>NC_030681.2:87296180-87611180 GCF_000004195.4 Xenopus tropicalis
TTTGTCACCTTTCGTGTGGCGATCTGATATCTGCAGGTGGTTATCCAAGAATTAAATTTCCTATGCAGAAGGCACTTGCACAGGGACTGTCGGCTCACTGTGCTGATATAATCTGGAGTGATGGGGCATCACCTGCCAACCTAGCTGTTTTTTTTGGGGTGGGTTTGAGCTGTGGACAGGTATCATGTCCCCAAATAACTTACAGTAAAGTACATTGCAGAAATAATGAGTGTAGATACCCCCTGGAAGCTTATGTTGCAAACTTAAAATGTTAATCTAACCATAAGTTTTTCATAGTGATTTTACGTAATGGTTGCACGTAATCAAAAATCCCCATGTCTTGTGCATCTGTTGTGTACCCAGTCTTAGTGCACAAAAGGACTGAGCCCCTTCCTGCATAGGTAATTAATATATGGCCCACCATTCAGTGATCTGAGGATTCTTGCAGGAGCTGCCAGAAAAAGGACTCTCAAAACAGCTAATTTAAAATAACCAATTTCCATTTACACCAGCATTTAGTTCCCCTTTATAGCAAATAGTCTAACTGCTGAAAGAAATGAAATGTTGGTATATATAGTTTGAAAAGGTATAAGTAAGATTTACTTTACTTTTAGCCTTTAAAAAAATAAAATCAGTTTGTGAACAAAAGTTAAATTCTTATACCAAACTTTTAATATGTAAAATGAAAAGCAAATTAGAAAGTTAGTGGCAATCATACTTTTTTTTTTTTTTTGGAATTTTTTTATTTTAATAAACCTTGCATGCTTATTTGCTTTGTTATATTAAGATCTTGCCTTTAAAAAAGGATTGTGTTGTCTAATTGATACCTTTTGTTACCTGGCTAGCAGGGAAAAGGGGTCGAGGCCGGTCCTGACCTGTTACAATGAAGACTGACTTGCTATGTGGGATTACACCAGAAGCTTGCGGTGGAGTAAATGGTAAGAAAATCAAGCAACCTTAATATCTCAGCTGTATAGGAGCATATTTTATTGCAGAAGACCTTCATGTGAAGATCATGGATTCTAATATGGGACATTTGAACTAATATGTGGACTTGGATATGAATTCCTTTTAACATTTTTTTTTTGCAGTGCAAGTTATTAAATTTAAGTTTCCCTGTTTTACCAATGTGTTCATGACTAGCATGGTAATTGAATACATTTCTATTATCTTCATTAAGTCCTTTAAAGTAGACTTTCCCTGTTTACCCTAATGTGGGGTTCAAATGGTGCTTGCTATGCCAGTGGTATTAAAGATGAAGCGTCTACATTGGCCATCTTCAAATGCGTCTTGATTGGAAATGCTAGTTCTTGGAATGTTGCCTTATTGAATAGTAGAATCTGAGTTTCGGCACTAGTTTCTGCTGTTCTGTTACTTAATTTAAGTGAAGGCATTTCTGCCAGTAATGTCTTAAGCTGGGCATTTCCTATAGTGTTAATAATCTCCGAATGGCATAGCAACTACATTTGTATACCTGTTGCAGAAGAAAATGTTTATTTAGCAGAGAAGAAAATTCATTGTTCAAACAAATTTTAAGCATATTTGCATATGTTCCCCTGTCGCCATTGGTACCCTGAAATTATTTTGTGCTCCCGAAGGTTAATCATGATTGTCTGTATCACTTGAATTGTGTTGAAATACAGAAGTTTCGGGTGTAATCATCAAAGCCAGTTAGTCAGGCATTCCAGATAGTGGTTCTTTTGAGAACCTTTTTTAAGGGTTGGTTAACTACCTCAGTAGCAGAGGATTGAACTATACCCTGTGTGTACTGTACATAGAAAAATCTTTGTTGATGAAAGCCAGATTTGTTTAATGTGCCATGAGGAAGCAATTTTAAAATGTACCAAATGTAACACTCTTATACTGCCTTCAGTGTTGAAGGCTTGTAAGATTTCCTCATGAGCTCAGCAACGGGCCTAGCTTTTGTCGTATTTTGTGGCTGAAAAAGCAGCCTTTTGCTCTTTCAGATATTGTAGTTATTTGGATGTAAAATAGTTTAGCGAGATGTTACTTTTTTAAGACATCAGATGTTCCAAAAAGTACATCAGCGACTTGTACTTAAGACTGCAGTGTCCCTTTTTTGTTCATGTCAGGCCTAAGCTGTAATATCCAGTGTGAGCCTGATTTAGGGGTTTTTTTTTTTTTTTATAAATTATATTATCTAGTATATCCGCTGTAGTTATGTTTTTGTTTTTTTTAGGTAGAAAATGTTTTCTGTAGTTTTACATCATTGCTGTTTATCCATAAACTGTCTTAAATCAGATTAGGATACTCTGCAGTGTGCAATGGAATATGTTTTGTTTTAAATTTTTAAGCACCTTTATATGTCAGTGGTAATGGTGAAAGATTCCCTTAAAGGATAAAGCCTGTATGCCACAATCCAAACAAATTGAAGAAAAAAAACTTAAAGGGATACTGCAGTTAAGCTACATACCATTAGGCACCACAATAGCTAATCAAACTTGTTATCCCATGATAGTTTCATACACGTATTTCCCCAGTTAATGCAGATTTTAAGCCGATAAAAAATAGATGTCATCTGTTCAAAAATGCTCATGATAAACAATCATTTTGCATTCCTGCAAATAAAATTGTTTTATACTGTAAGCTGGAGGCGAGTGTAACTTATTTTTGTAATAAAAGTTTTTATTTTTTTTAAGTGTCATTAATATAAGTGTCTGTTAGTACAGAGATTGTTTGATTTGTAGTCACACATTGCAGTATATTTACTTGTACTGAATATTACTCTGGACATTACTTTTTAGCATGGTGGTTGCCAGTAGGTCTGTATACTTCACTTTCAATTGATCTTTTGTAATCCCCCTATAAAAATTGGTACATAATCATAATGTAAGATTGCCATGGCTTGGCTGTTTAGTAAGCACCCATGCATATTTTATTTTGACAATAATATATTTCCCTTTTAAACTGTACCTTCCTGCTTTTAATATTACTATTATATAGTATTACAGTTGGAAGTTCTTAATTATTGAACACTTGCTTTTGCTATGTTACCCAAATATGCTAGTGTCAGTTATTCCTTACCAACGCATGTAGTAGTTTTTTTTTTTTTTGAGCACTGCTGCTTTTTCTTCAGTGCTATATAGTGTCTTAGAAATTTATAAATCTAATGGGGCTTTTTTCCTGAAAATGAATATGAAGGAACATTACTTTTGCAGCTAATCTGCACCTGTCCAGTTCCACTCAGTATTTTTCTAGAACAGAAATGTACCAAACAAATAACAATCCATGTTTTGGGATGTAAAAGCTTTTCCTTGATGCCAACTATAAGACCAGAACACTATCTTTACTACCCTTAGTTATAATAAAAGTTATTCATAATAGCTGATCCCATTGAAGCTCTTCTACAGTTATACCACATTTTGAAGTTGTCTAAATGTTGCCGTTTTATTATGCTGTTCACCTGAGACGTACGTTCTTCGTTCTTAAATCGGAAAGAGTGCAGCTCCATTGCATGAGATAAAGTACAGCAAATGAATAAGTCACCAATCTTCCATGTATAACCAGAAATAGAATTCTGCAATGTTATTATATTTGCGTTGCCTATTTTGTGTATGAAGCAAAACTGAACCTATTTTGTGCTTGCCAGCCTTCCATTTTTTTCATTGTGTATTATTTGAAACTTCATACCACAGTTTGGAAAGACAGTTAGATCAGACCTTAAACTGAGATTTTAGTCTAGATATCTTCTATAATTTACTTCAATCATTTTGGGTCCTCTCAGCATTTCCTGCTGCCATAAATATATCCTTATATTTTTCATTCTCTTCAGAGGTTCTAACTTTGAACATAGGAACAGTTTTCCATTAAAATTTACTTTATTTAATCTATTGCTAAACCTGATCCAGCAACAAGGTTTTTTGAGGGATGGAGGACTTCACCCCTCCACATTTTATATATGTGCACACTCTGACCTAGTAACTGTAATCTGAATGATAGTTACAGAAAATCAAGAGATCTAAATAGCTGCCCTTTGCCAGTGGGATTGTAGAGGTTTCTAATATATGGGTTCGGGATTGCACCAGTGATGAGTATTTTACTTGCTTTGGATTTTCCAAGCATATTTTTAAATGTATATAAATAAAATGATTTACAAAAATATTGTGTTCATGTGTTTTTCATGTATAATAAATATTACCACTTAACAATATTGACACATTAACATCAAAGTGAAAATATTAGGTATTTTGCATACCATTGTTTAAGTAAGCCTAGTTCTTCCCTAAGCTTTCATTCTGGTTTCAACAAGCCTTCTGCATTGAGAAATGATGTGCTGTAATGAGAACCTTGCTTGACAGAGCATACAACTTGGATAAATGTGTGTTGGATGGACTGAGACCATAAAAACTTATCTTAAAACCTTCTGTAAAATATTGGAGTTCTAATTTGTATTCTACTCCAATGCAGGCTGAAGGTTATCTTGCCATGCACTGTATATCCCATTTAGGACTGATTTCTATTCAGCCTTGAATTATGGATTTGAAGGGCATAATTCAAAACTGGACACCTACAAATGTTGTGGGGCTCATAAGTTATTAGCAAAGAAGCTATGCTTTCTCATGGCTTCTTAGGATTTCCCAGGTGTTGAGTGTGAGGCAGAGTTTTTAGTGTCAAGTAGGCTCTTGGCTTTAGACATTTTTGCCAAAGAGTTCAAATCATAGTTCATCTTAATCAAAAAGGAGGGACAACTTGGATTGTCAGGACAGAGACTAATCATTGGTATTAGTTGGAATATCCATTATCCTATGTATAGTTTAGCTGTATATAGCTGCATAAGAAACAGTTTGCAATTTGTAGATCAACAAAATATTAAACTACCCAGTGCAACTCTAATAAACTGACCAGATCATGTTAACTGGTTATACAAAATAATTAAGCAGCAAGGATCTGAATAAAACGCTGCCATTTTCTAAAACATTCAATGTCCAAATTAGTTTGTTAGAAAATTGCATCCCACCTGCCCTACCTTTTGCAGTAACACTTCCACCTGTGTGGTAGCTACACTTAAAGGAGAATGAAAGTCAAAATTTAAATAGTATACTGCCCAATAGTCTTCCTATTGTTTAGTAAAAACTCCACACTTTTGGCTCACCTAATCAAATATTTACTCAGTCAACCTTACTTCACATTTTCTAGAACAGGCAGCCATCTCTAAAAAGGTATTCTCCCTTCCTTTCCCTCCTTGTTTCATACTGCACATGTGTTTCATTCCCTCCCCCCTCTGCCAGATCAGCTTCTGATTGGCTGGTGGGCATGTGTAGCTCAGAACAGCAGACAGGATCAAGTTACACACATGCTCAG
Source organism: Xenopus tropicalis (assembly GCF_000004195.4). Taxonomy (NCBI): domain Eukaryota; kingdom Metazoa; phylum Chordata; class Amphibia; order Anura; family Pipidae; genus Xenopus; species Xenopus tropicalis. Next base: position 87,301,503 of record NC_030681.2, read on the forward strand.
AGAATAGAATAATGTGCAAAAAATCAACATTTCGGCCACAAATTAGGACTTTTCTCAAGATGCCTCATGATATCCAAACCCCCCATTAAATACCCTGTGATTGAATTTGGCGCCAAATGATCACCCATCCCACACAACATGCTTGTATGCTCCTATTTATTCCTATACTTTTTTTTCTAGTCTATTTCTTTATGATAATCAGTATATTTTTGTTGTGGAGGATTGGTGACATGGCTGTGATGTCATTTGGTGTCATATTCAATCACAGGTTATTTAATGGGGTTTGGATACCACGAGGCATCTAGAGAAAGGTCCTTATTTGTGACTGAAACTTTGATTTTTGCATGTTAACCCTTTTACTGCCAGCTGTGTTGTTCAAAGCGGAAATTTGTATTGCCAGACAGTTTTTGAACATTTTGCGCTGTTTCACTTTAGGGGCCTTTCCTCGGGGGGACTTTTAGTTTACCCAGGAAAACAATATATTGTTTTTTTTCAGAACAACCTAAGCTTTCAAAATATGGTAGAATTTTTGTGTAATTCCAATTCCAACAAGATATAGGCTTCTAAATGTCTAAAAATGCAAAAAAAAATATCAAATTTTCCATAATATAAACACACATACTAGAAACAAAAATTATTTTATGCACAAATATACAACTGATTTTGAAAGTCCCATGTCTCCTGAACGTGCCAATACCAAATATATATAGTTTTATGGAGATTTGTCACTTGTATAGGTCAAAAACTCCCAGCAGTACACTACCAAATTTCCAAAGCACTGCTTCAGAAAGCTGCATACTTTAGATTTCAAGGACAAAAATTCCACTAACAAGGTTTATCCCAGAAAATTGTACATTTTTTGGAAAGAGCAGATTCTGGGAATACAGAATAGGCACAACTGTCTGTCTACTCCAAACTATCAAGTCGCAATGTTTTCCTAAAGTTATTGGTTTTTATTAAAATTTGTGATTTTTTTTTAAAATCGCTTCAAAGCTTCCAGTCTATAGTATCTTATCTCCTACAGGTCATAAAGTAACCAAATAAAACACTCTAAATATGAACATCAGGGGTTCACTGAACAGTTTGATGCCCAATATGTATAGGTTTACTTAAGTATGTGGCATGTAGGGGCCCCAATGTGAACATACCCCCATATGATCAATCATTTGTTATTTCAGCTCCAGCAAAATCAACGCATTTACATTATGTGTGGGATAAAGCTAGTAAAAAGTACACACACCCCAGAAAGCCATATATTTTTGGAAAGTACACATTCCCCCAAATCTAAAATGGGTACCCATGTCATTCTACTCCAAAGTACCAAGCCACACAACTTTTTTAAAGTTAGCAATTTTGATGCCATTTCCAAAAATCCCCTCAAAGCTTCCACTTTGCAGCATCTTATCTCCCACATAGTGTTGGGTACCAAGATAAAACACCCTAAATTTGAACGCCAGGGGTCCACTGAACAGTTTGATGCCCAATATGTATAGGTTTACCTAAGTATGTGGCATGTAGGGGCCCCAATGGGAACATACCCCCATATGATCTATCATTTCAGCTCCTGCAAAATCAACACATTTACATCCTTTATGTGGGATAATGCTACAAAAAAAGTACACTCACCCCAGAAAGCCATATATTTTTGGAAAGTACACATCCCCCCATCTATAATGGGTAAACATTTCTTTTTGCTCCAAAGTACCAAGCTGTAAAGCTTTCCTAAGTTTGCAGATTTATATGACATTTAGAAAATCGCATAAAAATGTTGCAATTTGCCGCATTTATCTCTCACAATGTCTTGATAAAGATCAGATAAAGGCAAATCACCCCAAATAGGAACACCTATGGTCTACTGAACAGTTTGATGCCCAATATGCATAGATAGACCAAAGTCTGCGGTATGTACTGAACCCAAAATGAAAATAGCGCATAAGGATTTCTCGCTTGCCAGCTCAGCTTTTGCACACAGAGCCCCTTGTCAGTGTATTATGTGTTGAAACTTCCCCTAACTATACAGAGACCCCCACAAAACCATATATTTTTAGAAAGTACACATTCTGACAAATCCAACAAGGGTAAAGAGTCCTTTCTACATCAAAGTACCAATCTGCAGAGCTTTCCTAAAATTATTGGTTTTTATGACATTTTAGAAAATCGCCTAAAAATGTTGCAATTTGCCGCATTTATCTCACACAATTTCTTGCGTACAAAGGCAAGCCACCCCAAATAGGAACACCTAAGGTCTACTGAACAGTTTGATGCCCAATATGCATAGATATACCAAAGTCTGCGGTAAGTACTGACCCCAAAATGAAAATAGCGCATATGGATTTCTCGCCTGCCAACTCAGCTTTTGCACAGAGCCCCCCGACAGTGTATTATGTGCAGTAACCCCCCTTAACTATACAGAGAAACCATATATTTTTGGAAAGTACACATTCTGATGAATTCAAAATAGGTAAAGTTATTTTTGTACACCAAAGTTACACGTGGTAAAGCTACGCTAAAAACAGATTAGGAACACTTATACAGGGATAAAATGCGATAAAACCACAAAAATTGTGCAAATAAGTGAAACAACAAAATAAGTCACATTACAGTGTAATTAGTGGTCAGAATATCTGATCCAATAGTCACGCTGTCAAAATAAACAGTTTTTAGGTAAAAGAAACTAAAAACAGAGTAAAATGAAAAAAAAAAAAAAAAGTGTTTGTGTGTACATGTGTAAAAGTTGTGTGACAATGTGTAAGTGTGTATATGAATGTAAATAAATGTATAAAAGTGTGAAAAATGAAAAAAACAAACGATGTGATCGCGTCTGCTGCTTCCAGGATGATCCTGCGACGATAGCATCGCAGGACCCACATGACAGCCCCCCTGGCTCGTTGCCCAGGGGGGTTGTCATTGCTAGAAACTCTCTGCACATGCCGCCGCTGCAGAGAGAAGCCTTCAAATGCCGACGACGTATGGGTCATATCGTTGGCATTTGTATGTATGTATGTATAACTTTATTTATAAAGCGCCACAAGGGTACACAGCGCTGTACAGTCTTACAGAATACAAAATTACACACAGGGAGGACAAGTGATATAATAAATATATATATATATATATAAGTGCCATGTGGTATGAGACACAGTAGGAAGGAGGTCCCTGCCCCGTAGAGCTTACAGTCTAAGCATTTAAGCCCTTTTTCTGCCACTACGTATCCCATACGTCGTTGGCAGTAAAAAGGTTAAAAGAACATTTTGTTTTTTTCACCTAGACCTGCGAGTACTGAGTCCTGTATTTCTAACGTTTTACCCGGCACCTGGCATTTTTCCCCATTATGGTGTGTGCCCTCCTATATAATCACTTTGGAGATACTTCGGAATACTAATAAAAATCACCTCAAAGTTTCCACTTTCAATCACCTTATCGTATAGCATTAGGTACCAAGAAAAAAAAAAAACATCCTAAATAGAGACCCCAAAATGAAGTCAGTGCCTACATATATCATGGCATATAAATCAGGCGGTGTATTTTTTGGTAGAAATATATGTAAAAGGTAAAAATACATAAGTTGACCTCAGAAAATACACATTCTGCTAAATGTAAAATGGGTAAATATATCTATGTATGGGAAAACTGCAAAGCTACCGTATATACTCGAGTATAAGCAGAGTTTTCCGCACTAAAAATGTGCTGAAAAAGTAACCCTCGGCTTAGGGTAGTTTGGGTATTCGGTTGGCAAGAATGGAGGCAGCTACTTCCTATTATAACTGCTTATTATAAGGAAGAGGGATGTGCACAAAATAAACAATTAGGATAACGGGCGCATCACTGTGTGGTTTTAACCCCTTACTGTTGTAAAGATTTTATGGTGGGTGGCATCTTAAGGGTTACTTTATTTAATTTTTAGATGTCTAAAGAGATAAGATGATTTGCATGGATTCAGCAAACAGAATGACCTCATTTTCCAGGCATCATTATGGATGCCATGTTTTGACCTTCTCATTATGGTTTCAGCACAATGCTTATACACATTGGGCAGGGACATGTCTATGCCGACACACGTCCATCCACGGGGGGGGGGGTTGTGCGTGCAAGGAGCGCGTTACATCTGCACATTCCATCTGCACATTCCATCTGCACAACGAGCCAGAGTCAGTAAGTGGTAAAATAACTACAATTTTAAAAAATTAAATTTGTACTAAGTCCAGCATCAAGAATTATTTTGCCCTAGTAACTACTATTATAGTGTTCTGTGGTGGGACTTGTACTGGGACTGGGGTCCACTGAGGACAACCCCTCACGTGAACTGTGTCAAGTACTTGATAATTAGTATGGCAGCTTCCTTAGCCTTCCCAAACTTGCTTTTGTCTGCTGCTGTAGCATTTTTCTTTCCCTAAAGTTATCTATTATTTATTTATCTGTTATTTATTTGATTATTGAAACTTAGCAGTAGCGGCCGCATTTCCCACCCTAGGCTTATACTCGAGTCAGTAAGTTTTTCCAGTTTTCTTAGGTAAAATTAGGTACATCGACTTATATTCGGATCGGCTTATACTCGAGTATATACGGTAAGCTAAATGTATCCATTTTTAATTCATTGCTGAAAAGCTTGAACCTTGCAATTTACCTCATTCTATAGCCCACATTTTGTAACATATCAAGATAAAACATTCTAATTATGAACGTCAGGGGTCTACTGAATAGATTGATGCCCAATATGCATAGAATGCTTATGTACGCATTCACGGAGCACTTCCGCGTCCCTGGCTTCATCGCGGTCCACCAGAAATCCACGGGGGATCGACTGGTGGACCGCGATCAACGTGTTGGCCACCCCTGACGTAGAATTTATAATCTGTGGCACTTCAGTCCTTTTATCCACAGAATGTAGATTCTACTGCCTGTGGCACTTAAGTTAATCCTTATCTGGGGTAAAACTATCCTATCTGTTTTTTTATATTATTTAAATGATTTTTAGTAGACTTAAGGTGTGGAGATCCAATTTATGGAAAGACCTTTATCCGGAAAACCCCAGGTCCTGAGCATTCCGTATAACCTGTACAAAAGATTTATACAGAATACATCTTTGAAAGAGAGAGCATAAAACCTAAAAAATCTACTCAAGCATCAAAACAATATCAAGTATGTTCCAGGTAAAATTCTATGTATAAATATATGACGAAATAGATTGACCTTCGCCTTGTTCCATGTGCTGGTATGCACCCATTGAATAAGCCCCACTATCCATTCAGAAATATTAAAGGAAGAATCAGGTCTTTCTCTCTTCTTTATGGGGGATATCACATGGATTTGAACTGTGATATCATTCTCATCAAGATTTGATATTATGTTCACTTTTGTTTAATTTGGTCATTAATGATTTAGGGGAACGTATTGTAAGTAATTTATCAGTGTTTGCAGATGACACAGAACTCTGCAGCCAAATTCATTCCATTCAGGATGTGGCATCCTTGCAGGATGTTCTTGACAAACTGGCAATCTAGGAAGCTAATTGCAGATGAAATTCCATGTGGATAAATGTAAGGTCATGCACCTGGGATGTAAAAATGTGCAAGCCAGTTATACCCTTAATCGGACTGCACTAGACGAATCCATAATGGAGATGGACCTTTGGAGTCCTTGTAGATAATAAACTTGGCTGTAGCAAGCAATACCAGTCAGCAGCTGCAAGGGCAAACAAGGTTTGCGCTGTAATAAAGGGGGCATAGATTGCAGAAGAAAGGGAGAAAGGAGCCAGTGCATTATTCTTTCACTTTACAGAGCACTGGTAAGGCCCTATTTGCAATATGCAATTATGCCATGTAGTTTTGGTCTCCAGTGCTTAAATGGAACACTATTGAATTAGATAGGATCCAAAAAGGACAACCAAGCTAATGAAGAGCATGGAAAGTCTCAGTTATGAAGAAAGACTGGGGGGATCATATAATAATCTCGCTAATGCTTTATTTACTAGTAGGTCCCTCAAGCAGACACAAGGGCATCGATTAGAAAAAAAGAGGTTCCATCTCAATATATTAAGGAAGGGCTTTTTTTACAGTGAGCGCTGTGAAGTTGTGGAATTCTCTTCCTGTGTCCGTCGTACTGGCAGACACATTAGGTAGCATCAAGAATGGGTTGGATGGCTTTTTAGCCAGTGAGGTTAGAGCTGGGCGGTATGACCAAAAATTTATATCACAGTATTTTTCAAAATTATATCGGTGTCACGGTATTTGACGGTATTTTTTTTTCCATGCATGATCTTGGGCAGCACAGGTACAGACACACGGGGAGGCACAGGTCACTGCTAGAGGGAGATTTATAAGAAGATGCCCCCCCAGGTATGTATGGAATGTATCACACAAATAAATAATATATGACAGCACATACTGATAGGCACAATAAGAGGGCCATAAAGAAGGATACTTATAATTTGTAATGTCGGGGGCTCTCAAAGCCCTTGTCCCCTTTCTTCCTATTCATTGCGCCGGTCTCAGCAGTACTGCCTCACACAGCTGCCAGCCGATTCCCGGCTTATGTAAGCACACGCTTTATGCCTCCGTGCCCCGGCTGCGGTTGCTATGGTAACGGGTGAAGCGCTCCCAGCAATCAAATTTCTCTCGCGCTCCATCAAAGTCCCGGCATGTGCCTTATCCCAAGCACTTCCGCCCTCCGGCTCTTAAGCTTCAACTACCAGGAATGACGCATGCATGCCAGAGAGCTTATTAAAAATACTTTTTTGTATCATGAAAGCGCAAGGAGGCGCGCGAGACTGGCCGCACGTGAGTACCGTGACACACCGGTATGTGCAAAATGAATATAATTTAAAAAAAAAAACACCGGTATTCGGTGTTAACCGGTATACCGCCCAGCACTAAGTGAGGTAATACAGGGTTATTGAAAATAGCTGTTAGCACAAGTAAATCCAGGAGCAGGATCAACTGCGATCTTGTGAGTCAGGAAGCAATTTTCCAAATCGGAGAGGTTTCAGAAGGGGCATTTTTGCCTTCCTGTGGAATCAATTAGGCAGGTTTCATATAGACATAAAAGGTTGAACTTGATGGACGTGTCTTTTTCAACATAACTTACTATGTTACCACTGAGCCAGGTGTTAGAACACAGAAAAACTATCATCCATATTACATGTTGTCTTCTTTCTTTCCCTTATCTTTTCTCCCCATGTTTTCTTCCCCATTTCATATTTTCTCTCCTCCATTATGCTTTCCTTATTCCACTAATACTTCCCCCTTCTGCCACTCTCCATTTCCTATCTCTTCACCATGTCAGTTTTCTGCAATTCTTTTTTTCTCTCCTGATTTTTTTTAGTTGGCTACCCCCATATCTTCACTCCTCATTTATTCTGCTTCTTTCATCTGTAAGTCCCCTTTCTTTTTCTTTATCCTTTAACGTATTTTTGTCTCTTAAGGGGCACCCTCACATATTCCCATGTGCCCTCTGCTTTTATGTTGTTCTGAATGCTGATTCAAGACATAGGATGCTTTTAGCAGCAGATCTGGAAAGCAATACAATACAGCGCTGTCTGTAGGGGATAAAGCCTGCCAAGGGGATGCATGGAGAAAAACACTAGTGTATGTAAAAGGGGTCATCATGTTTAGGACAGTTCCACACAGCGCTACTTTAAGTGCTTGAGTGTTGTTTTACAAGCCTGAGAAACCCAGTACCAAAGCATTTGATGCAAACCCTATAGACTTTAGGCTAATGGCACATTTTTTTCCCCAAAGCTACCCTCTGGAAAGTGAATAGCAGCAGTCAAAACAGCCTTGTCCATCTGTTGTAGTTCTTAAAACTATGAAGGAAAAATGGCTTATTTGATGCAAATGGTGCATTTGCAAGCAGGCCTCAGTGCCAAAATGCCCCATGTACCATTTCACCTAACTGGCATGTATTGTGACTGTGGGGGGCTGTTTGGGCCTTTGTGTACGTAAAATATTAGGGCCTATTTTGTATCCCTGTCTGGACCTGATTTTTTATTTATTTTATGATTATACCCCATTACTGCAACCAAGGTCTGAATACCTGAAATCACCTTGAAAGTTTGACCTACTTATAAAGTGCCAAGTACAGACTGGTGTTCAAAATATTTTTTGGCATTTCAAGTATGCAGAGGTCAAAACATCTAATCTCAGGCCCAATAAAAAGTGACTGTCTATATACCAATGTTCCCTCTAATTTCTTTTGGCTGTGTGTGCAAAAAACTTCTTTTGTGTGCACTTTTTAAAACTATGTGGGCACAAAAAAATGGTGTTTAAAGTACAAAATGATGTGTTTTTACACAAGATTCTTTGTGTGCTGGTCTAAAATTTTGTCTACCTCTTCTTATAACAATCCCTCTGCTATATTTTTTTAGTTTGCTACCCCCATGTCTTCACTCCACATTTATTCTGCTCCTTTCATATATAAGTCCCCTTTCTTTCTCTTTACCCTTCAGCGTATTTATGGGGAACCCTCATATACTCCCATGTACCCTCTGGTTTTATGTTGTGCTGAATGCTGATTCAAGACATAGGAAGCTTTTAGCAGCAGATCTAGAAAGCAATACAATAAACTTCTGCACAAAAAACTTCTTTTGTGTGCACTTTTTAAAACTATGTGGGCACAGAAAAATGGTGTTCAAAGTACAAAATGATGTGTTTTTGCACAAGATTCTTTGTGCGCTGGTCTAAAATTTTGTCTATCGCTTCTTATAACAATCCCTCTGCTATATTTTTTTAGTTGGCTACCCCCATGTCTTCACTCCACATTTATTCTGCTCCTTTCATATATACGTCCCCTTTCTTTCTCTTTACCCTTCAGCGTATTTAAGGGGAACCCTCACATACTCCCATGTACTCTCTGGTTTTATGTTGTGCTGAATGCTGATTCAAGACATAGGAAGCTTTTAGCAGCAGATCTAGAAAGCAATACAATAAACTTCTGCACAAAAAAACTTCTTTTGTGTGCACTTTCTAAAACTGTGGGCACAAAAAATGGTGTGCAAAGTACAAAATGATGTGTTTTAACACAAGATTCCCTCTGGCATTCACTAGTCCAGGCGTTTTCCATTTTTAAAAGTAGCTGGACTTTATTGTCCTCACGCTTGCCAAGCCGTCCAATATAACAATAAAAACGTTCTTAGCAGCCTTTAATTTCGATTCCATATTTAAGACCATAAAGGCTACACATATATAGTCTGTATATATATATTCTGTTGGGCTTAAGGTTTTGCAGCGTGTGTAAAAGTCTTACAGACCACTCACACTCACACACACACACACACGTTAGCAGTTTTATCACATGCGCAAGCGCACCACTTTTCCACCAATAGCGCAGCAATCACCCGCCTCTTCTTTCCCCATTCTCCTCCTAACTCCACCCCCAGCGTTACGTACGTCCTACTGTCTGATTCGGCCAGCCTGACAGGAAGAGACTGGGCGCTGCTGCGTCTTGTGAAGCGCTGTCATGGTAGCGGCCTGGGAATTATGGATGTTTGTCAGGCAGCGGTTACGGATGGGGACCTTGCGGGAGATGTGCAGGCAGTACCCACTGTCCTGCTTCGTATTACTCTTCCTTATGCTAGCCACCATCCTGCTGAAAAGGTACAAGGACTTCGCTGCCAATCCCTGCCTGGAGCCATGACAGAAACTGTGCTCCACAGTTTCCCTGTTACGCACCGGCACTCCTCATTGATTTGACTTCATGTGACAGACTTACCGCTTCACCACTTACTAGCAGAAACAAGTAGCCTCCACCCTATCCTTTTTGGCTAACAGCCCTACATTTGAATGGACGTAGTATTTGACTATTTATTTACACTACCCTGTCTCCTATCTATACAATAGTTTTTTCAGGCTTGAAACTCTCACTATGTCACTTTTCTCCCCTTAACGCTATTTTCTAGAAAACTTAGGAAAACTAATTGTATTCATTATCTAGATGCATGCATGTCCATTTATGCTATGCTTTCTGCTGCAAATATTCTTTAAAGGGGATTTTCACCCACATCCTTCACGTTGTTTCAGGGATCAGACGCAGCAGTGTAGGAAATATTAAAACCTATAACCTTAAATCCATTGATAAGTTTAGCTTAATGAGTGATATATGGGACAGCTGCTTGCAATTTTTTCATTAATCAAAAAGCAGTTTTTGACTGCAGATTCTCTTTGGCCACATTCATTCTTCAAGGCCAGTAGCAGAAATTAAATGGTTAAGGTCACAAGTGCTTTAAAGTGTTATTAGTATTTTTATATTTTCATACAGTCTGTATCTTTCTCTTGGCTGAGTTACGCTGTCCTCATAGCAGGGAGGCAATGCAGGCACAGAGGAATAGATCCATACTAAATAATTGCCACTGATCCAACGAGTTGTATAAAAACATTTGTGCTTGTTGAGTGATATATTTGCAAGCAGGGCCGCCATCAGAAATCACGGGGCCACTCACAACAAAATTTTCTGGGCCCCATCCCCCAATGGCCCCTCCCATCAGTACAAAGGACACACAGACATTGGTAGCCAGGGCCCCCCTAAAACATTAGTAGCCAGGGGTTACATTTCGCATTGGTGCCAGGGCAGGGACCCCCAGTGTCCCCATACTATGGGCCACTCCCCACTGCAGCATCCTCCAGCTCCCCCCAGCATCCTCCCCAGCATCCTCCAGTTCCCTCCCAGCGTCCTCCCCGGCATCCTCCACCTCCCCTTCATAGTCCTCCCCAGCATCCTTCAGCTCGTCCCAGCATCCTCCCCAACATCCTTCAGCTCCCCTCATCATCCTCCTCAACATCCTCCAGCTCCCCCCTAGCATCCTTCAGCTCGCTCCAGTGTCCTCCCCAACATCCCTCAGCTCCCCCCATCATCCTCCTCAACATCCTCCAGCCCCCCCCAGCATCCTTCAGCTCCCCCCAGCGTCCTCCCCAACATCCTTCAGCTCCCCCCAGCGTCCTCCCCAACATCCTTCAGCTCCCCCCAGCGTCCTCCCCAACATCCTTCAGCTCCCCCCAGCGTCCTCCCCAACATCCTTCAGCTCCCCCCAGCGTCTTCCAGGGGCACAACCTAATAAGAGTAGTATAAAATTACCCGCTGACCACCAATGAAGCAAGGGCCTGTAACTCTTAAAAGGGGGCCCTTGCTTAAACACTGTACCATGGCCGGGCCCCCTTTAAATCCCCAATCGTCCAGGCCGTGGACAACTGTCCCCCCTGTGCCCCCCTGATGGTGGCCCTGTTTGTAGTTGCGTCCAGGGTATACACCCATAACAGATCTCAACCTTTTGAGAATAGGTTTCAGTATAATCCAAACATACCACAGAAGGGCAGGATTCAAAACGGGTTTGTTCAGTGGTAAGGTTCAGTGTCATAATTGAAAACACAATCTGAACTATCTTGTCATTTTAAATTTCAAACATTTTAATTTTTTTAGACAGTCACTGTTTAGTGGGCCTCTGGAGGTCTGTTTGGTCCTCTGTCTACTGGAAATGCCAGGGCCTATTTCTAATCCCAGTCTGGACCTGTTATTTATAATTATACTGTAGATCTTTTTCACTACCTGATATCTTATTCACAAATTGATTAATTTGTTTTCTGTTTATAATTTGTAGATATATCCATGTTCTTATGATCTTCTGGTCATTTCTTGCTGGCATTGTTACATTCTACTGCTTACTGGGTCCTGAATCCCTTCTTCCAAATATACTGTTTAACATAAAGTACAAGCCAAAGGTAATTTGACAGAACTTCTTTGTGGTTGTTTTACACATGAAAAGCATTTTGTAATTTTTTTTTGTAGTTTTCAAATTATTTGCTGCCTTCTGCTCTTTCCAGCTTTCACATGGGGCTCACTGATTCCATTAGCCAAAAAAAGATTGCTTTATGAGGCTGTAATTTTTGTTATTTTTTTTTTATGATTACCTCCTATTCATATTCCAGTCTGTCATTAAAATTACTGTCTGGTTGCAAGGGCAAATTGCACTGGAGAACTGCTGAACAAAAACCTAAATAATTCTAAAAGCATGAAAAATAAAAAATGAAAACTGCTTTCAGAATGTCACCATCCACATCATCCTAAAATGTAGTTCATCTTCACCAAAATTGTTTTCAAAGAGGACACCCCTAGTAATGCAGAAAGAAAGTGATTCTCTTCATTGACCCATACCTTTCATTGGGTAGCCAAGGAAATGCTGTAAAAAAAGCACAAGATTATCAATTTCAACCCCGCTACTTTTTTTTGTTTAACTAACTTTAACTTACTCTTTTAATGACACTTTCAGTGACTTCTTTCATATTTTGTTAATTTTTTTCTGTTACTTCATCCAAATTCTTTAGAAATGAATCTGCTGAACTTTATAATACAATGTTTCTATATTTAAAGTCACATTACAGTATTTTGAAAGAATGCTTTCAGATACTTTACCATTCAGCGTGATTTTTGCTTTTATCAGCATTGTGTGCAACTAGTATGCCAGCACCTAGTCTGTCAGCAGAACTAGTGTACATTTTGCTCGATTTGACACTTGTTTTCTCAGATTTTACACCCAAATTCCTCAAATAGCTGTTTGTCCTCTGTGATTTTTTTTTTTTTGTTGAATTAAGGTTTAAAATATTAATCAGATGCATATTTTTGCCTTGTTCAGTCTGTAAGTAGTAAATTCTGCCTGCTCCGCATACAACAATCAGTCAGTAACCTATTGCTTTAGGTTGTCTGACTGTCAGAGAGACCTTGTGCATGCTGTTAAATAGTGTAACGTTAAGGCTGTAATTCTTAAACCTTATCATTAACACAGGAAATATTGCATTCTATGAAATCATTAACTTGTGGCTTTGTAGCAATTCCAAAACTTTATAAATACCCTGGCTTTTATGTGGAATGGCATGTGTTAAAGAAAAGTCTTTTTCTGTATATTAAATCCAGTGAAATGCATTTTATGCTTCTTTGATAGTTTACAAAAAAAGTTTTATTTTATGTTCTGAATTAAGTTGGTAGTTCCCAATAATTTGTAGAGTTTTTTAAGACTGTGGACAGTTTCTAGCCATTCAGGAGGCCTCAAACAGTTTTACAGTGGGAATCATCTAATTACATTGATGCTAAAACCAATTTGTTCATTTATCTTTCATCTTTTCTTTAGCAGCTGGAACTGCAAGAGCTTTTTCCGCAAGGTCACAGTTGTGCTGTGTGTGGTAAAGTTAAGTGCAAAAGGCACAGGTAAGTACATAACACAGTGATTTATAAATTATAGATTGAATGGAGGATCTGCAGAAAACTAAAATTCTTTAATTACTGTCAAAACTTCAGGCCTACCCTTCAGCTGGAAAACTACCAGCCATGGTTGAATCTGAAGGTGCCTTCAAAGGTTGATGCATCTCTGTCAGAGGTATTTATTATTTAGTTAAAATTTTGTGATCCTTAGTTGGCACTAGCATTGTAAAACTCAGTGGTGGCTTTACAGTGAATGTTCTTTTTGTTCCTCGGCAGATGTTTTTGTATTAATCTATTCACTGCACCCCTCTAATCTATTCACTGCACCTTCTCTAACATGTCTATAGGTGGCCATACAGATTAAGATATTTTTTTTCTCCCTAACAACGTATTTCAGTGAGATCCAACAAATATGCCAAATTATCTTAAGGTCAGTATGCGCCAGGCAATCGAACACCTAGAGATTATTAATCTGACATGATTCAGAAAATCGATCGGGCAGGTTTGAAAATTTTTGTCATTAGCACTGAAATTTGCCCATTGTCCAATTGTTTTCAGGACCAAGCAGATAGTTTTCATAGCTTCAACTAGACGATATCGCTTGGAATAGTTGTTTTCAATGATGGACAAATTGTATTTTTAATTGTTTCAGGATAAGCTTGGTCTAATGATAACTAAAAGATCTTTTAAAAGTCTTAAAGTGTATGGACAGCTGATTCACTAAAGTGCGTTTTAACGTGCGGTATTTATAGCGCGGGGTAAAAATTTTATCGCGTCTAAATTTTCGCGACTTATCACACGATTCACCATAAGCATACTTGCGCTAATTTACGTGCGATATTGCATGCGTTATTTAACTCGCGAAGACTATTTTCGTGCGGTATTTGACGGTACATGCGCTAAATAACGCCGGCCGTATAGTCGCCGCATATAAATAGTAGCATATAAATAGTGCATATAAATTGTCGCCACATATAAATAGTGTATATAAATAGTAGCATAGAAATGGTAGCATATAAATAGTAGATGCTTATAAATAGTAGCCGCTAGTGATGAGCAAATGTGTTCTGGTTATCTTTGGTGAAAAATTCGCAAATCTTTCAAAAGATCCATGAAACGGCAAAAATGTTGTGCGGCCAAAAAAATTGTTGCCCGCCTGTGTCAATTTTTGGACGTGTGGTGAATTTTTGCGTGGCGAATTTTTTCATGCATTTTGCCATTGGCAGATTGTTTTGCGAAATGCATGGAAAAATTTGCCGCACGTCCAAAAATTTGCTGCGAATCCATGCCTGCCGAAACATTTCAGCACTTGTAGCCGCATATAAATAGTTGCGCGAATAAACACACGCCATGTTAGCAGGGCTGTGGAGTCGGAGGCAATTTTGGGTACCTGGAGTCGGAGTCGGCAAAAAATGAACCGACTCCGACTCCTACTAAATTTAAATGGGAATAAAAAAAATAAATAAAGCAAGTTTAAATGTCCCAATTCACAAACAGTCATAATTAATTACTTCTCTGCTATAAGAATAAAGCCCAATGCACACAGTGCATAAACGAACACGTTGAGTGACCATGAAGCATGCTTTTCATTGACTGTATGAATGTATAAAACACATTAGCATATTAAAAACAGAGGAGTCGTGGAGTCGGAAGTATCAGAAACTGAGGAGTCGGAGTCGGAGAATTTATCTACCGACTCCACAGCCCTGCATGTTAGCAATACACGCCAATACTTGCGGAAAATTACTGTATTAAAAATGACCATTTCGCTGCAAACTGGCGGCTGCATCACTCTAGGGGAAACACATACTTGAATAAATAACACTGCAAAGTCCATATTTTATTGCCAAAAGCTCATTAACTGTACTTTTCTATAATTATCGCCTGCCTGTAGGTGTTAATTTTCTCATAGCCTAATGTGATATTTAGCGCGCCTTACTGTTTGTGAATCATGCGTTAGTATTCTTTTCTGTGCGCTAATTAACGCATGCGGTCGCGCGAAAATTAACGCATGCGATATGCGACTTAACGCACACGATAATACTGTAGTGAATCACACGCTAATTATCGCGTCTATTTTAAAGCAAAAAAAGGCCAATAAAATTTATCGCACTTTAGTGAATCAACCCCATTATGTAAAATATAAATATTTCCATGAGCTGAACCCTTTTCAAACGTACTGTGTTATGATATGTTGCTGCCAACTGTCCCTAGGTTATAATACAATTGTAATGTTTGTTTTAAAAATTAAATGCATCATATTCCTAAGTCGTATCTTATATCTTTTTGCAAAATTTAGTAAATGTAAATTTAGTAAAAATTTAGTAGTAAATTTAGTAGAAATTTATATTTAGTAAATGCACAATTTAGTAAAAATCCTTTAAAATCTATTTCAGCAGTTATGAAATCCATTCTCTGCAGCAGTTGTCTGGGGAAACTCAAAGGCCCAGGCATTGTATTTAAAAAAGGGTGTTTTTTTTTTTTTGTTTTTTTTTATAAAGTAAGGATTACTAAACATACTTTGAAATATAAAATACACATAAAATGGTGATAAAATGAAAAAAAATTATCTTCATAAGTGGCTAAATGTGGTATGTATACAATGTATAAGCAATTTTTGCCTTTAGGAACCAAAATGTCACATAATTCATATATAGTTAATCATAGAGCAGATTCATAGGTTGATATGTATTCCTATTTTAATTTTATACAGGTATTTGAATTAGTACTTGAAAACTTTGTTTATCCTTGGTATCGGTGAGTAGTTAATAGCTTTTACCACTGATAAAATGATGTTAAAACATTCTGTAGAGAAGACTTTTTGCTAGATTATATGGAAAATGTTTAAAGGCTGTAGATAACAATGAATCAGCTTGATCAGTATTCTTGTTACACACTTGGACAACAATACCTTAAAGGAACAGTAACATCAAAAACTTAAAGTGTTTTAAAGTAATTAAAATATAATGTGCTGTTGCTCTGCAAAAAAACTGGTGTTTTTGCTACAGAAAAGCTACTATATAAATAAGCTGCTGTGTAGCCATGGGGGCAGCCATTCAAGCTGGAAAAAAGGAGAAAAGGCACAGGTTACATAGCAGATAACTAGTAGATAAGCCCCATATAATGGGGGTTTGTCTGTTATCTGCTAAGTAACCTGTGCCTTTTCTCCTTTGAATGGCTGCCCCCATGGCTACACAGCAGCTTATTTATATAAACTATAGTAGTCTTTCTGAGGCAAACACACCAGTTGTAGCAATGCAGGGCAGCAGTACATTATATATTGTTATTACTTTTATACACTTTCATTTTTTGGTGTTACTGTTCCTTTAACATTTACCTAAATAGACCATTAAAGCTAATGTAAGACTAGGCAAGATACCTGGGTTATAGTACCACAAGTATTTTCAGTTTAGTAAAAATATACTTATTTTTCTAGCCTTTTGTCATTTCTCACACGTTTTTACTTATTCCCCTACTTTTTTTTATCATCGTATCTTTGTTTTACTGTTTTGCCCTTTTATTCTTAGTTTTCTTTACATTGTCCCTTGTCAGTTTATTGCCTTTCTGTCTTCCACCCATGGTCTATATGCTCCTATGGGATTTTTAGAAGTGAGTTTATCAATGGATGAAAGTTAGTTCTCACCATTTAATAAATATGCTTCTAAAAATCCCATAGAAATGAATACAACGTGGGTGAGTTTTTATGTATTAAGGTCTGCCCCAAAGCGTTGGCTCTGCTGCTTTCAGCTTGTGTTTTTTTTGCAAACTGAGAGAAGTGTATCTGCTCCCTTACACACACCTCAGTAAAACTGTACTGTCAAGTACAGTTGCGTTGCTGAGCTGGGATCAGCCCAAAAATAAGATCTTATTTGCACAGATGCAAGACAAAATCTAGTGATCAGCTATATATTCATGTCTGCTATAGGCATATCTATTTGATGAAATACTTATAATCTTACTTTTTTTTTCTCTTTACCTCTTTCAGTGATATTACTGAAGATGAATCTTTTGTAGATGAAATGAGATTGTCACTGCGCTTCTTTGCATCTGTGCTTGTTCGAAGAATACAGAAGGTATTGATTTTATTTTTGCTTGTAGCTGTTAAAATATTTAAATGTCCATAGTAAGAATTGCTTTTTTCGGTTAGGGAACCACCTGTAGTCAAATCACCTAAATAATCTAGTTAGATTTCTTCATGGGGTGACCAAAAGTAATGTTGGGGGCCCAGGGGTTCATGCCTCATATATTCAGCTATTAGGGAAATAATTAAAATGAAAATACTTCATGATGAAAAGGCTGGCACAAAAAACTGGACCACTGAAGAATAATGTGGTGCAGTTAAAAATACATTTTTATTTTGTTTAAAGAAAAGGCATCTTGAACATAAGCAACCTGCCGCATTTCGTGTCAAAGAGGGCACTTAAAGTGTACCTGTGACCCAGACATAAAAAGCTGTATAATAAAAGCTTTTTTTTAACTTAAACATGAAACCCCAAATCAGTTTTTTATTACCACACCCATACCCAATATAAAAGCATTTAAAAATCCCAGCTGTCAGTCATATTTTGCCTGCCCTGCTTATATTCCTTAGGCATAGAGGTGGGGCAGACAGTTACTTTCACTTTCAATTCAAAATTTCTTAGATATTGCTGCACTCCTCACATTCCCCCTCCCTCCTCACCATGTAATTGTGTAACCAGTGCATTGGCATGAGCATCAGGTCCCCCCCTACTTGCACAAAAACAAGATTTTGGCAGGATACAATGCCTGCTTTGATAACAGAGCCCACAAAATGGTGCCTGCTTTCTTGCTGCAATTGTGAATTCCAAGGCTGAAGAAAATAAGATCAAAATAATTTATATAGTGTAAGTAAAGTTTATTTTGACTGAAAAACACAATAGAAAACAATTTGGAATTATTTCTTAAGGTGACAGGTCCCCTTTAATCATATCCTTATGCTCGCCACATTTAAGTGCCTGTAGGGTCTCAAGCTTTACACACAAACATCATTTTTTTTAATATAACGAAACAGGTATGGGATTCGTTATCCGGAAACTCATTTTTCAAAAACCTCTAAATTACGGGAAGTCCAACTCTCATAGATTCCATTATAATCAAATAATATAAATTATTTCCTTTTTTCCTGTAATAATAAAACAGTACCTTGTACTTAATCCCAACTAAGATATAATTATCCTTATGTGAGGCAAAACAATCCTATTTGTTTTTTTTAATGTTTAAATGATTTTTAGTATACATAAGGTAGGGAGATCCAAATTATGGAAAGACTATTTATCTGGAAAACCCCAGGTCCCGAGCATTCTGGATAACAGGCCCTTTAGGGCCGTGGTAGACAGGGAGATTAGTCACCCCCGACAAATCTCCCTTGTTGCGGGCAACTAATCTCAAGGCAGCTTCCGCGATTTCGGGAAATCATGGCGCCTCATTTGCCATTCCACCGGCGATTTACATTCAAACCGGTGGGATGGCATATCGGGGAAATAAGTCGCCCGCAACAAGGGAGATTTGTTGCAGCCGACTAATCTCCCCGTTTGCCACGGCCCTTACCCGTACAAAAGATTTATACAGAATACATCTTTGAAAGAGGGAGAAATAAACTAAAACCTAATGATTTTTTTTGTAGACTTAAATTATGGAGACCCAAATTACAGAAAGATCACTTATCTGGAAACCCCCAGGTTTCATACCTGTATTACTAACGTTTTTTGTTCGTTTTTTAGTGACAAGTATAGGGGTATACTCAGGAGTGTACGAAGTATATGTGGAACTACAGTTCCCTATTTTTAAACAACAACTTAAATATGGAGGATGGCTCAGATGCAATATGCAGTTTCTCTAGGCAAGTATCACTAGGGCATATTTATCAACACTGGGCAGAAACCTATGGCCACAAATCACATTTTTGCTTTTATTCTACCTGCAGCTTCATGAACAAATCTTTTAACCGACTGGTTACTGGTGCGAATTTGCTGTTGAGTATTTACTGTCTAGAGTTGAAATCCTAGAAACATTGCCAGTGAAATATAAGTCTTAATTGTTTTTGTCTTTTTAAATTTTTTTGTAGGTGGATATCCCATCTGTTATTACACAAAAATTGTTGAAAGCTGCTATGAAGCATATTGAAATAATTGCAAAAGCGAGGCAAAAAGGTAAAAGAAACTTAAGTAACTTAACAATGAAGTGTTGCTTAGTTTATATCCACGTTTCTTTTTCTAATGTAATCTAATCTTATTGCGTCAAAATTAGAAGGCTACTCCTAATGCATTTGATGCACTTCATACACCTACTTTAAGGGTGCTGAAGTGTGAGGCATGGTGTTGATACAAGGCTGCATGACACAGTAAATATTATTTGGGCAGCTGGAGTGCTTTCTCTCTTTTCCTATACTCTATAGGTGTGGTACTGGTGCATCCTAACCCGACACTTGTACTAAAGACTTCCTTGATTTGTAGGGTGTAGTGTGCACAATAATACATCCTAATGTGTATGTATACTCAGTGATTTAACTCAGCTGACTGGATTATTTTACTTTCCGATGATTGGGTTGTAAGAATATTGGTGCAATAATGTATAATTGACCCTAATACAAAAGCAGCAGTCAAAAATGCGAACGCATAATACTTCTGATTTTCTGTGGCACATAGAAAATGGTACACCTATAAAGTAACATAACATTAGTCATTTAAAGAAGAAACCAAAATGTCCCTTATTTGTTTTTTAATGTTTTAGGACCGTGGCACACAGGGAAATTAATCTCCCCACAATGCCATCCCACCGGCTAGAATGTAAATTGCCGGTGGGATGGCATACGCGGCAACACGATTCGCTGAAGTCACTGAAGTTAGTTGTGGCGTGACTAATCTCCCCGTGTGTCACGGCCCTTAAAGTGATTAGTGTCCAAATCCAGTATGCTCCTGCTTTTTTTTTTGTACATGGCTAGTAAATTAGACAGTGTTCTCTGTCTTGGTTATAACATGTCCACCTGGCTTTTTTAAATTCAGCCAGATTCCAGGACATCTTGTATTTTGCTTCCCATTTGCCGTTTTGAAAATGTATTACCGTATATACTCGAGTATAAGCCGATCCGAGTATAAGCCGAGGTACCTAATTTTACCTAAGAAAACTGGAAAAACTTATTGACTCAAGTATAAGCCTAGGGTGCAGCCCTACTGCTAATTTTTAATAATCAAATTATTTAATAAAAGGACACTCACAAGTGCTTACATGACTACCATATTAATAAACACAAGTTATGGGCTGGAAAATGAGGCACATCCAACATAAGATAACCATATGCAAGTTTGTACAGGTTAATATCTCATTTAATTTTACATACATATTGAAATTTTGATGTGTAAATTTGTTATTTAATTCGTATATAGTTCTGTATACTTTTTGGGGTGAGTGATGTAGAATCACAAGTTTAAGTTTATCTAGAAACTCCGGCTCCATAACTGTAGCCTGAAAGGGAAACAAAATGTAATAAATGATGTATAATGTCTGTAGAGCACCGGGGGGAATATGGCAGTGCTATATAAATTATTAATATTTGCTCCCCAGCAGCACTTGTATAGGAAAATCTTGCCACAGTTCAACCAGTCAAGTTATCATGTTTCTATGGGATATAGATATATTGATTATGTATTGGCTTTCTAAGGGATTCTACCAAGTTATCATCCATAAAAAAAACCTTTTTCCAACCCTGCTTTGAATCAAACAGTAGGAAGAATATAGTTTAGCTCCAAACACAGAACTGAAGCCTAACATAAGGGCTAATTAACATTTAATACAAATAATGAAAGCACCAGTAAAGGTGGCAATACTAACTAAATGGAAGTCCTAGACATCGCTTGTCTAAGGTGCTTCCAGCGCGATGCTTGCCAGCCAGCTCCTCCGCTTCCGGCTCCCTTACATGCAGGACTTCATGTGCGCCGTAAGTTTAAGCGTCGCGTAACCATGGATACCTTCCGATCCACTGGGCGACGGGGGGATGTTGCGCGCCTCTTCCATAGCGAATGAACGTCCGCGGGGGGGGGTGACGGTGACGTGTCCAGGAGGCCAGAACGTAAACTACCGTATATACTCGAGTATAAGTCGATGTTTTTCAACACATTATTGGTACTGAAAATCTCTGTTTATACTCGAGTATATACGGTATCTAAAAAAAACCCTAGATGTCACCATTTAGTATAAGAGATTGTAAATCTTTACATAGACTTGCAGCAAAAAACAATCCATTCACAGGGTCGTTATCTGGAATACTTGTATAAGGGTTAAGGGTTTTTACTGTGATGTGGGCACCATGCCTTTGCTTTAAATATTCAACTATAAAATAAAACCAAGAGGATTAATGCTTAGTACAAGATCATGATATTTTACATTCATGTATTTTAGAGCTTTCTGGATGGGTTCCAGAGAATGAGCCTTAGGGCTCTGGCACAAAGGGAGATTAGTCGCCCGCGACAAATCTCCCTTGTTGCGGGCGACTAATCTCCCCGAAATGCCATCCCACCGGTGAGAATGTAAATCGCCGGTTGGATGGCATATGTGGCGCTGCGATTTCCCCGAAATCACAGAAGTTGCCTTGAGAGGAAACTTCCACAATTTCGGGAAAATTGTGGCGCCGCGTATGCCATCCCACCGGCAATTTACATTCTCACCGGTGGGATGGCATTTCGGGGAGATTAGTCGCCCGCAACAAGGGAGATTTGTCACAGGCGACTAATCTCCCCTTGTGCCACAGCCCTTAGATCTGTATGTGAAGTGATTTAATGCAAGTGTTTTGCACAAAACAAACACTTGCACACACGTATCTAGAGTTACTGCTAGAAAAACCTTTATTTTGGTGAGGATTTATACATTTTAACTTATTACATTTCTTTATAAGTGAAAAACTCAGAGTATCTGCAGCAGGCTGCCTTAGAGGAATATGGGCCAGATCTTCATGTTGCCTTAAGAAGCAGGAGAGATGAGCTGTTGTACCTCAGAAAGCTTACAGAGCTTCTCTTCCCTTTTATTTTACCTCCAAAATCAACTGATAGCAGGTGGGTGTTACTATTTGTTGCAAATGCAAGACCTAATTTTAATGCTCAAATTCCCATACTCAATAACTTTATAAACTGTTACTTCTAACATGACAGTAATGTTTATCATTTGCAGGGTCCATTATAGCACTTATTTGTGAAAAAGTGTCCATCCCCATTTAAGAACAATTATATGCCTCCAATCTCTGTATAACAGTAAACTTGCATACAGATCCTCATATGAGTGAAGCCCTCATGGATTGTGGGAATTGTATTTCTGAGTTTGGTAGGAAAACATCAGCAAAGGAGTTTAGTATTTTGGACCGTGAAACTGCACAAGTAAATGCTAGGCACCGCTGTTGCCATATTGTAAATGAAGATCTCGCAGTGCTTCTTGGAGGTTTTAAACCAGTGATCCCCAACCAGTGGCTTGTGGGCAACATGTTGCTTACCAACCCCTTGGATGTTGCTCTCAGTGCCCCTGATCCAGGTGGTTATTTTTGAATTCTTGCCTTGGTGGCAAGTTTTGGTTGAATAAAAACAAGATTTACTACCAAATAAAGCCTCCTGTAAGCTGACAGTGTGCATAGAGGCTACCTAATAGCCAATCTTAGCCCTTATTTGGCACCTCCATAAACTTTTATGATACTTGTGTTGCCCTTCAAGTCTTTTTACATTTGACTGTGGATCATGAGTAAGAAAGCATGGTGATCCCTGTTTTAATCAATTCAGAGTGGAGAGAATATATCCTGCAAACTTTGCACATGACCCAGTTGCACCAAGAATAGTAGGCTTCTGTAAAAATGAAGTTGCAGCCTTAACTATGCATTCATGATTTGCAATATTTATATAGATGCCATTTGGAAAAGAGTTGTACGATACATTGAACTACCAAAAAAAACAAAAGCATATAGAAATAATTAATGCCCCGCACTGTTGAAAGTTGTGTGTTTGCCTCAGAAAGACTACTATAGTTATACAAACAAAGCTGCTGTGTAGCCATGAGGACAGCCATTCAAAGGAGAAATGTCACATAGCTAACAGATAAAACATCATAATATTCTACAGATTTTCTGTTATCTGCTTTGGAACCTGTGCCTTTTTCTACTTTTTTCAACTTAAATGCCTTCCCCCAATGCTACATAGCAGCTTATTTATATAAACTATAGTAGTGTTTCTATAGCAAACACACAAATTTTACCAGTGGAGTGCAACCATACATTATATTTTTATTGCTTTAAAGCTCTTTCATTTTTTGGTGTTACTGTTCCTTTTAGCTACCCATTAATAGACCAAGTTTAGGAATGCCATAGTTGATTGCTAAGAACTCTGCCAGCAATTGTGTGCCATACACCCAACAATTACCATCTTTCCCATGACCAATGGTCGTAGGAAAGATTGTTCATCCACTCTACTAATGTTAAAGGACATGTCAACCCCAAAAATATTTTTTTCCTAATGAAAGAAAACTTAATTCTAAGCAGCTTTGCAATTTACATTTATTACATATTTGTAATGGTTTTGAGTTATTTGTATATATAATTGCTATTAAAAGCAGTGTCTTCCGGTCCTTTTCTATTCTTTGCTCTGGTGGCTCTGGCATTTGAAACAATGTAACACAAGCCAGCAGATTTTACAGACCTGACGTGCTGGGGGAGCCTGGCACTTGCAACGTTGTTTAAAAAGTAACAATCAGGAGTTCAACAAATGCTGCTTTCAATAGCAATTGCATTTACAAATAACTTTTAAAGCACTAATAACTTTGAATAAATTGATATTGGAAAGTTGCTTAGAATTATGTTCTCTTTTATTAACCAAAACATTATTTTTGGGGTTGACATGTCCTTTAAGAGCCTTTAATTGCCAGACATGCAGGTAAAAACAGGAAAAAGGAATTCTGCCTATCTGCCGATTTAACATTAAGGTTACGATGTTTGGGCACCTTCAAAGGCGCCCAATCAAAATTTTCAGTTTTCAGATGACCGATATCGGTCCGCTCGTCTCCCACCATACACGTACCGATTATCATACAAAACTTAATTTTGGATTATATTGTTTAGATAAAAGGTGCCCCCATACACATACCAGTGAGTATCACAATTGTTTGTGGTGCTGTCCAAGTTCATTCAACTGATCATTAGTTTTAGGGATTTCTGAAAATGGTTTTATTATCGCTTTAACAGTTCATCTTTTGCACTTAGGCATTATTATATAGTACAGACTGTAATTGTAATTTACATGTGTTAACATGAGATCTAGGAAACCATCTTTGTTACTCTGGTTTTTATGAATTTCTTGATGTGTTTGTGCTTGTATTTTCATGTTTAAATCCTAAATTTTTTTTTTTCAGACCTCTGACTTTGTTGCTAAGAGAAATTCTATCCGGTTCTGTGTTCCTGCCATCTATGGACTTCCTTGCTGACCCAGTACGTCAGGCATACGTTCTTAAATCATTTGTGCTTAACTTTGTAGTTTGAGACTATGGGGTGGGGGTGGGGAAGTGGCTGGAGGTGGGGAAGCGGGCAGGTACCCCTGTAGGGGTGTGCTGGCCCCTGGGGTAGCAGTCCTGGTGGGCTTTGCACACCCCAGGCCGACCCTGCATCGAACTGCACTCATAGTGGTGTCATCCTTTAATAGGCAAGAGTAAAAAAAAAAAAAATTTGCTATAGAATCTATAAATAATCATGATAAAAAGTCCTTTTTTAGTGTATTAAAGGCACCGGGATTATTTGTTTCAAAATGCTTGTAGGATCATGGTAGCTATTTTATTCAATCTTATAGGCTGCAAAGCACTTTTGTTATAAATTTTACATGTCTAGTACATCTGTACATTCCTGTGTTTTGCAACCTTTATATTAAATGAACAGTGTAAACAAAAATGCATATGTACTGGCTGGTGGAAACAGTAGGTAATGTTTTGGGGAAAGACATGATTACAAAATTAATAACTTGGGTAAGTGTAATTGAGCAGACACATCTATTTTTGTGCTGTAAAAGCAGCAAGTTTTTTTCCTGTTTAATCACTTAGATTTTTAGAAGGGGTGCAGACTTTTTAATTTTGAATTTGGGGCTATCAGCAACCCTTTTGAAAGATTGTAATTTAATGTTTGTATTGCAGGATACTGTGAACAAATTACTTCTCATTTTTATGGATGATAGTCCTGTAAGTATAAGCTCTATTAAATCAGATATACCCAAAGCTGACAGATTCCAGTTTAAAAATGTATTAAAAAATGACTATATGAATGTATATGATTTGTATATTATGTAGGATTGGTGCCTTCAGTTAATGCTAACACTTCAGAAATTTGCCCATACACATATCTAATAAATAGCACAATAAAAGGTTCAAATGATTTCCAGTATGATTTTCAGCAACCCCCTTGATTCTGGGGGATATCTTTGTTCAGTATATTATTGACGAGACATGCTGAAAAATATAGTTTTCCAATCAACATATGAAGCAATTAAAAAAAGCCAAAGTTCCTTTCATTACTTGCTGTTATGATTGCTGTCCATTACTTGCTGTGGATCCAAAGGAAAGTAACAATAGCAAGGTGATCTTACCGTTTATGGCCCCTTGTACGGCTAAACCAGTGAGAGACCTACAAGTATCTTCCAGAGTTTGACTGCCTTAAATGGAAAATCCAAAGTTCCTTTCAGAATATGTACTATTTTTAGTACTTTTTTTTGTTATTTAAAGTTAATTAATACAGTGAGGAACATAAGTATTTAAACACCCTGCGATTTTGCAAGTTCTCATGGAGGGGTATGAAATTCACATTGTTGGTGCATTCCCACTGCTAGAGACAGCATTTAAAAAAAAAGATTCAGGAAATCACATTGTATGATTTTTAAAGAATGTATTTGTGTTGCACTGCTGCACAAAAGTATTTGAACACCTGAGAAAATTAGTGTTAATATTTGGTACAGAAGCCTTTGTTTGCAATTACAGAGGTCAAATGTTTCCTGTAGTTCTTGACCAGGTTTGCACACACTGCTACAGGGATTTTGGCCCACTCTTCCACACAGATCTCCTCTAGATCTGTCAGGTTTTGGGGCTGTCACTGAGCAACACAGAGTTTCAGCTCCCTCCAAATATTTTCTATTGGATTTAGGTCTGGAGACTGGCTAGGCCACTCCAGAACCTTGATATGCCTCTTACGGAGCCACTCCTTGGTTATCCTGGCTGTGTGCTTCGGGTTATTGTCATGTTGGAAGACCCAGCCACGACCCATCTTCAATGCTCTGACTGAGGGAAGGAGGTTGTTGCTCAAAATCACAATCTCACAATACACGGCCCCATTCATCCTCTCCTTAATACAGTGCAGTCGTCTTGTCCCCTTCACAGAAAAGCACCCCCAAAGCACGATGTTACCACCCCCATGCTTCACAGTATAGATGGTGTTCTTGGGATGCAACTCATCCTTATTTTTCCTCCAAATACGGTGAGTGAAGTTTAGACCAAAAAGTTCTACTTTGGTCTCATCTGACCACATGACTTTCTCCCATGCCTCCTCTGGATCATCCAGATGGTCATTGGCAAACTTCAGACGGCCAGGACATGTGATGACTTGAGCAGGGGAACCGTGCAATGCATGATTTGAAACCATGACGGCGTAGTGTTCTACCGACAGTGACCTTTGAAACTGTGTGGTCCCAGCTCATCAAGTTCAACCCATCCAAGTAAACCCAGCACACACAAACCTATACTGACCTATCTATACACTCACATACATAAACTATATATACAACCACTAATACTAACTGTAGATATTAGTATCACAAAAGCCTTGGATATTCTGCTTGTTCAAAAACTTATCCAGGCCCCTCTTAAAGGCATTAACAGAATCTGCCATTACCACATCTCTAGGAAGGGCATTCCACAGCCTCACTGCCCTCACTGTGAAAAACCACCTATGCTGCTTCAAATGGAAGCTCCGTTCCTCTAATCTAAAGGGGTAGCCTCTGGTGCGTTGATCGTTTTTATAGGAAAAAAGAACACCCCCCTATCTGCCTATATTCCCCTGTAATGTACTAGTACAGAGTAATTATGTCCCCTCGCAAGCGCCTCTTTTCAGAGAAAACAACCCCAACCTCGACAGTCGAACCCAGGGGTCTGGAACCTTTTTGGCTGAGTGAGCTATAAACACCACATATTTTAAAATGTAATTCCGTGAGAGCCATACAATGGCCGACGGGAGCTAGGCCGAAGCCGGGGCCTCGATTTGCAGCTACCTGTGGAGGACGATTCAGCTTCAGGCCCATTTGGCCGCGGATGCTGCGGGGCAAGGTAGGGTGGGTGTCATCTTTAGCTGTCCAATATGGCTTGTTAGTGGTATAACTAGAGGGCAACCTAGCACAGTGCACAGTTTGCTTCTCTTTGTAGCCCCAACAGAGACATATTAGCCACATTTTATTTTAAATTCAAGCATGAACTGTCGCAGGTTTCTGCTCCAATGTCCCCTCAGTTCCCTGGGCCCTGGTTCAAGTGCAACCTGGTAAGGATGCCAGATGTGGAGGAGGGCATGGCCTGCGCTTGGCGGATAGAAGACGTGTTCTAAGGCTTAGAACACGTCTTCTATCCGACGAGTGAAAGCCACGCCCCACGTTATTTTTTTTATTAAAGATTTGGCAGCGAGTCAGATGCAGCCATCAAAAGAGCCACATATGGCTCCCGAGCCATAGGTTTCCTACCCCTGGTCTAACCTCATAGCTTTAAACTTCCATCCCCTTTACCAGTTTAGTTGCATGTCTCTGCACTCTCCCCAGCTCATTAATATCCTTAAGGACTGGAGCCCAAAACTGCACTGCATACTCAAGGTGAGGCCTTACCAGAGACCTATAAAGGGGCAAAATTATGTTCTCATCCCTTGAGTCAATCCTCTTTTTTATACAAGACAGCACTTTGTTTGCTTTAGTAGTCACCGAATGACACTGCCTGGAATTAGACTACTTGTTATCTACAAAAACACCTAGATCCTTCTCCATTAAAGGAGAAGGAAAGGCAAAGTCACTTGGGGGTGCCAAAATGTTAGGCACCCCCAAGTGACTTTAATCGCTTACCTTCTACCCAGGGCTGGTGCCCCTGTACAGAGAGAACAGCACCAGCCTTGGGTACCTGGAGCGATGCGCTTCCTCCTTCCTAATCGCTCACGCGCGCATGCGCAGTAGAGTGAAAAGCCGAACTTTAACAGAGAAGTCGGCTTTTCACTCTACTGCACATGCGTTTGTCCGGGACAATTGGCTGCAGCGCGAGTAGGAACGAGGAAGCGCTCTCGACAGGTACCCCGGGCTGGTGTTGTTTTCTCTTAACAGGGGCACCAGCCCCAAGGTACAAGGTAAGCGATTTAAGTCACTTGGGGGTGCCTAACATTTTGGCACCCCCAAGTGACTTAGCCTTTCCTTGTCCTTTAAGGATACTCCTAACAAACTACCATTCAGGAGATAGTTTGCGTTTATATTATTTCTACCAAAGTGCATAACTTTGCACTTGTCAACAGGGAACCTCATTTTCCAGTTTGCTGCCCAGTTTTCCAATTTCGTCAAATCGCTCTGCAAAGTGGCAGCATCCTGCATGAAACTTAGTTTTGCACAATTTTGTGTCGTCAGCAAAAATAGAAACAGTACTGTCTATGCCCACCTCCAAGTCATTAATAAACAAGTTAAAAAGCAAAGGACCAAGGACTGACCCCTGCTGTACTCCACTAACCACACTGGTCCAATTAGAAAATGTTCCATATACCCCCACTCTTTGTAATCTATCCTTCAGCCAGTTCTCTATCCAATTACAAATATTATGTTCTAGGCCAATATTCCTCAATTTGATCATTAAGTTTCTGTGAGGTACTGTATCAAATGCTTTAGCAAAGTCCAAGTAGATGACCTCAACTGCCATTCCAGCATCAAGGTTCCTGCTCACCTCCTCATAAAAGGCAACTAAATTAGTCTGGCAAGATCTGTTACGCATAAAACCATGCTGGCACAAACTTATAATATTGTGAACTGCAATGTATTCAAGTACCTTATCCCTTATTAACCCTTCCAAAAGCTTTCCCACTACTGATGTCAGACTAACAGGCCTATAGTTTTCAGGATGAGAGCGGGATCCCTTTTTAAAAAACGGCACCACATTTGCAATTTGCCAGTCTCTCGGCACCATGCCAGACCTCAACAAATCCTGAAAAGTTATGTGAAGAGGCTTGGCAAACACAGCGCTCAGCTCATTTAATACCCTGGAATGAATCCCATCCGGTCCTGGACCTTTGTTTACCTTTACATGTTTAAGTCTCTTTTGAATTTTCTCCTGAGTGACCCATGCGTCAGTAGCTTAATTACTAGAACTGGGCATATTAAAAGGCAAGCCTTCATTAGCTGGCTCCTCAGATGTATAGACAGATGAAAAATAAGAGTTCAAAATTTCTGCTTTTTCCTCATTCTCCTCAACCAACTTACCCCCCCCCCCCCCCCCCCCCCCCCCCCCCCCGTGATAATAAGGTTCCCACCCCTTCTTGCTTCATTTTTTTATTATTCACATAATTAAAAAAATAATTTTGGATTTTTACTCCTAGCTGCAATATCCCTTTCCATCTCTATTTTAGCTTGCCTGATAGCTTTTTTGCATGCTTTATTTGCTTCCTTATACCTGATGAAAGTTTCTGCTGTCCCAGCTAACTTGAATGCTTTAAAAGCACGTTTTTTTCTTACCAACCTCGACACTAACACTCTTCATGTCATTGACCAGCTCCTCCCTTGTAGTTCTGGGCTGATTCCTCACCTTTCTTATTATCAGTGATACCCCACGAGGTGAGATCTTGCATGGAGCCCCAGTCCTAGGGAGACTGACAGTCATCTTTAGCCTCTTCCATTTTCTAACAATTGCTCCAACAGTTGATCTGTTTTCACCAAGCTGCTTGGCAATTGCCCCATAGCCCTTCCCAGCCTTGTGGAGGTCCACAATTTTGTCTCTGGTGTCTTTTGACAGCTCTTTGGTCTTGCCCATGGTAATAGTTGGTGTCTGACTGGGTGGACAGGTGTCTTTAAAGAGCTCAGACAGGTTCTACTAATTTAGATTAATGAGTGGAGTAGAGGTGGACTTTTTAAAGGCAGAATAACAGGTCTTTGAGAGACAGAATTCTTGCTGATTGCTAGGTGTTCAAATACTTATGTGCAGCAGTGCAATACAAATACATTCTTTAAAAATCATACAATGTGATTTCCTGAAATTTTTTTTTTAAATGCTTTAAATTTCAGACCCCTCCATGATTTCTAAGTGGGAGAACTTGCAAAATCGCAGTGTGCTCAAATACTTATGTTCCTTACTGTGTGTACTGTATATACTCGAGTATAAGCCTAGTTTTTCAGCACCCAAAATGTGGGTGCCATGACTAGCACACTCTCTCCTTTGTGTGCAAATTAACTCTGTGTTTTAGCTTGGTTGCTGATAAAGCTAAGGGGGTAGTACTCTTAAGGTATCATTGTTGATACTATATTGTTTTTGTTGACCCTCTTCTTCACTTACAGAGCTAGTTTACTGTTTTTCTTTTAAATAAATATTTAACATATAACCCAATGAACATATACCCCAATGATGCCTCAATTCATGTCATTTTATTGGTATTTATTTTGATTATTGAAAATTAGCAGTGTTCACACCTCAGGCTCAGGCTGTAATCACCCCCATTGTTCCCCTGTTCACACCTCAGACCCACAAATAATCCCTGCACACTACAAAAAGAACATATACTGAAGTGGTACTGCAATTAAAATGTTTTTTAATATATAGTTATTGTGCAGACTGTAGTAGCAGTGCCAGCATTGTGTCACTGTATGCTGCCTGTGTGTGCCATACACATAGGGCAAGCAGAGTATGGCGCACAGGGCAGGCAGAGTATGGCACACACAGGCAGCACAGGGCAGGCAGAGTATGGCACACACAGGCAGGGTAGGGCAGGCAGAGTATGGTACACACAGGCAGGGTGGGGCAGGCCGAGTATGGCACACACAGGCCAAGTATGGCACAAACCAGCCAAGAATGGCACACACAGTTAAAATATGGCACATGCAGGCAGAGTAGGGAAGGCAGAGTATGGCACACACAGACAGGGTAGGGAAGGCAGAGTATGGCACACACAGGCAGGGTAGGGAAGGCAGAGTATGGCACACACAGGCAGGGTAGGGAAGGCAGAGTATGGCACACACAGGCAGGGTAGGGAAGGCAGAGTATGCCAGGTTTTTGCTGTACTACAACCATTAGTATGGGTGTGGTCATGTGATAACATGGGTGTGGTTTCAAGTGGGTGCAGTTTCAAAAAGGGGAGTGGCTAAACTGGCTTCCATTATCGGCCCTCCACCACGTAGGTCGGAAAAATTCCGGCCCTCGGTACCACAGAAGTTGGACAGCACTGCTGTAGGTGACTAGAGCTGGGCAAACTTTGTGGCTGTTATTATAATATCCTTGAGAGGCAACTTTCACATTGTCGCAAAATACTATTTTCCCTGCAAAACACTACAACCCTGAGACAGAAAAAAATTAGTTTGGCAATGTGAAATGGACTCAATTCTCTCTCTTATTTATTTGGGGAAGCAGTCACTAACAGGTCCCAATTCTCTTTGATGTAAAAATTAGAAAGCTTTACAACATCACATGCAAATTGTCTCTTCCACTGACTCTTGTCACAGTGACAATTTTCCAAATAGCCAAGTGTTGGATATACAGCGTGGCTTTTTATTGGGGAAGCCACATACAGTTTCACTTAAAGGAGATGTGTGAAATGAGGAATGTGCATTATACTTTTCTAAATATAGGCTAACCTGGTGGGGAACTGATGCCTGTCTTTGATTGTGTGACTGCAGGGCTGTTCTTGGCTATTCCCCTGCTACTGTGATTCTGGCAGGGGCCGTTAGGACACGCCCACCCCTCATTTGAAACAGGGACCAGGGAGGATCTATAGGTAGTTCTAGGGCTGGGCGATATACCGTTTAATACCGAATACCGGTGTTTTTTTTTTTTTTAAACTATATTCATTTTTCAGATACTGCAATACCGGGGTGTCAGGGTACTCACCCGTGCGGGCCAGTCTCGCGCGTCCCGTTGTCCGCGGGATGTTGCGCACGCGCGTCCAGGTGCGCGTGCGTCAAAGCGCACGTACATGTCAAAGCGTGCACGTCTGTGACGCGCTGACGGCGCCGGTTCTGCGCATGCGTGGGGGGTATTTAAAGCTATCAAACTCCTCCTCCTGTGCTATGTTGTCTGCGGCCTTGCCTGGGAAACTAAGCCTGCCTGATTTACCTTACGACTTTATGTTGCCGATCCTTCGCTTGCCTGACTGCAGTAATTATTCTCTAATTTATTAGGAAATGGGGTTAACACCTAATCATGCATGGGAAAAAAAAAATACCGTCAAATACTGTGACACCGATATAATTTTGAAAAATACCGTGATATAAATTTTTGGTCATACCGCCCAGCTCTAGGTAGTTCTAATAAAGTGGTACTTTTTTTTAAAGATAATTTAAATTTTTGGCACACGGTAAAATTAGAACCATCTTTTTTTCATTATTGCCTACAAAATTAGAGGGGTTTTTAGTTATGCTTTGTCACCTGTATGTGGCCTAATAAAAGTCTTCATAGCTAAAGAACTGTAAAGATAGATGTATGTTTCTGAAGTGATTAAGGCACAAGATTAGGGATATTAGTCGCGCGTGATAAATTTTTGCTGCCATGATAGACTAATCTCCCCAAAATGCCTTCCCACCGGCAATAATGTTTATCACTGGTGGGAAGTCATTCGAAAAAACGAAGCAATGCATATGCCACTGGCATTTAACTTTATTGCCAGAGGAAAGGCATTTTGGGGAGATTAGTCACCTACGGTAGCCAAGATTAACTGCAGGCGACTAATCTGCCAGTGGGCCATCACCCTAAGGGTGAAGCCACACAGAGCTACTAGTATCAGCTACTTTTTCATGGCTACTAAACTCTAGAAAATACCCTGTCATAAGGGCTCTGGCACATGGGGAGATTAGTCGCCCGAAACAAATCTCCCTGTCACGGGCGACTAATCTCCCCGAACTACCATCCCACCGGCGAAAATGTAAGTCGCCAGTGGGATGGCACACACTGCGCAGGCGATTTCGGCATATTCGCCGAAGTTGCCTCACAAGGCATTTTCGGCGATTTGCCGAAATCGCCTGCGCAGCGTGTGCCATCCCACCGGCGACTTACATTTTCGCCGGTGGGATGGTAGTTCGGGGAGATTAGTCGCACGTGACAGGGAGATTTGTCGCGGGCGACTAATCTCCCCGTGTGCCAGAGCCCTAAACAATACTGAGAACTGCTTCTGCTAAAACACAAAGAGACCGTTATCAGTAAATGATCAACATTGTCTATTTTAGTAGACAAGTAGCTGCTATTAGTAGCTCCGTTTGTCTTCACCCTAAAGGAACAGTAGCACTGTACCCTGCACTGGTAAAATTGGGGTGTTTGCTTTAGAAAGACTACTATAATTTATATAAACAACTTGCTAATTATATTGCAATTTCTTTTCGGGTATGCCTATGATTAAGTGCGCACGCGCACGAAACGCGTTAGGTACCCGCATCTTAATGGACTAATAAAGATGAAGTTTTATCCTTTTTAATCCGGTGTGCTTGGAGCTTCTTTCGTTTGAATATTGCAATTTCTTTAACCCTTTAAATCCCTATCCCTTTAAATTTTGTGAGTAGCTTTTACCCCCATTTATAATTTACATATATAAACATTTTGGCAAATTAAAATCTTGCAAAAAGTGATGGAAATCCTAGATTCAGCACATTCCTAGAAAGTTCTTAGAAACTTTCTCTCTTTCAGCCTGAACAAGCAACTGAGCCTACTTCAAGCTTGATCCCCTTTCTTCAAAAATTTGCAGAGCCTAGAAACAAGAATCCATCAGTAAGTACCGCATTCCAGCTTAAGCACTTGTCTTAAGTTCTGCCTGAGCATATTCATATCATGAATATGAAGTAGAGATTCTAATTATGATTCTTTGGCTATTCTTTATAATGTAAATGACCAGTATGCTGTCATTTTTAGCAAAGGTGCTTTTATTACAGGGTAATACATATGTTAACATAGAGCTTTGGTATCCCTGTGTACTGACTATGAGAAAACTTAGGGAATTGTTACTGTTGGATATAAAAAGTCTACACACCCCTGATAAAATGTCAGGTTCCTGTTCTGTACAAAAATGAGACAAAAGATAAATCATTTCAGAACTTTTTCCACCTTTAATGTGACCTATAAACTGTACCACTCAATTTAAAAACAAACCTAAATCTGAAAAGATTTCAGTTTGCTTTTCAATTTAATTGTACGCTTTATAGGTCACATTAAAGGTGGAAAAAGTTCTGAAATGATTTATCTTTGTCTCATTTTTGTACAGCACAGGAACCTGAGATTTGACTAGGGGTGTGGAGACTTTTTATATCCACTGTATCCAATATACCTAATCCTTCATGAAAGATTTGTGAATCAGATTAATCACAAAAGTGTAGATTTTGTACATGCCTATTTAAAATGATACTGAATTACTATAATTTATGTCAGTAGTGCTAGTAACTCTACTACCACACCAGCTGACCCCACAGCCCAGTGTAAGCGGCAGAACTGTGTGTATGCGCTCAGACAATTTGCTTGCTGGGCTGGTGGTTATACTGATGCGTGCCTACCAAACCTAAGCAAAACATTTTGTAGTAGCCCTTTTCTTATTTAGTTACATCTCAAGTGGAGTTGCAAAAGAGATCAGTTTCATTAAAAGAGCATAATAATTTTCCCAGGCAATGATTAGGATCATATTCAAGGAGATAACCAGAGTAAGGCAGTTTATTCTTCTTGTAATGGATGGTTGCATTTCAAAGTAAAAGCATGATATGAGATTGATATATACATGATATGATATTTTCTACTTTAGGTTCTTAAAATGGAACTGCAGGAAATCAGAAAAGAGCAAGATCTCTTATTCCGCTTTATGAATTTTCTGAAGCAAGAGGGAGCAGTACATGTATTGCAGTTTTGCCTTACAGTAGGTAGGTTATTTTATATTAACTACCTGTCCAATAAATATATTGTAAATTAAACTGTGAAGTAGATTGTTTAAATATGCAAAGAAAATATATCCTTTTAGTACAGCTGTGAATTACTTTGTGGCTTGGGTGGTTTGAGTTCTGTTTTGTGGTTAACAGTACTTTGCTATACATGGGTCACTTTGCTTTTAATTTAAAATGTAAAAGTTTTAAACTAGTTAAAAATGCTGTAAAACGCAGCTGCTTCTTTGCACCTTAGCCCACCAACTGCAACCTATACTTCTTTCTATGCTTTCTACCCTACATTACTTGTTACCTTGCCAGTCTTCCCACAACCCAAACTTTACATCCTTCTATGTGTATGTTTCCAACCATCCTATTACCCACTCAGTGTTCCACTACGAAGCCTCTCCACTGATCTGTATGCAGCCTAAACTTTCTCCTTGCTCTGCTCCTGCCTCAGAGTGGGGCATGAACAAGAAAGAACATGATATTTGTAAATGCAAAATGCAACAGTTTTATATTGTGGGTGTGAGTTGTTTTTACAAGTTTTTCAAATGTAATTTTCCCTTAAAGAGGAATTTAATGACAAGATCTTAAGACCAGAGATAAGTGATGACGAACTGCAGGCACTTCATAAAGAGGTGCTGAAAATCTACAAGACTTATTGCCTGGAAGAAAGCATTGATAAAATACGTTTTGATCCTTTCATTGTGGAAGAAATTAAAAAAAGTAAGTGCCTGACTAAATTTATATTTTGAATAGTGTTAAAGGAGACATATTGGATAAATGGGACAAACCCTAATTTTGTAGGCAGTTATGAATAATATACGGTGCTGGTTTCCCTTTGTGCTAAAAATTAATCCTATCTGTAACAATGGCCCCTTTATTGGAGCTCCCTATAGATCCTCTGACTTCTCCGTCTAGTGTGAAATGAAGAGTGGGCGTGTCCTAATGGTCCCTGCCAGAAGCACAGTAGGAGGGGGAGAGCCAATCAAAGCCCTGCACTCACACACAGCACAGATAGGCTTCAGTTCCCCATCAGGTCAGCCTAGCTGCTGATTGGTTCCTATCCTACAGTGCAGTGTACGGAGGGCCGCCGGCTCCCCAGCTCATCCAGAGAATTCAGCCAGCAGGAAGTGGAACAGATGGGTGGGGCTAGTGGGGTTTTTGTGGAATTTCTCAATAAATCAGTCAGAAACACAACTTTTTAAACACAATCCTTCTATATCTAGAGGAGTATAATTCACTGGTACATTCATAATTTTTATAGGATATGTCTCCTTTAAGGTGACTGTATAGAATGATATTGTTTATAGAATTTAGCCTGCATGCACCCTTTGCTTTTTATTAAAGAAATGAACCACTACTCTGTATGTTATATTGGCAGTTTTGTAGTAATCACTTGAAGTGTAGGGAGGCAAAAGCATCAAACATTTAGCTAAACAGCAGTTCATTGTATCTGTGCTACGAGAACAGGATTATCACACTTGTGTAGGACTGCATTGTTCTGGCTGCAATGTTTAACACAGTTCCAGAAGAACTGATTAATTAACATTCATATTTTTTCCAGTGTGGATTTATTTAAAAACTGCAGTTTGTTAAAAAGTATAATCCAGAAAGCTTCAAAATCCAGGAATGCTGTTACCATTTAACAGTTATTTAATTTCTGACTGATTTGCTTTATCTATAATAATAAGACAGTACATTTTTCTTGATGTCACCTAAACTAGCAATAATTTATGTTTATAGCAAAATATTCATATTCGGTTTAAATTTTCTTATTAGCATTAAGGCACAGTGCTCCAAATTACAGAAAATTTCTCATCTGGAAAACCCCATGCCACATGCATGT
The DNA here is from genome assembly GCF_000004195.4 of Xenopus tropicalis. NCBI lineage: Eukaryota > Metazoa > Chordata > Amphibia > Anura > Pipidae > Xenopus > Xenopus tropicalis. Next base: position 87,338,643 of record NC_030681.2, read on the forward strand.
CCAATATAGGGCCTTCAAATAAGAATTTTCCTAATCTCTAGTCGCTTAAGGCATATTTTATTTATTTTCTAGTTGCTGAAGGCCCATATAAAGAAGTAGTGAAACTACAAACCATGTGTTGCCTTTTTGAAGCCTATGAACATGTACTTTCCCTTTTGGAGAACGTTTTTACCCCAATGTTTTGCCACAGTGATGAGGTAAGGATGTGCACAGCAACAAAACTAGCATACTATCCACCATTACCACATTCAAACACTCCATTTTTAGCATATTCATACATAGTTTTTTTTTTTTTTTTATTAGGCACAAATAGTTGCGTTATTATGACTGCTCCATGTGCAGAATCTATTTTTTCTCAATCAATTCTGTCTTTAAAAATGTTCTGTCAGGCTGCACTGTTTAACTTTACATTTACTGGTTTTAACAGCTTATCTCCTTAGTATTTTAGACAACTACTGGAAGGTGCAGAGTCTCCTACACGTGGCTCAAAATTTAACAGGTATGTAACTTTAAAAGGCACTTAATATAAGGGTGAGGTCAGATGAAGCGTATCGCCGCTTCTCTCAGACCTGCGCTTTTCTGCCTGGCTGAGAGAAGTGGATACGCTTCCATATGCCTCTCTGTGTGCCTGCACTGAAGGCTATGGCAACAGCCCAAATGTGCGCACACAGAGTGGTACCTAATTTTACCAAAGAAAACTGGAAAAATTTATTGACTCGAGTCTAGGGTGGGAAATGCAGCAGCTACTGCTAAGTTTCAATAATCAAATATTTAATAAAAGGACACTCGGCGTGACCCCCTGTGAACTTTACATATATGTTAGCAGCTGCAGATTAATATGCAATAATATGTATTAAAGTCAATTAATATATCCTCAGAACACATATGTATCAACAAATATATTTCTATTAATGTTACGTGAAAATGAGATGGCAATGAGTGCTAACCTTTCTAAGCACAATTACTAGCAGCCTGAAAATGTCCAGGCTGAATGGAGTTACATGCAGTAATCTTACAGGCAGGCAAATACAGCCAGAACTTTTATCAAAGACAGGTCTGCCTGTGTGAGCCTGTATTCTTGATGAAATGTGTGCTGTTTGCAAATTTAAATGTATCAGAGGAAAAATGGCCACCGGGTGAAAGCTGCTGTTTTCTTTAGGAAAATGTGATGGTGCTAGCAAACGGAGTGTCTACTGTACAAGTGTGTTTTAAGAATCCATCACTGTGGTTGCTAGATAACAATCTATGGCAGTTCTGTCCAACTTCTGCAGGGCCGAGGGCCGGAATTTCTCTCGCATACATGGTGGAGGGCCGCTAATGGAAGCCAGTTTTGGCCACTCCCACATTTTAAACCACACCCACTTCAAACCACACCCATTTTATCACAATGGTTGCTGCAGGGATATCATCATTCATATGTTAAAGAATTATATTATGCACAGCAACCCCCAGCATATAATTACACACCTTAGGGACCATTTAATGGCTATTTCCAACTGCTAACAAACTCCCAGAACAAACCCCTGCCAGGTTCACCTTCCACAGGCAGCAAAGGGTAGGCAGAGTATGGCACATGCAGACAGCACTCTACCTTTCCTATGCTGCCTGTGTGTGCCATACTCTCCCTGCCCTATGCTGCCTGTGTGTGCCATACTGTGCCTGTCCTATGCTGCCTGTGGATGCCATACCCTCCCTGCCCTATGCTGCCTATGTGCCATACTCTGCCTACCCTATGCTGCCTATACACAGGCAGCATAGGCCAGATAGTACATAATACAATGTCTGAGGTGTGAAGAGGTGAACAATGAGGGTGATTACAGCCTGAGCCTGTGAACACTGCAGGGGTTGAACAATGCAGAGATTAAAAGGTGTGAACAGTACAGGGGGTTACATTTTTAAACAATACAGAGGGATTACAGCCTGAATCTGAGGTGAGAACCATGCAGGGAGCCAGTTAATCTCAGTGCTGATACCATTTAAAGCTTACACAAAGTTAAGCCATCAAAGCAGCCAAACAGGTGGGGGGCCACACAGAGGGGGGTCGAGGGCCCGCGGGCCGCCAGTTGGACAGCACTGATCTATGGGAAATGTAGTGTCTAAAGCACACATTTAGGGGTAACAGGTGGAGTTCCACTCATAGTAATGAGTTTCTTTCATTACTTTGAATAGAGGTGACAAAAGCTTTGATCCTCAGTTTTTGTCCGACAGCAGAAGTAGTCAAAACAATCATGTACCATTAGCCTTAAAACAGCACTTCATTCACTCTTCTCAAGTAAAAAGAGTAAACAGTGTAAAAATGGCAAGCAGTAACTGTACATTCATCTCTATATGTTAGCTAGCAGTGAGATTATTGGCATTGCATTAGTAAGGGTCGTTTACTATGCATCCTTAATTAACCGTGGAGTGCCTACTTTTGAGAGGTAATGGGTGCAAAATGGTCTGTTTTTGTGAAGTCCCATATAAAACACTTTTTAGGTTGCTAAGGTCAGCTATTAAAAAAAGCATATATTGCCCGAATGAGCAGAGCCCGGATAAACGCACGCACATGTGCGTCTGGTCGGACAAGTAATCCAGCACTGCCCTTACTAATCAACTCGAGTATATGCCGAAGGTTCCTTTTTCAGCACGTTTTGAGTGCTGGCAAACTTGGCTTATAACTCGAGTATATACGGGATATGTAGTTTTATCGAGATTTTCTCACTTGTATAGGTCAAAAACTATATTAAAAAATTTGCAAAGCACTGCTCCAGAAAGCTGCATAGTTTAGATTTTAATGCCAAAATTTTCACTAACCGTAGATGTACCCTAGAATACTATATGCTGAAAAGAACAGATTCTGATGAAGCCAGAATAGGTAAAACTGTCTGTCTACTCCAAACTACCAAGTTGCAATGCTTTTCTAAATTTACCGGTTTTTATAAAAATTTGACATTTTAAAAAATTGCTTCAAAGATTCCAGTCTATAGCATCTTATCTCCAACGCAGCATTAGATACCAAGAAAACCATCCTAAATATGAACACCAAGGATCCACCAAATAGTTTGATGCTGAATGTGCATAGGTTTACCTAAGTATTATGTGGGCATTTAGGGGCCCCAAGGTAAAACTACCCCATATGATCTATCATTTCAGCTCCTGCAAAATCACCACATTTACATAATTGTATATGGGATAAAGCTACAAAAAAGTATGTTTACTCCTGAAAGCCATATATTTTTTGAAAGTCCATGTTCCCTCGAATCCAGAATGGGTAAACATGTCTTTCTACTTAAAAGTACCAAGCTACAAGGCTCTGCTAAAATTAGCGATATTGATGACATTTCCAAAAATGACCCTAAAGCTTCCACTTTGCAGCATCTCTTACAGGTCATAAGGTAATCTGATAAAACACCCTAAATATGAATGTCAGGGGTCCACTTAACAGTTTGATACCCAAGTATGTGACTTTTAGGGCCCCCAAGGTTAACATACCCTATATGAGCTATCATTTCAGCTCCTGCAAAATCAACACATTTACATAATGTTATGAGGGATAAAGCTACAAAATAGTATGCTTAACCCAAAAAGCCATATATTTTCAGAAAGTACAGGTTCCCCGAGACCAAAATTGGTATACGTCTTTCTGCTCCAGAGCAGAGCTTTGGAGCATCTTATCTCTCGCATATAATTAGGTACCAAGATAAAACATCCTAAATATAAATGCCAGGTGTCCACTGAACAGTTTTATGCTCAGTGTGCATAGGTTTATAAAAGTACATGGAACTTAGAGACTCCAAAATATACCTTGTGCATACTAATTGGGCAAATTTACTTGTGGTAAAAACTACAAAAAAAAAACGGGCAATTATTTTTCCTACCCCATACTAATAAATGGCAAAGCTTTCCTAAAGTGAGCGGTTTTGAAGCATTTTTTTAAAAAAATGTTGCCATCTTGCACAATTTCTTACATACAAAGGCAATTCACCTTAATATGAACACCAAATGTCTACTTAACAGTTTCATATCTGTAGCATGCAGATTTTTCTCGCCTGCCAAATCAGTTTCTGCAGAAAGAGCCCCATGACTGTGTATTACACATGATTATGTGTAGTAAGACCCCCCCCCCCAACTGTACAAAGACCCACAGAAAACTATATATTTTTGGAAAGTACAGATTCTGACAAATCGAACATGGGTAAAGACACTTTTCTACACCAAGTACCAATCTGCAAAGCTTTCCAAAAGTTATTAGTTTTTCCTCTGAACACTGCCTACAGAGGCTACCTTTAGTAAAAGGTGTATATGCATGTATGTGTTTACCTATCTAATTTTATATAATTTAAGGTACAGGCAGGGGATCTTTTATCAAGAATTCCATTTTCAAGAATTGGCAAATAATAGTGCTCCGTTTCCTTCAAAGCGTTTCTGATTATAAGGTCACTTTATCTAGAGAGGCTACCCTGAATCATATGGATATAACCTCTGGTAATTCACAATAGTTCCTGCTTATTTTTTGGGTCACTTCCACTAATGAGATCACCTTGTGTTCTGTGGGTTAGACTTTGGCAAGTTTTGTAGATTTGATATTGTATTGTGCTATTTCTCTCAGGTCACTTCCTCTTAATAGGTTACTCTGTTTACTGTGAAACTAGCCTGTGGAAAGATATGTTAAGGTAGTAAGGATTTCTGTGGAAAGGAGTTATTTCTTATTGTTTACCTAAAAAGTCTTATTAGGAGGAAAAACATTAGTTTTTCAGACAACTCCGTTTTACCTTAAATAATTGTGCTTACAGTGAGAACTATTGAAAGCCATAACTATAAGGTGTCCAGATGAAAGGTGACAGATGCTGAACTAACCTAATCATATATAGGCAGAATAAAAATCACTGAAACTGGCACATACAGTATATATTCATACCATACTCTAGCACTTGTACTTCTAAGAGTGCATTCTAGTTATTACACATAACTTAGTATTTTTTTTCCCTATGGGATACTATCCTGCTAATTAACAGTGTCTAGAGACATTTTATTTGTTCATGCATTGGTGAAAAACACTTACTATTGATTCTATGTGGAATTTTTTTTCAAGCGGAATGTTTTAACAACTTTTTAATAATTGCATATCTTCCTAAAGGGGTTGTTCACCTTCACGTAAATGTAGTTATCCCAGCAGATAAGTTCATTTTTAGTAAATATGTAATGTATATGCTTTAAAAAATCCCAGTCGTTGAGTTATTTTGTTAGTGATTCTTTCTATGACAGCTGTTAATATAAGTACAGGGGCAGGGGGGTGGTGACTCCTTAAGTATGGGCAGTAGGAGCTTCAAAATGAACTGTGCATTTCTACATCTTATCTGCTAATTTCCATTTGTTCATGACCTTTACATGAAGTATTTGCTCTTCTGAGCAATAGATGCTGGGGGCGCACAGATGTAAAAGTAAGCAGTTAAGTTTGGGCAGTGCAGTCCTAAACAGAACTAGGGAGGGGGGAGGGGAGGAGGGAGGGGGGAGCACCTCCAAATAATTTGCATAAACATAAAGCTAAATTTCTGGCAATGTGATCAAGACAGCATGAACTTTGCTGATATCTTCAGTGATACATGCTGGGAAAGGGAGGGATTGAGTGGGACGCTTGTAAATCATATTATATGAGAACAGCGTTAAGGCTTGAGTTTGTGATGTGTCCTTATGGCAAGGCTTTGCTTCTCATTGCGAGACAAGCATGAGAAGTTAACTCCTTGTTTGACAGTTCTTAAGCTATTTGAGAGCAAGTAACAAAGTTGGAATGCTTTATTCACAATTGTGGAGAGCAGATCATAATTAGAACTTGTACAAATACATCAAGCTTGATGTATATAGCTAATGACAAGAGATCCGCTGCTGGCCAATAAGATTAAAGTTCCATGTGACCTGCGCTACCAAGAGAAAAGATGCTCTTCCCTCTGTAAAATGACCAGGGATGCCTGCTTGCAACTTCAGCACATTGGGGTATGTTTTAAGTTGTGCGCTAAGCATATTAGATATGATTTTGTACTGCAAATCGACTTATCATGCTGGAGGGGAACATAATATGTAGCATTCTTGAGTTGAGCTAAGCGAAGGTGGATAACCCCTTTAAATGTTATGTTTTATATAAATGCTTGCCAGTCACGTGTGATAAGTTAATATTACAAAATACACATCTATGCGCTATCAGTACCGCAACTAACTTTTTGCATATCCTTAAGTTAAAATTCTGTATATATTCTAGGGATACGTTATATATTGACAATAGATTAATATGAAGATGGCATACTATTATTAGGTTTGAAAAAGGAGAACAAAAGCACAACAAAGAAGTAGGCTAGAAATAATAATGCTGCACATTATGTTTTGGGCTTCTGTACCATCCCAAGGCAACCCCAGCCCTTTAGCAAGGAAGATCTGTGCCTTCAAAGATACCCCCAGTAGCTCCCCATCTTCTTTTCTGCTTATTTACTGCACATGCTCTGTGCTGCTGTGACTGATTAGTAATTCAGATTTTCATTAAATGGCCATTAAAAAACAAATGCAGTTTGAATCACAGTTTATAAATCAGCCCTATAACATCAGCTTCTTTGACAGGTCAACCTCATTTACTGCTTGATAAACTGATATGACCCCCAAGCTTTAGCTTCTGCTTATCAGCTGCCCAGTGCACATTGAGCATGTGTGTGTCACTGGCACTTATAACAAAATCCAAATTGGTGATCCCCGTGCACAAATTTTTAAGGCCTGAATCATTACTGCTATAGACATTATGAAACCTTTGGCTGGTGCAGTAAGTTCAGTATAATAAATGACATTTCTACACATATTTGTTTTTAGGGTGTAGTTATTCTTTATATGCTGCTTTAAGGCGAACAGAGTAGCAGGCTAGAAAAGATTCACGTTAAGTTTTGAGATTCTTTATAAGCTTAAGGCAACCACACCTCTTTAGCAGTAAAGATACAGTATGTGCCTCTGTAGATATCCCAAGTAGCTCTCCATCTTCTCTTCTTCTTATTTACAGCACATGCTCTGTGCGGCTGTCCCTTACCTGAGCTTTGGGACTCACAGTATAATGTATTTAGAATATAAAAGTCATCATACAGTCATAATAAGACAAGTATGTATTTTAGATTCACGTTAGATGGCAGCTCAGAAACCATTGCAATTTACATTAGAATTTAATTATCAACCATGTAGCATCAGCTTCCATTATTATTCTGTTTAGGCTGGCGCAGTAAGATGAAGTATAGGTGAGCCAGTGGGAAAGTTTACATTCGCCGTTTACATTCACATTTTCAAAATTTTCAATTTTGAGAATGGAATAATTGATGCTAGGCTGATATTTTCACTTGATTTTTATTTTAATGCTCTGTCCCTGTATTTTTATGCACCTGCTGCAGAAATAGCCTGAGTTTGGATGATATCCGGTGAGTTCTCGGCATGTTGTTCATTGTGTAGTCACACTGTATGCATTTTTGTGCGTCCGCATATTTGTGTGAATTCTAACAACAATGTGTACTTTAATGCTATAATAAATATTGGCACAAATAAATAGTTTGGTCATTATGACTCTTACCTACATTGGATTTTTTTTTTGCAGTTTGTACTATAGTTGTTTTGTTGTGCCAGCATGCAGGTTTATGAAATGTAATGCAATATATTTGCAATATGAGGAAAACTTTTAAGAGATACCTTGTGTAATCTTCTAGTAATTTGAGTATACAGTATATGCATGCCTTTCTTCACAGCTCAGTGACAGGAAGCAATAATACCCATTTAACTGAACTGAACACATGTGCCTTAGTACTCAAATGCATGATCAGTCTGCTGAGACTTTAAAGGGTTAGTCCACCTTTATCATTTAACACAGTATTTAAGTCAGATTTATTGTGAAAAAAAGAGTCAAAAATAAGAAGCTTTAAAGTCATTCTATTTTAATTTTGTTGGAAACAGTGACCCCAGCAACCAAAATAGCATTTTTAGTGGCAGCCTGGAAGGCAGCAAAATACAAAGGCCAATAATTGTATAACAATACAGGTGAATGGTGACTTTTAGTAGGTTCATCTGTAACACACTACAGTTTTATTTACAGAATTTCCCCTTAAATGTAACATTTTAGCTATTATCACAGCTGCAATTTGTTGCAAATGTTGTTATTCATAAAACTGGAGTTCTGATTTCTTGATCCCATTTATTTGCTACAACTCGATTTTGCACAGATATGCTTGTATGTGACTTTTTTGTGCACCCAGGCATTTACCCCACTATATTGAGTGTGCACTACTTTATTTCATATTAATGCTTGAGTGTTAGTATATACTGTGGGGGTACCTCACTCACCTACCTTTGTTGATTAAGGTAAACAAAACAGAAAATTCACATTCACATGTCCTAATAAAAGTGCAGAATTATGATTTTAAGGGAATCAAAAAGCAAATAGTTTAGAAGCCCACTTTAGGCTTTAGTCCGGGTCCCCTTACCTCATAAAATGAGTTTAGATATAGAAAGATATTGGGGTACAAATCATTTAAATCATAGTATTCACGAATCACTGAGATTCTGAGAAGTGACATTCAAGCTGGTTTCTAGGGGAGGGAACTGTGATTCCAGTTTAGGAACCATTTCTATGCATAGTCGAGGGGGGTTTGAGGGATTAAGGATTTCACATTCACCATACAGTCTGGTATTTTATAGGTTTTTATAACTCCCATCATGCTTTATCTTTAAATACAATTTTGTAGAATGCATGGACAGGTAATTGTATCCCAGCAACATCATCAGTACTCATGGTAAAGAAGTGTGATGTGAATAATAAATAATAAATTGCAGCAAAATGTGGGTGTCTGCGAATTAGAATGCACTGCGATGTGCACTAAGCATCTCAGTGGCAACAGTGAGCTTGTATGTACTGACTTACCCTTCTATGTTGTGTGTATTATTATTTCACATTTTTTCCAACCACACCAATTGCATAGCTGTAATAAGGGGCCCATCCACAGAAATATTTTTATTCATGACCCTAAAAGATAAACAACAAGCAATGGAAATCATGTTTTACTGTATTAGACTGTATTAAACATGTTGATTTAAAAAAAAGGCTTGTATTTACTCACAAGCAAAAGGACTTCCTGGAGGACGCAGGCAAAACAAATGCATATTAGGCTCACCAGAAAATTGCCTTGTCAAATTATACTCTGTCCTGCAGAGTCTTATTTGTAATAAGACATGCGCTGTGACTATAAAAGGCACTGCTTTGCCTTTCATGTCCTACATAGCTATGTGCATCAAGGAGGGTCAGGTTTACTAAGTTGTACAAGGGGAGTATATGCAGTAGAATTTGTACATTCTTTTTCACCTTACTTCCAAAATTCATTAATACATAGCTGTAACATGCTGAGGGAAAGGAGCTATTACGTGAAAGTTGCAGTTCTGGTACAGAGTATATACTATGTAAGCAAAAAGTTGCTAGTGTCCTAACTTGAAATGTAATAAGCCTTTTCGACTTTGATCTCAGGAGCACCCAAAAAAAAGGCGAACCATCTGGCATTGGTAAAATAGGCCATAAAATTAAAGGAGTATTTAAAAGTACGACGATGGAAGGTGCAATGCTTCCCAACTATGGAATGGTGGAAGGTGAGGAGGATTTGGTAAGTAAAGGTTTCATGATAATTATTATTTAAAGAAACCGCTATTTTTGCTTTTTGCAAAATGCAGCATATACCTTTTGCAGTTCATGAAAGCAAGTAAACTTACCGTTTGCAAACTTTTTAACCATATCCTGTAAGATTTACAGTATAAATAGATTCTCTTAAATAAACCATTGTGGTTCATTATTTTCCCCTAAGAATTAGATAAAGCCAGTTGCCCTTTGTTCATATGTTCAGTTTGTACTTGGAAAATAGAGGTCTTAAAGGAACAGAAACACCAAAAAATGAAAGAGCTTTAAAGTAATAAAAATATAATGCACTGTTGCCCTGCACTGGTAACTCTGGTGTGTTTGCTACACTAACACTACTATAATTGATATAATAAGCTGCTGTGTAGCAGCCATTCAAGCTGGAAAAAAGGAGAAAAGGCACAGGTTACATAGCAGATAACAGATAAGTTCTGTAGAATACAATAGTGTTTTATCTGTTATCTGCTATGTGCCTGTGCCTTTTCTCCTTTGAATGGCTGCCTCTATGGCTACACAGCAGCTTATTTATATAAATTATAGTAGACTTTCTGAAGTAAACACACAACTTTTACCAGTGCAGGGCAGCAGCACATTATATTTTAGTTACTTTTATACACTTTCATTTTTTGGTGTTACTGTTCCTTTAAGCCACTGAGATTCAGTATTGCACTCTGAGTTCAGAAGCCCTGCGTTTGGTTTATTTTAGGCTTTTCATGAACTGTATGAGAGATTTATTTACCACTTTTTTTTTTTTTTGCCAATTTTCTTTAATTTACCACAGATTTTAAAATATAGGGGTTATATTATGCTATTAACTTGTGTATTTTATAATGTCATGAACACTGTTTAATAAGGTGATGATAAAATGTACTTTAGAACAGTTTTGGAACTTACACATAAATAAAGAAGCCATGAAAATACAACAATAATGTTGCCACACTAAAATTATATTGTATATAAGTGTACAAGTTCATGTCTTCTTGCAACTTCTGTTTGAATCCTGCCCTTGTGTGTTCTAGATTTGTGATCTGGGCCAACATGCTGTTTTTTTTTTTTTTTTTTTTCCATCAGATTGAGGAAGCCATCATGGTACTAGAGGATGACTCTCCAGTGGAAGCTATGAGTGCAAGTACACCCAACACACCACGTAATCTATCAGCCTGGAAAATTAGTATCCCATATGTGGACTTTTTTGAAGATACTAACTTTGAAAAGAAGGACAGAAAAGAGCGAATCCCTGTGTTCTGTATTGATGTGGAAAGAAATGACAGAAAAGCAGGTACTGCATTTTCCTATTAAAACTTCTTCTGTTATAAAGGTATTATGGAATAAGCTTCATTCCAAATATCATGTCATGAGGAGCAAATGACTGGTATGAGAACCATACACACAGTAGTATTTGTGTGGAGATTTAACACAGAAACAATAAAAATGCAAGTCAACATTCCATGATAAATACATATTGAAACTCAAGAGCAGCTTGAAATATAGAGCCCAAGAACTCCTTGTTTTGAGTGTCAAATTTAAGGGACATATATTATTTTAATATTGTCTCTTCCATCTATACCTTTACTCTATGTCTTGAAAAAGCTTTTACTAAGGTTTTTAAGTGATTTTGGTACCATTATGTTAGCCTTTTTTGACCAAATATTTGAACAGATAGAAATATGTGTTTTACCTTGTTCACGTGTACTTATGTCTGTTAAAAAACTGCCAAATAGCACATAATGATAATCACCAAAGAAGAGGTGCTGTGCATCTACTTGTTCTTTCTAATCCTGCGTTGCATTTTTTGTTTTTTTCTAGTTGGTCATGAACCTGAACACTGGTCGGTTTACAGAAAATATATTGAGTTTTATGTTCTTGAGTCCAAGCTCACTGAATTCCATGGTGAGGTCTATTCTTTTCATTTTTGTTTTTTTGCATAAATCTATATTGTATTGGGCAAGCCTCTTGTTAGCTGTGAATTGTCTACTTGCTTGGGTAAAAGGAGGAGTGTTTTAATACTGATAATGATGAAGAATGCAACAAAACTAACACAATGGGGGTCATTTATCAATACTGGGCAAAATAGCCCATGGGCAGTAACCCATGGCTACCAATCAAATAATAGCAGATAATTTGAAAAGTCCTATGCTAATTAAGTGAAATTGCACCTTCTTAGTTCTTTCTTTTACCCAGATGGAGCAATCTTTAGGATGGCCTAATAGTTTAGGCTTTTCATGGCAAAAAAGAAGTAAGAGAACCATAATAAAAGTAACAGACCATTCCAATAATGGAAATGCAAGTAAAAATACAATATTTCTACGCATTTTGCTTTGTGCTGTGGTGGCGGTACAAAGTTTTGTCTAACCTTGTCCATACATTGCTAATGTATGGACTTGTTGGTTTGCACAATTTTTCCCCTGGATTTAAATACAATTTTGGCAGTAATTGTATCTGATAATTTTATTTGTTGGCCATTCAAAAACAGGATGAACAATTCACAGTAGGCCTAAAACATATTCAAAAGTGTGTAAAGGAATTATATTCTAACTTTGCTGTTTGTGGACTTTTACATTCAAATAATATGGATATTTACTTGGATTATTGCAAAAGTGGGTATGTTTAATATTATTTAAAGGTACCTTTCCTGATGCACAACTTCCATCAAAAAGAATAATTGGACCAAAAAATTATGAATTTTTAATGTCAAAACGAGAAGAATTTCAGGAATATCTACAGGTAGGAGATGCTTCCATTTACTGAGCTCTCGACAATTTCTTAAAATTACATGCATAATAAAATACAGTAGAACCCTGGCATTTACTCCATTTTTTCGAGGTCCCATACAGGCACATTCTTTTTGTTGGTTTATGGATTTTATATTTTCCTGAGAATTGATGCAGTCCCCTAGTGAACATAAAATCTTGGCTCTGCTGTTAATATGTTATTTATTATTAAATTTTTAACTTATTCTTTCATTTTCCAGAATCTTTTGCAGCATCCTGAACTTAGTAACAGTCAATTACTGGCAGATTTCTTATCCCCTAATAGCTTGGAAACTCAGTTTCATGACAAAATTCTACCAGATGTCAACTTGGGTATGTGTTAATGTATTCATATTTTTTATTTTTCTGACTGTAGTTGATTTTAGTGATCCTGAGGTGCTAGAATTCAATCATGCATGAAAGAGATGATTCAAAAATAAATGATCAAATAAGCTATGTTGGATCTGCTGTATAGATATATCAGTATGTACAGTTCCAGACCTATTAGAAGAAAACATATTCCAGGCCTGCCTCTTAATCCTTTGCCTCCTGTGTTGGGTTTAAGATAAATGTGTGTTTAGCATCTAAACATCTTGGTTTACCTTATAAAATATTGTTCATATCTTACCATGGGAGGGGCCCCATATTTTGAATATACACTACATAAACCATTTTCCCCGTATTACATATGTTTTTGCCTGTTATGTATCGCTCACTGAATAATTTAGCAGATTAATTGAAAAACTGCTGCAAAATATGAGCTTGAGGTTTTAAATCTGTAATGGAGAGTGCTTTGCATATTTATCCTCCTTGTATCCTTTCACATTTTGTTGTGTGTAACTCTGCCTAGAAAAGGGCATTAGACAGAAAAGCAAAAATGGACCATTTTTAACTTTAAAGGAGTTAGAGAGATCCACAACTGAGGTGGGATAAACCACACAGATGGGCAGATTTTGTCTCAGAAACATAAGTGTGCATTTTTGTCCTGAAATTCATCCCGTTTGTGCACTAACAAGCTGATGCCGGGGCAGAAAGAAGCGGTTCATCAGTGTCCCCTCCAGCGTACATATGCCAGCAGAAAAAATGCCTGGTTGTGACATGAATGGAAAAGTCCAAGGGGGTGGTGGATACATAAGCAAGCACTGTATTATGAAATGAGTGTTTTGTTTTGACTGTTAGTGAGTATAGTACTATAGTAAATATATATTTCCCATCTTGTTTCAGGAAAAATGATCAAGTCAGTTCCAGGAAAGCTTATTAAAGAGGTGAGTATAAGTTTTTTTATGAGTCTTGATGTAACATTTTTCCACTTAAGGATTATTTTTTAACTCTGGTCTCTGGGTTCTAATTTTACAGAAGGGACAACATCTGGAGCTGTTTATAATGAATTTCATAAACTCATGTGAATCACCCAAACCCAAACCTAGTAGGCCTGAACTGACTATTCTAAGCCCCACTTCAGAAAACAATAAAAAGGTATGGTTTGTATTTACAATGTTCATAATGCACACCACTTAGATATAACTGAGAAATAAATTAGTTGATTTAATATACAACAATGCAGAAAAAATGTACTTGTTGAACCCTGTTTGGAGAGAGAAAGACATGCAACTTAATTTAAGGGGCAGATTACTAAAACTCTAACATTTCTAATTTCAAGAAAAAAAATCCAACCATTTGTCAATGTGCAGGGAGTGAATATATTATCATGTGTAATATAAGGGGGGACTGCAAAGTTACGTGTAAAATTGAGCTTTATTTATTAGATGGTTATAGCTTATATTTATATACATTTATTGCAGAGTAACCACTTTAAGTCATAGCTCGTTAGGCACCCAAAACACTTATCACCTACACCTATAATATGGGTTGACCATTGCTTGCCTCTCTACATTCTGCACATAAAACATTGACAGCATTAATTATTTCTTATTATCAGTGGAATCTATAAATACCAGTGACTTAAATATAAATGGAATGCTTAAGGAAGTACAGGATGAGAATACAGGAGCGTTTACCCTTAGTAAGGGTAAGATCATGATAAACATAATTTGGCAAGATGAAGGGACATCATTGATTGGTGGGGTAGGATTAACTGGCACTTCAGTGTCCAACAAAGGTGCTTCAGAAGTAATGGGTTATAAGATGTCTTAATGGTAACTGGTGGAAGGAGAAAATAAAAGGTACTTTTAACAAATGCAGTATCGATGTGAAAGCTGCAGTGAGAGGTGTAAAGTAAAATAGCATTGCATGCCAGATTGGTCAGAATGTATATATGTGCCTGTGCGTATCTTCTGTACATATTGTGCTAATAATTAAGCTTTCATATTCTCATTCAGCTTTTTAATGATCTGTACAAGAATAATTCTAATCGCTCTGAAAATATAGAACGGAAACACAACCAAAATTACTTTATGGAAGTGATGACCATAGAGGGTGCCTATGACTATCTAATGTATGTAGGTAAGTTGTTTTGCCTTTTTAGTCTTAGATCCTCTAAAATAGTGGCGGAAAACTGTGTTGCGCCGTCTCAAACCCACCTTGACCCCTGGCTAAACCTGCAGGTTTCAGCTTAGCATGCCAAACACTAATGCAGACATTTTCTTTTACAATGAAGGCCCTTTTTTCCCTCTGAGACATGTTCACTATATATAAGTACATTAGAGAACATTATAGACAGATAGGGAGAATATTTTTTTTTCCCCATAGAAAATATCAGCAAACCAGAGGCCATCCCTTTAGTCTTGAGGAATTGAATTATGTGATTGTTTACATATAGTGGCCCAGGAACATATGTTGCTGATGATTCAGGTTCAGGGGAAGACATTGTGGGAAGCATGCACAGAGGGGAAAGTGATACGCGTCAATGCAAGATAGCAGGTATAGGTATTGGACCCCTTATCTGGAAACCCATTATCCAGAAAGTTCAGAATTACGGAAAGGCCGTCTCCCATATACTTAATTTTAATCAAATAATTTACATTTTTAAAAATGGTTTGCTTTTTCTCTCTAATAATAAAATGGTACCTTGTACTTGACCCCAACTAGGATATAATTAATCCTTATTGGAGTAAAAACAATCCTATTGGGTTTAATTACTGTTTAAATAATTTTATTAGCAGACTTAAGGTAGGAGATCCAAATTACGGAAAGACCCCTTATCCAGAAAACCCCAGGTCCCGAGCATTCTGGATAACAGGTCCCATACCTGTACTAGCTGTGGTTCTTAAAACTAGAACACGACAGCAGTGATTCAAGTTATTTATTATTTTTTTTAATCCAGCATAATGACAATGATATTGTGACGCTTTGGTTTTATGTTTCATTCTCCTTTAAAGAACATGTCAACCCCAAAACATAATTCTTAGCAACTTTTAAATATCAATTTATTAAAAATTAAAAGTTATATGTATATGTAAATGCAATTGCTATAGAAAGCAGTATTTTGCTGAATTGTTACTTTTTAAACAATGTTGCAAATGCCAGGCTCCTCCAGCAAGGCAGGGTTGTAAAACCTGTGTTACATTGTGTTACATTGTTTCAAACGCCAGAGCGGGACAGACAACACTGCTTTTAATAGTTCTAACAGTTCTAACTCCTTGATGGATGATATCATGGTATTATCCTGCTTCATAAGTCTGGGGCTATTCAGTTCCACATTGTCCAAAGACCCAAAGCATGTGTAACTTTAGGTAACCTATAAACATGGGTTTCTGTTTTATTCATCTAAATGACCAACCCAAGACAGCCCTCTGCTGCACAAACCAAGGTTCAAATAGCTGTTGTAAATTTATCCAACTGTTTCTTATAAGTGTGTTTGTTCCTAGCTTAATGCAGCAGATTCTGGTATAGATCAGGTTTGTTTATCCTTCAAGTCATACACCTAGTAGTCATATGTTTAATGCAAGACCTCTTTTATCAAAACTGATTCAGCAATTTTTTCTTTTCAGGGCGTGTTGTTTTTCACATTCCTGATTGGTTTCATCATCTTTTGATGGGTGGACGAATCCTCTTCAAACATACCCTTGAGACCTACACAAATAGCTATTTGAACTATAAATTAGAACAACTTTTTCAAGAGCATCGATTAGTTTCATTGATTACACTGCTTAGAGGTTTGTGCTTATGTCTCTATTTAATGTTTTATTTTGAAATACAGTTTACTTTAATTCTTTTCCTCCTATTAACTTTTTAATAACTCTGGCTGATACATTAGATAGCTTCAAGAAGGTGTTAGGTGGCTTTTTAGCAAGTGAGGGAATACATGGTTATCGTAGAATTTAGAGAGGCTTCAGATGGGTTTTTTTTTTGCCTTCCTCTCGATTAACTAGCAGTTAGGCAGGTTCTATATAGGCATTATGGTTGAACGTGCTGGAATGTATGTCTTTTTTCAACCCAACTTACTATGTTACTATGTAACGCTGTTGCTTAGAAGCAGGTTAGAGGACCACCCCAGTGCCTGGGCTTTACAGTGTGCTTGTCAAGGTCACTATTAAATTGTACTTGATATATTAAAGAAACCACAGATTAGTGTGGTGCTGACATTATTACAAAAGAGTAGCTTTGTATTTCACATAAAAACTTTGGTTAGCAGTAAATTTTCGTTAGAACTAAGCACATAACGCAAAAGTGAGAGCGTGTAAAGTCTGTGGTGAGCAAAGATTTGCTATGATTTGTGTAAAATGATCATAATGACTTAACTGTTACATAGCTATTTTATCAATGTACGTGTGATTAGACATATGAATCTACCAATTTATTTGTCCACAAGGTCATGACAGAGTTGTGTTGTTTTTGTTTGCTTTGGTAGTTAATAATTTCCTTTTAAACAATTATGATTCAGTATACCTTATTCAAGGCCAGTTTTCATTTTTATTCAGCCTACACACAGATATTTTATAGCAGGTCATTTTTTTGCCATGCATAAGGAAATTTAACTCTTTAGTGACTGTGCAATGTGTATTTTTGTAATAGAGGAGGTCACTTTCTGTCTGACAAAAATATCATTTTGATGGGTGCACAGTATGCACAGTAATTGCATATCATACACAAGTTCCTAAAGTTAAGGTAAAAGTTAAAAATGATTGAAGTGCATCAGTTATAATTTTTTTCAGATGCTATATTCTGTGAAACCACTGAACCACGATCATTACAGCTGAAGCAGCAAAGGGCAAAGTTTACATTTGAAGAAATGATGCGCTATATTCCAGGTATTTTCATGACCTATTTTTAACTTCAGTGTATTTTTCTTGAAGTAAATTATCACAATCTTTGAATTGTTGCAATATGATGTGTCTCTATAGCAGTGAAATATTGCACATATTGAAATAAGGGGATTTGTGATAGGACCACTTTACTTTTTCCTTTATTTTGTTTAATTACTCCCTTAGAGATCTGTGTGGCCAAGGGAGAGGGGCATAATACCTCATTCCTTAATGACAGGTATACTATTACACTGCCCAACCTTAGTGCTCTTAACCATTTACAAACTAAAAAAAGAACCTTGAAAAGAAGGTGAGGAAGCCCAAAAAAAAAAAATTTCAAAAATGTTAAAAATCAAATCCTACTTTATATATGAGCTCATCTCGTATAATAATATAGTCCAATAATCCGCTTGCCACACACAGATCACTTGTGTACCCTGGAATATACAATTGTGAAGTTATTAACTTGAAAGATCAAGCAAAACACAAGAATTCCAAATAAGGTACATGCATACCCAAATCCCGGGACATTCACATGAAGTCCATCTCAGTGGTATGGTAAACAAGTTGCAAAGAACTCAAGTAAAAAAATGTTCCTTTAGCCCAGGCAGTTCCCTTTTGGGTAGTGACTTGGATTCTATCATCTCTAAAATCATCAGGGGTAAAATAAACTTCCTCCCCAGGACAAGATCACTATACCTTCCTCCAGTTCAGCCCATAATGCTCTTTTTGTCCCTACTTTAACAACTGATATTTCCAAAACTCCAGGCTTAAAAATGGTTTCTTAACTTTTGGAAGTCTTTGTGACCTCAGACAAATAACAAGAGGTCTGAGAACAGAGCTGCCTCTCTTTTACGTGAGATGGTTGGAGGATGTCTTCTCCAATTCAATGGGCCTAGTTTTATCACACAACAAACAAGCAGGTTCTCATTTAGGGTAAAGACACACAAAGCTAATAGTAGCAGCTACTTTTTAGCAGCTTACAATACCCTGCCATAGACAATACTGAGAATTGCCTCTGCTAAAACAACTATCAGTGAATGATCAGCTATTGATGGAATATATAAGGGCAGTGACACATGGGGAGCTTAGTTGCGCCGCGGCAAATCTTCATTGTTGCGGGCGATTAATCTCCCTGCAATGCCATCCCACCAGCTAGAATGTAAACCACTGGTGGGATGGGTATACGTGCCGATTTGATCTCCCGCTTTCCCCTGAAGTTTCCTCTGACAACTTCAGGCAACTGCGGGAGATCGCAGCGACGCATATGCCATCCCACCGGTGATTTAGATTCTACCCTGCCATAGACAATACTGAGAACTGCCCCTGCTAAAACTAACTTGTGTATTCACCCATAGTAACCCAGTATAAGCTGCTTTCCTTCCAGGCTCATGTTATCAAGAATCCCATAAACGCCCATCAGTGACAGTAAGTCATACAGACCATTGCATTTTTTTTCAAGACAAGCTCTTTAAAAATTACATCTCCAAAACACTGGTCACTGGTTTCCTATTTCCCTATTAAAACCACTATCGGCAGATTCATATGAGAAACTATTCATTTTGTTTATACTTACAAGGGAAGGAGGCCCCCTTAACCATAATAGAGCACATTACATGGGCCCTGACTGCCTGGTATGCAGAGCAGCAACATGGTCATCCATTTATACCTTTACAGTTCTACAAGTTACATGTCAGAAGTGCAGGTTGCTTTACTTTCTATCCTAACCTTGGTGACTAAATCTAATAAGGTATATAGTAGCTTGCTCTCCCCCCCCCTTCCTTCATAATCTCCCTTGGCGATTAGGATAAACACCAGAAGTGTATTCTTCTAAAGGTGGCCACACACGTGGCGATCTGACAATCCGCCACACACCGTTCAGGGCTGAAACAGCAGATAAGGAGGTAGAAACAATAGGATTTCTACTCCTTCTGCAGATTCAGCCCTGACGGCAGATTTTAGTCAGACGCCTTCTATGGCGCTCGATCAAAATCTTTTAACCGGTCCAATCGGCGAGTCGACCAATATCAAAAGCTTCCTGCGATATCGGTCGACTCGCCGACATGCCATACACGCACTGAATATCGCACGAAACGAGGTTTTATACGATATTATCGGTGCGTGTATGGCCAGCTTAAAGGTGCCCATACACGTGAAGATTGCTCACTTGGCGAGGTCGCCCAAGCAAGTGGATCTTCACCCGATATCCCTACCTACGGGTGGGCGATATCAGGGAACATGTTTGGCCCTGGGGCCAAACGATCGAATTATAATGGCGGCAATGGGGCAGTCAGTTCCGACTGAATCTTTTAACCTGCCCGATCGATATCTGGGCAATTTCAGGCCAGATATTGGTTGGGTATGGCCGTCGTTTCTGCCCCTACACGGGCCGATAAGCTGCCGAATCGGTCCAAGGGACCAATCGGACCTTAACACAAGTGGTTTGGATGAAAAAAAAATTACTCTGCTGATGTGGCTGAACATGTGTTCACAACAATGTTATCATTAATTCTATCAATCATGCCCACTGCCGATTGCCACCAGTGACTAACTAGCATTGCTGGTTACCATGATGGTGCCTATCACAACCAAATTTGCTTTGCTGCTTCAGGATAAATACCACCAGAGAGAAGGTTGGGGGAACTGCACCCTAACTATATATAAGGCAATTTATTATTATAATTAACATTTATTTATAATGCACCAACATATTCCTCAGCGCTGATAGGATTTACATGTCCTTAATGTGTTCTGTCAGATGCTTTTTTGTATATACATTCAGTCTAGGGATGTAGTTGAAACATATTTGTAACTTCAACCAAAAAAAACCTATGGATTGAAAGTACATTTTTTTCGCTGAAATGATCTAGTGTCCTTAAAGTTTAAAAATTTTCAACAGCACACACAATGAACAGCAGTCGTTTCTAGGATTTCTAAAAAGAAATTTGGCTTAGTGGGACATAAAACAGTAATGTGTGATTTTAGGGAAAAAATTACAAAAGTTCTCATAAAGTCTCAGAAAAATCCTTGATTTTTATTTAATGTAGAACTTTTTTTTCTTTTATCACAATGCATTATACTTATATGTATAAATTCTCAGGCTTATTTTTTTATCTCAACTAGATTTAATTGGGAAGTGTATTGGTGACGAAGCCAAATACGAAGGCATCCGACTTCTGTTTGATGGACTGCAGCAACCTGTGCTAAACAAACAAGTAATTATTTTTTTTATTTTTTTTAAATAACAGTTACTCTACATAGAATGCACAACTAGCTGCCAAAGGAAAATACTTATATAAAGCACTTCCTTGCTCCTTGCTTAATCATTATCTTCATCTAATTCGGATGCTTCTCTGTTTTGTTTTTCCATGCATGTCCCCTTGACTGCCATGCCAGTGTCATTTAAGGTACTGTTCAAGCAGAATTAACAACCACTTTGGCAGTTTTCAACATTTCTCCATGAATACCCATTTACAAATGAGTCAAAAACAAAATTATTGTTCATTTATTTATTAAGAAAAAACAATCTAAGTTATTTGTTTGTGGCAAAAAGTATGTAAACCTCGAGGATTCTCAGTTCATTTAAAGGGTAAACTAGGGGAGTCAGGTGTTTCAATCATGAGATGAGGTACGAGTGTGGGGGACCCTGTCTTATTTAAAGAATGGGAATCTGGGTCTTCTTTTTCCTAATCTGATTTTAAGAACAGCTTTGTGAAATTGTGTCATGACTCAAGCAAAGGAGATTTCTGAGGACCAAGGAAAAATAGTCATTGATGTTCACCTGGATGGAAGAGGTAACAAAATTATTTGTGAAGACTTTGGACTCCACTAGTCCATGATTGTGCAGATTGTGTATAAATGGAGGCAATTCTGTTGTTATCCTCCCTAGCAGTGGTCAACCAACAAAGATCGCACCAAGACCCAGGAAAAAAAACCCAGCTAACATCTAAGGAACTAAAGGCTTGTCTTGCATTGGTGAATGTCAGTGTTCATGAATCCACCGTCAGGAGAACACTGAGCAACAATGGTGTGCATGGCAGGTTTGCAAGGAGAAAACCTCTACTTAAAAAAAAAAAAAAAAAAAAAAGGATCTGCCTGTCTACTACAGAAACTGCCAACTATAATATAGGATGATGAAGGCTCCAAAACATTAAACACACTAAATCTTTGCACAGTGTTTGATATGAAACCTGTTAAGTGCTGGATGTGTATTTTGTATTGTGTTTTCCATAGCACCCAGGCACTGACATTTTTGTTGTCTTCTATTGTAAGTTGTATATTTTTTTGTTTTTCAGCTGTCTTATGTTCTACTAGATATTGTTATTCAGGAACTTTTTCCAGAGCTGAGTAAGGTATGGTATACAGTTGTTTTTAAAATGTAATTTCCCCTTTCAGATATTAAATATTGTCTAATTTGTCTAATTCCCAAATCTTGCTGTCACTTTAATAGTTTCGATTGCCAGTATTTTAATGTCTGAATGACAATCTGGGAATCAGAATATCTTTGTAATTGGCGTTCCTGATTTATTTTGTGGTGGTGCAGATTCTTTTGTTTCATTATTTTTCCATTTTTCTAGTTACAGAAAGAAGCGTCAGCAACACCCTCCTGGATTTAAACCTTTTGCACTGAAAGCAGAACAAGTTGTACAGTTACCATGTAATTATGTAGATGTACTTTTAATTTTACTTGCTACTATGTGTTGTAAAATGATCATATCTTTGTAAAGTAATCTGTAAATATTTGCACTGTAAAGAGGATAACCTATAATAAAAGGAAATAAAAAGAAACTTGCGACCAACATTTGTGATTATTTAAATTGAATGTCAGAGAATACCAAATGCAAACATTTTCCATTTTGTAGTAGTTGTTACTCTCCATTTGGAGAGGAATAGACAAGGGTTTCTCCTATTATAAACCTGAGCATGGCACAAGTGCAGTGCTGGGTAATTGGGGTTAACATTACATCCTGTTTTATCAATTAAGCAGAAAGGGCCAGAGCTGGTAATTTCTGTGCCTTGCAGCTTTTAGCAGTATTTTTAGCCCACAGTTCAAGAAGTGATGACTTCAGATTGATTAGTTAGGAATAGTGAACAAAACAAAATAAACCATTAAATAAATAACGATGCAAGTAAACCATCTTACACCATGTGGTGCAAGTCCCACACTCCGTACATTATGAACCACTGAGGCACCAGTGTTTGGGAAGATAAAATTGTCCCTCATTGGGATACTTGAGTGCATCTGAAAAACTGTTTGCAAAATGTGTAAAGTCACATCCACTCCTGAAAAGAGGTATTAGAGTCCACATAATTTGATTTGAATTACATTAGGTCCATTTCATAGTGAGGTTCCACACACTGTTCCACACGTGGCCATTTTTGCAATACCATCCAAAAACCATAGGCCTCATTTACAAAAGAAATAGTAGAGTACTAAGGGTGAAGTCACACAGAGCTACTAATAGCAGCTACTTGTCATGGCTACTAAAATAGGGGCAATTCTCAGTATTGTCTATGGCAGAGTATTTTCTGGTGTTTAGTAGCCATGAAAAAGTAGCTGCTACCAGTAGCTCTGTTTGCCTTTACCCTAATGGCTCAAAAATCACAGCACTGTTTTTTCTCTTCTTGCTCAGTTCACAAACCCTTTTCCTCCAATTTCAATCTGCTCACATTTTAACTCCATTTACAATTCCCCAGATGTGCACATGTGACCTGCAAACACTAGACATTACATTTCTCTTCTTTTTTTTACTCTAATATTTCCCGTCTGAAGCCTGTCCTACCTCTATCTGTCTACAAACTCACCGCTGCCCTTAATGAGCTTGCTTCTGCCATGTAAAAATGCTTTAGACCCAAACCACTCAAGCCTTGTCATTTAGCTCATAACAAAGCTCTCCGAAGTTGGTCTTATACACTTAAGCCCTTTGGTCCAAAACCCAGTCAGAAAAGGACTTTTGCTGCTACAAATCTTGGTTTCCTTACATCTTGTCTATTGTGCGTTGAAAGAATACATTAGAACAGATGAAGAGCAAAACAATAACTATATGTGCAAAAACACGATTATATTCAAGATTAAGCAAAAATACAAATATATTCTAAATTAAGTGCAATTTGTTAAGAGACTAGAGCAATGAGGCCTCTGTCTTAATAAAGGGAAGTTTTCTTATGGCAAATATGGCCAGGTAGAAGACAATAACACAGAAAGGTACACAGAAATAATGCCATTTATTCCACACTGCCTGCATGAAAACGTGTTTGCAGGGAATACTGTGCATATATAAACTGCAACATACTTACAGCAATGTTCTATTCAAAATAGATAACATTTACTAAAGTGTGAGTGATAAAAAGGAAGGTTAATACACAGAGAACCCATCTGTTTGATTCTCAGGTATCTTCACTGCAGTATGTATACACTTGTACATTACATTATAAGGTGGGAGGGATATGAATGTTTGAGCAGAGCTAACAAAACCATTCCAATTCCTCAAAAAAAGGTTTCCATGATGTGATGACTGTATCCCTTTAATACTTGAAAATGTCTAAATAACAGTGTATATATGTATCTGGAATGAATTAGTAGTCACTAATAGTAGTCAGTAGAGATTTATTAGTAAGTAGAGCCCTAATTGGACTGTAGGGGGTTAAATGAGAAAAGCACAGCTAAAGCAAATGTTGTGCAGAGTTGTTACGTTAGATAACTTAACATTCACAAGTAAATTAGCGCATAATGCACAGGTGTTAGGGCAGGATACATTGTTGCATTAATAAGTGCATAACCAGTGCAGGTAAAATCATTCATTTAAAAACAAAACTCTAGGTAAATTAAACTTTTTAACATCATTATTTGGAAATAGTACAACACTGACATCCACCCATGGTTAGAAATTAGACCCTTGTATTAAGCAATAATGTATGTTTTAAGTATATTTTATGTAGGTAGAACCAGTGCTGGGTCAAGCTGGCTGGCCACCTTGCCCTTGGGGGACTGGTTGGTGAGCAACACGCTAAAAGTGGGGGTGACAAGGGCCTAGACTAGGGGGCTGATTTACTAATCCACGAATCCGAATGGGAAAAATTCGGATTGGAAAACCAACATTTTGCGACTTTTTCATAGCCGTTACGACTTGCGCGAATTGTCACGACTTTTTCATAGCCATTACAAATTTCGTGAATTGTCGCGACTTTTTCATAGCCATTATGACTTTCGTGAATTGTCGTGACTTTTTCATAGCCATTATGACTTTCGTGAATTGTCGCGACTTTTTCATAGCCATTATGACTTTCGTGAATTGTCGCGACTTTTTCATAGCCATTACGACTTTCGCGAATTGTCACGACTTTTTCGTATTGAGCACTCGCAAAAGTCGCAAAATACCGATCATTACAAAAAAAACACATTCGGGCGCTTTTCGGACGTTCGTGGATTAGTAAATGTGCCCCTAGGTGTAAGAGACAGAAGAGGTATGTGCCTAACGCCCCCTTTGTTGCACACTAGGCAGAAAACATGTGTCCACCCCCAAGATCTCAGCCTAATCAGTTAAGTCAGGTGATTATACAATTTAGCCCAGTGTACCAGATCAAATGCCTCAAAAGTGAGAACAACATTTTAGTTATTAAAATATATCATTTATTATGAATTGGTGAAAGCCAGCACAATGAACAAATAATGCAAAATATAAAATATATATTTTAGATTTCTTTTTTAAACTAATAATTTTTCAAACACGTGATCCTTTTTTATTTGCAATTTTAAAAAAGAACCTTCTTTCTTTGGTTAAGCTGAGGTATATGCAGTGGGGCAGAAATTCTTTACATTTATTAAAATAAAAAAATGCTTAGGCCTAGGATTGGTGTTATGCGCCATATTCTCCACATTTACTTCTTTTATTTCAGTTATAAAACATGTCCATTGAACTGCAGAATACTTTTTGTATTTGTGTGTGTGTATGAAATTATGTTGTAATGCCTGCAATCTGATACATAAACAATTGTCCATAACACCGCATGGATGCAATTTGTACTATATAAATGTATTAAATGAATATTTTCTATGTACTGTAATGCAGCATATGAGTTACAAGGGAAATTACCGGTAGGTGAAGTAACTGTTGGGAGTTTCCCATAGAACATTATGGTGCTCAGCTGCTCAGAGCAACCAGTCTGAAGAATTGGTAAAGGTATTGAAAATGAATGTTGAGCAAAACATTCCTGAACAGAAGTCACCCTATCACTGTTGGGGGCTTTAGACAATAGAAAGAAATGCATATGTAGTAAAGAAAGCGCATATGTAGGAAATTCTGGCCACTGATTGTCCAGTTTACAGCAGAGGATAAAATGCTCAGGATGTGTGTTGCTAGGCAGTTAAGGGCTAAAGCTGAATACACACAGGCATAATAGCAATTGCAGTAAATGTCCCAGAGCAGGGAAAGCACCTTAAATATAAATATGTACATTATAAAAGTAAATGCAGATTACACAGATACCAACTATACAACTCATGTATTGTGCTTCCAGTGCCATCCCTTTCAAATCACAATGATTTGCAACAGGCAGAAGGACCATACTAGGGCAGCAATAGTTCAAACAGTCTGACACCATTCATACAGATGTATTACAGCAGAAGTAAGCATTTCTAGGCAGAGCTCTGCATGTATATATAGTGCCAGGGGCTTGCTATTAAAGTCAATGGCAGGTGGGACATTTTTTTGGGCACCTGGCCCTTGGAGAACACACCTTGTGTGCCATTAGTCTTAAAGGAACACCAAAAAATGAAAGCTTTCAGGTAATAAAAATATAATGCACTGTTGCCCTGCACTGGTAAAACTGGTGTGTTTGCTACACTAACACTACTATAATTTATATAATATGCTGCTGTGTAGCCACGGGGGCAGCCATTCAAGTTGGAAAAAAGGAGAAAAGGCACAGGTTATATAGCAGATAACAGATAAGTTCCTTAGAATACAATAGTGTTTTATCTGTTATTTGCAATGTGCCTGTGCCTTTTCTCCTTTGAATGGCTGCCCCCATGGCTACACAGCAGCTTATTTATATAAATTATAGTAGACTTTCTGAAGTAAACACACAACTTTTACCAGTGCAGGGCAGCAGCACATTATATTTTAGTTACTTTTATACACTTTCATTTTTTGGTGTTACTGTTCCTTTAAAGGAGAAGGAAAGTCTAAATCACCGGAGGGTGCCAAATATTAGGAACCCCCTAGTGATTGTAATCACTTACCTGATACTCCATGGTGCTTGCTGAAAAGTCCCCTGTCCTCTTTTTTAGCTTCTTCTTTGTTAAGCACCCCCCCAGGAATTTAGATTTTCCTTCTTTAAAGGAACTGTACATGAATTCACCCATCTTTTAGAATAGAACACTTTGCCAGAGGCTATAAAGGGCACCTCATTCTGTATTACCTACATTAGGTAAAGAAAAAAGAACTTCTTAACTTGCTTTTGATGCTGGTAAAGCAGAATCGTATAAGCCAGCTCCCATGCCATTCAGTAGTGGATGGCATGAGTAATGTCAACCGCTGTGGCTGCAGTATTTGTGTGTAAAGTAGTTTTGGAAATGGATCATCAGCTATAGTCTGTCTACTTCCAGCCCCATCTGGCTCCCTACAAGCTAGAAACATAATGGCAACATTGAAACAATTATAGGCCCCTGCCAGCAGGATCTGACTGGCCTGCTCAGTTTGCCCAAGCCCTCAGCTCTCTTCATTCTAATAGAGATGTGTAAAACTGATAACTTTCAGAACATTTTCTACAGTGGCTTGCAAAAGTATTCGGCCCCCTTGAACTTTTCCACATTTTGTCACATTACAGCCACAAACATGAATCCATTTTATTGGAATTCCACATGAAAGACCAATACAAAGTGGTGTACACGTGAGAAGTGGAACGGAAATCATACATGATTCTAAACATTTTTTACAAATAAATGACTGCAAAGTGCACCTGTGTGTAATCTAATGTCAGTACAAATACAGCTGCTCTGTGACGGCCTCAGAGGTTGTCTAAGAGAATATTGGGAGCAACAACACCATGAAGTCCAAAGAACACACCAGACAGGTCAGGGATAAAGTTATTGAGAAATGTAAAGCAGGCTTAGGCTACAAAAAGATTTCCAAAGCCTTGAACATCCCACGGAGCACTGTTCCACCGATCATTCAGAAATGGAAGGAGTATGGCACAACTGTAAACCTACCAAGACAAGGCCGTCCACCTAAACTCACAGGCCGAACAAGGAGAGCGCTGATCAGAAATGCAGCCAAGAGGCCCATGGTGACTCTGGGGGAGCTGCAGAGATCTACAGCTCAGGTGGGGGAATCTGTCCATAGGACAACTATTAGTCGTGCACTGCACAAAGTTAGCCTTTATGGAAGAGTGGCAAGAAGAAAGCCATTGTTAACAGAAAACCATAAGAAGTCCCATTTGCAGTTTGCCACAAGCCATGTGGAACTTTTTGGGCAAAATGCAAAACGCTATGTGTGGTGGAAAACTAAAACTGCACATCCCTCTGAACACACCATCCCCACTGTCAAATATGGTGGTGGCAGCATCGTGCTCTGGGGGTGCTTCTCTTCCACAGGGACAGGGAAGCTGGTCAGAGTTGATGGGAAGATGGATGGAGCCAAATACAGGGCAATCTTGGAAGAAAACCTCTTGGAGTCTGCAAAAGACTTGAGACTGGGGCGGAGGTTCACCTTCCAGCAGGACAACGACCCTAAACATAAAGCCAGGGCAACAATGAAATGGTTTAAAACAAAACATATCCATGTGTTAATATGGCCCAGTCAAAGTCCAGATCTAAATCCAATCGAGAATCTGTGGCAAGATCTGAAAACTGCTGTTCACAAACGCTGTCCATCTAAGCTGACTGAGCTGGAGCTGTTTTGCAAAGAAGAATGGGCAAGAATTTCAGTCTCTAGATGTGCAAAGCTGGTAGAGACATACCCTAAAATACTGGCAGCTGTAATTGCAGCAAAAGGTGGTTCTACAAAGTATTGACTCAGGGGGCTGAATAATTACGCACACCCCACTTTGCAGTTATTTATTTGTAAAAAATGTTTGGAATCATGTATGATTTTCGTTCCACTTCTCACGTGTACACCACTTTGTATTGGTCTTTCATGTGGAATTCCAATAAAACTGATTCATGTTTGTGGCTGTAATGTGACAAAATGTGGAAAAGTTCAAGGGGGCTGAATACTTTTGCAAGCCACTGTATCTAATAGTGCACAAAGTTAGCCTTAGATATAGGTTTTCAGGTGGGCCCTTGGGGCCCATTCCATCACTGCCTGCAATATCAATCTGGTTTGAATCTGCTCTTCTGGTGTACAGCTATCGGAATACGTAGGGGCTGATTTATGATCCCTGCAGAAGTGGCCAGGAAAAACAGGCCAACTGGAGAGCTTTTTATTGTTTGCAAAAAGCAGAAGTGTGCTTTGCCCAGCCACATTCTCGAGGGATTGCGGTAGTGGTAGTATTACTCTGCCAGCAGAACATGGCTGGGAAAAATATTAGGTTGTTGAAACACACTAATATACCCTTTTGTATTTGAAAATCTACAGGAAAAAAGAATGATTAAATTAGGGTTACAAAGAAAGAACTGGGCGATAGCTAAGGCTAATGCCACACGGAGAGTATTCTAGGTAAGCTGAAAAAAAGGGTTTCTGAGAATTCACCCCTACTCTTAAAAATCCTCCTACCTGTGCCTGCACCCAAAAGCATTAAATACGCTCAGGTGCAGGCACATGTAGCTGATATCCGCCAAAAACCACAAGACTTTGCATTTTCAGTGGATATCGACTACATGTGTCTGAACCCAAGTGTATTCAATGCTATCGGGTGCACAGATAAGAGGATCTGCAAGGATAGGAGCATATTCTCGTCAAGCATTTTTCGGCTTGCGGAGAATACGCTACATGTGGCATTAGCCTAAATCTACCTGCAGGGTCACTCTGAATGCAGTTAATGGCAATGTTCTTTGCACACTGTTAAAATCTGTATTAATATTTTGTATTAAAAACAAAAGGGCGTCTTTACAATCGCAACCACAGTTGTAGCCACAGGGTAAAAGATGCGACTTTCTGACAAATCAGTGCCATTCATTAAGGGTACTTGAGCCCAAAGCCATTTCTTGCACTTTCACATAGCATTCATTTGCTCCAAGAAATTGTGCACAAGTGCACCTACTGATGCAGGGTAAACTTGCCCCTAAAGAATTGGGCACAGGTGCAAGAAGTGACTGAACACTGAAGATTTTCATCACAGTTGCAGCTTATACACATTGCGCCTCTCCTACAACTACATCAGCAACACTGGAAAAAAACACTTTTTTTGTACTTTGCACACTGCATTTGCACCTTATATGTTTATATATTACAGTACAGCAGTTGTTTGTGCCTTTATATAGATGCAGTGTGCTTATGATCAAAATGTCCTGATGAACAATTGGCAGTCATGGCAGGGGATCTAATGCCATGCACAGCAGCTGAGACTCGGTGTTTGATGTATGTTTGTGCCTTCTTATATGATGTAGTGCAATGGAAGAAATTAAAACATGGGAGTCTAAACAGGCAGTAGCTGTCAGTGTTTGCCAAGCAACGAGGGAGGGTACACATTCACTTTCACAGATACAACCTATTCTATATAAAAATTCTATTTGATCTGATCTTCCAAGCATCCCCAAGTTCCTATTTTCCTCCCACTGCGGATATTGCCGATAAAGTGATCAAAAGGGTAGTAAAAAAGTTGGCAGTTTACAATGAAGAACTCATGGGGAGATGTAATAAAAAAGGGCAATGTCTGCCCAGTTCTAGTAACTCATAGCAACCAACCAGATGTTTCTAGATTATATTTGCTCGTTTGTTGCTAAGGCGTTACTAGATCTGGGCAGGCGTTGCCCTTTTTATTATAGAAGCCCTTTAGTCATATGGAGTGAAAACAACAGCATATCCCCATGCAGCAGTCTATTATGGCTCAGTCCTCTTTCTCCCTTCACTGCTTGTTTGTTAACCTTACAAGATACAGTGCTTCACAGCACTGGCCAGCACTGAAGAGTTAAATATGAAAGGACAGCTTTTAGAGTAGAGTTTGCAATAATGCAAATAAAGTCAGAAGAGAAACCAATGGAAAACTGCCAAGGCATGTGTGCGTAGCTCCATTGGGAGAGTCTTCATTTGTAAATGTTATCCTTCCTTCAACTGCAGGGTAAACCCTTTGCCTTTGAGCAATATAATTGGATACGACTGTTAGATCAGTATCACCTAGAAAAAAAGAAAAAAAAAAATCTTTCAGACTCCGGCTTGTGGATGAAGTGTAGACATTTTTCTCCCATGGGATTTGGATGGATGGCAGTAAAGCCAGCCACCTTTGTGACCATCAGCTGCCAGAAGTTTCAGTGATTTATCTTCAGTCGCAAAGAACTTGAGCATTAAACCTGCTATGGAGGCACCATCCCATTATTACATCATTGCATCTTGTGCAGCAGGGCTGTATTTAGGTCTGGTGTCTATGTTGGCACCGGACCTAAATGTGCCCCTTGTGTTGCCAAGTGATGTCACACACATACTTCATGTGACATCACTTCCTCTATATGTGGCATCACTTCCCTGCCTACAGATACCCTGTACCCCCCCCCCCCCCCCCCCCCACAGCTCTGCCACCGGATTTAACTCTGCCACCGGATTTTATCTTTAGTCTCAAACAGAGCTGATCCATCATACCTTGAAAACTAAACATGTCATGCCCAGGCCTGTGATAGTGATGGTAATGGGTTTCCAGATAAGGGATCCCTTACCTGTATACTAAAATCCAACATATTGAACTTATTAGCTGGAGTTTTTTTCAGTTCATTTACTAGTAAAGAAGTTAAAGGGGAGGTTCACCTTTAAAATAACTTAAATAATCAACCCCTTTAAAATGCCCAGCCCTGGCGATAAGGCACATGTTTAAACATAGCATGGGAAATGCTCTTGCTGAAATGGATATGAGCAATGTATTTAACATCCATACATTTGTACATGTAACCTGTCATATTCTCAATATGATGCCTTACAGAGATACTGTCATCACACCATTTTTCTCTTTAAATACCACTTTATAGCACACACTAATGTTAATAACTTTGCACTATTACTTCCTGTTAAAACTGGATACAATGGGATGTACTAACATATCGATTGGGCCTTATATATAAAGGCTTTGAAATACAGATGGGGCACAGCAGTTTCAAGTACCCAGATATTGTAACATTTCCTCATAGAATTGCACCACCCTGACATCAAGCTTTAAGTTTTGCAACTGATACCAGAGATACAAGGGGTTATTGATGGTTGTAATACTGCTCACAAATGGACACTGCTTACATATGCAAGAAAATGGGCAATAAGTAAAGGACATGGACTTCCTTTAAATATATGCATTGTTTATGCCATTTTTGAGCGAATTTTGTGCCCATTTTATGGTTAATGCGGTGCTTACTGCTTACTACTAATGACCCCTTTGCCACATTATGTTTTTACTTTTGTAAATTATTAAATTTTTCAAGTTTAAACTAATACAGTATGTACTTTGGCAAGGGGTGCACACATTTTTGCATTCAGCTGTATAAACGAGCTCTAAATTGTTAAAAACTACACCATATACTACTCTAGATCTCATTTATAAGGAATAAGGAATTTTCTGCTGCAAAGCGCATTAATGATGGTCGCAGTAGAGTCCTATACTTGCCACATGCCATAAAGCAAATAGCTTTGGCCTGATAAAAGTGGCCTTAACCTAATATTAATATGATATAGACAGTGCTGTATACTTAAACAACTTTTAGTTGCCCTTATGTCTGTGAAGGTTCTCATTCATCCAGGTCATGGTATATCTGTAGTAATAAGTCATATCAACTGGACTTGCTGTGTTTTTTTTTAAGACTTTTCACCAGTCATGCGACTGGCTTTCTTAATTCAAACTGAATGAACTTCTGAACTGAGAAAGCAAGTCAGATGACTGGTGAAACGTCTTCAAGGAAAACACAGTAAGTCGAGTCGATTTGACTTATTACTACAAATACAGTATGTAGTAGCCCTAGATTTTTTAAAGATTTTTTTTTTTACCTTTAGCACCTCTCCTATTTAGAACCATAGAAAGGGTCCAACTAACTCTAGCAACCAGAGTGGTCTAAATGTCAGGGAATTGGGATCGGGAGAGGGACTGGAAACAAGTAAGAAAGCTTTTACTGTTTTTCACTGAGATTAAAGATGTATGCCTCTACTTGTCAGTCACATGGTTTGAAGGTAGGT
The DNA here is from genome assembly GCF_000004195.4 of Xenopus tropicalis. NCBI lineage: Eukaryota > Metazoa > Chordata > Amphibia > Anura > Pipidae > Xenopus > Xenopus tropicalis. The sequence goes on from NC_030681.2 coordinate 87,371,566, forward strand.
GACTGCAACATTTTTAAGTATGTAACCGAAATGTCCCTTTTAAAATCTGGTGACTTTATCCTAAGTCTTCTGACATTTTGGGAGAAGAAAAATATAAGGTCTTGGGTGATTCTTCTAGACCAGGGCTGTCCAACTGTAGGCCTGCAGGCCAAATGTGGCCCTTCATAGGATTTCTATGGCTCCCAGTCTACTCATAGACTTCATTGTATGACATAATAATTTTAATATAATCTGGTCTTTGAACATGCTGTATGAGTAATAGTTGGACATAGACAATGTTGTTCTATTGGTGGGACTGCAGTACCTGTTATGCACGCAAACAAATCTATAGGGGCTTCTAATAATTAAATGCTTGTGATAGGGACACATTCTATGCTGTGCATTATCACCAAACGGAAACTCTACATGAGACAACAGATGCCTATGCTGAAGACATGGGAGATCTGGTGGATTCATTAAATAGCAAATCATTTGCTTGCACTTCATTTGAAAATGTAATCCGTCCTCCAACTGCAGGGTAAACCCTTGCCATTCTGGAAATGTAATTGCTTACTTAAACACTTAAATCAGAATCACCTGGGGGGAAAAAAAGCATTACACAAAATGCAAGAGTTTTCTTTAACTTATGAAAATAATGGTAAATAATATAGGAAAATAAGAATTAGCTTAAGAATTGGGATTTATAGCTATATACTTTATATGTGCAAAAGTATCCGGACACTCCATCCTTGATGGAACACTCACTGTTACTCTCTCTCTCACTCTGTAAGCACAAGAACTATTTATAGGGAGTGTGGGGTTTTTATGGGCGATCAGATGCAAACAAACTTAGCATCACCATGTATAATGTCAAGTGTCAGCTGGAGAAGTGTTAAGGGAAAATCTCTCCTAGAGTGATATATGGCATTTTACCCATCTGGCACTCTGCCAGGGAATACTACTTGCATGAATTCATAATGCCAACAGTAAAGTTTGGTGGAGGAGGAATAATTATCTCTGACTGTTTTCCATAGTTTGGGCTAGGGCCTCTGGTTCCATTAAAAGCAAACCTGAAAACTACAGTGAACAATGACTTGATATGAAAATTACTCTTCCTACTTTGTGCAAACAGTTTGGGGAAGGTCCTTTCCTGTTTTAGCACAACGACCCAATAATGGAATGTCCATAAAAATCAGGTTTGCTAAGATTGGAGTGAAAGAAATGACTAGATAAACACTTTTTCACGATTCAGGTATTTTTTAGAGCTAAAATTTGCACAATTCAAGTTAGGGTTCAAAAACTCAAATGTCTGGTATTTGAGTTTTTTTCAAGTTTGTAAACTCGCAAATTCAAGATATTTGCGTTTTTAATCAAACCAGTTTTCACAAATTCCAAAATTAATAAATAAGTCCATTCTTTAAAAACATGGACAATTGGTAAGGCAAAAAAGGTTAAATATTTGATATATATATTGCCTGGGTGCATGGTTAACATTACATAATTAGTGAGCACAAACAAACCGCGCTCACAGGACTTGTATGAAGCAAAAAAAATGGAATTTAATTTAATGTTTAGGCTTAGACTCAAGCCGTCTTCAGGACACACAATTACAATGTGATCAAGTGATGAAACATATAGCTGAAAAGGGCTCCAAATAGTTTGTGCAAAGCCCTCCCCCAACACTACCTCATTCCCTGATTGTGACATCACTTAATGAGATGACGTACACAGCTGTTTTACGTCATCTCATTTAACAACTATAAATTAAACATGCTCCAGCACATACACAGTTAAAGGGGATGTTCACCTTCAGACAGTAGTCCAAATTTAAACAGCATATTTTTATTATTTAAAATGTTTAGTTTTGAAGCTGCCCACTAAAACGCTCACCAATCTCCTCTCTCCTTTCTCTGTAGGGAATTTCCCAGACCAGGACTTGGCAGGCAACAGAAAAATTTCACACTGAACTGGTTCTGGGCATGCTTTCCTTCTGCTTCAATTGCATATCTTTCATATCACTGGCTGGCAAGATTCAGGAGAGGGAAGGCATGCTCAGTAACCAGTTCAGTGTCAACTTCCTGTTAAGGCAAAAAGTTGGTGTCGACAATCCCTTCCAAAGAGAGAGCAGGGGAGAGAGAGAGTTTTAGCAGCACTGATCCTAGTCTGTAACTTCAAAACTAAACATTTGAAATAACAGAGGTGAATAAAAAAATGTTTTTTTGACAGGGGCTCTTCAAATTCTGACTATTGTCTGAATGTGAATATCCCCTTTAATTTAGGGTGAGCAAGAAAGCTGAGGGGAAGAGATTTTGCACATTTTTGCAACATTTGGTTGGGTCTTGGTTGAGGCTCTGTTCTAAATAATCAAAATCAATGTTTATCTCCATCTCCTCTAACAATACACCAAATGAAATCCGTGGATGAGTAAATGGCCTTTTTTATATCTGCATTGCTAAGCTCTGTTCAAGTTGTAGCTAAATCTTTTCTTACTAAATGTGTGTGTGACTGGCATCACTTCCAGTCCCAGCATCAATGATGTCATTAGCATGCAATTTATTAGATGTCATAAGTCAGAGCTTTGTGCTCGTAGCTGAGCCGTATAGAGTATATAACACTCACCACTGTCGTGCTTCAAGCTTTCATCTTTAAGCATACTGAATCCGTCACCCCCTGCAGCAATATAAGAGGGAAGCACAACTTTGTAGATTTTGTCCATTTCCACGGGAACATATTTTGGTACACGGCATTCTGTACAGATAACCTCTAATTTAACAACTCGTTGTCCAGGGCTTTTTTCTGTATCAAACACCACTTTGATGCCTAGAAAACAAGTAGTTGAAAATGTCAAGTAAAAGAGAAAGACCTAAAAACCTTAAAAATACCCACAGAAACATTCTTTCAATAAAATACAAATAAAATCAAGTTGTCATTAATAACAAAGATTAAAAACTGTAAGCACTGTTGTGGCATGAAACTGAAGGGGCCATATACTAACCACTGATTTTTTCTTTTAGAACTCAAATAGAATTTTTTAGAGCAAAGAGTTGCAGAGGAAAAATGCTGCAACTTTTCTGAGATTTACTATGCATCTTAAAGGCTAAAAATCCTAATTTGACAATTCATCAGGTTGCAGAGTTCATGTAGAAGTCAATGGCAAAGGTCCTTTCCCTTTCCTTGAAGTTCTTTCTCTTGTCTGGATACTTCGTTGGAGATTTCGTTGGGATCTTGCCTGAAAAACTCATCTTTTTCTAATTGTTGCAGCGACTATTCGATAAAGTCATTGCAACAAGGTTTTTAACAACTTTTTTCACAGTGACTTTTCCTTGCAACTTACTTTTAGTAAATATTAAACATTAGGGAAAATGAGTTTAGTTGAATTTGAAAATTAAAAAAAAATGAGAAATTATAGAGCTTATAGAGTAAATCTGCCCAAGTCATTAAATACTAATTCATGTTCCTAAACATGGAAGAATCATTTTTTTTGTATGACGTAGATATACTCTTCTAATAAAACAGATATTTACTATTTCCTTGCATATTAATTCAGTTCTTGTTATTCATCTCTTCAGTATGGTATTATGGCAGATAAGCTCAAGGGCCCTTGCAACCAGGTAGTTGTTTAAATGACAAAAGCTGGGGCTTTATGAATATGAAAACTTACATTACAATCCAAAGGCCTGTGGCCTTGTGCTTCTATACAGGTAATGTAAGTCTTAGGTGACTATTAATATCTTTATATTTTTTAGTAGGGGGTACATTATTCATTATAACCTACAGAATTTGTACGTGTCTTGTGTTTTACTCTTTTCTTCTCTCCAATTGGTGATATCACAAACAGCCATATTAAGTGCAGACAGGTTGTAAAGCTGAAGAGTAGGAGAAAATGTGAGGGATCAAGAAGGTCCAGAGGGGGTGGTAGTGGGGCCAGAACTGCATATGGAGGGGAAAGAGACAGAACCAGAGGGGAAATAAGAGGCTCAAAATCACAATGAAGCAAAAACACGAGTGCAAATGGGTGCAGGGAGGGAGCAGTAAAGCAGGGGAAGCGAGTGAGTGCCTGTCGTGTCAAGTAAGAAAGTGCAAGGAACAGAAAGAACCAGAGGGGGAGCCAGCAAAACTGGAAGAGGAGGAGTAGGGAGCAGAGCCAGAGTGGGAGGGGGCAGAACTGAAGCAGGAGCAAGCAGAACCAGAGGGGGATACGAAGCGCTTGAAATCATGAAGGAGTAAGCAGGACATAAGAGCTAGTTGGGGCAGAATGGGGGAGCAGATCAAAATGGTGTGGGCGTGAGTGGGTCCAGAATGGAAGTGACTTGAAATTGGAAGGGATCAAAGAGAGCTGGAGAAGGAGTGAGTAGGCCCAGAGGGGAATGGTGCAGAAAAGCAGGAGGATCTAGTGAGCACCTGTCATGTCAAGTGCAGGGAGCTCTGGTCAGGTGGAAAGGGAAGAAGTGCTGGGAGAGAATAGCTGCAGCAAGTGCTGTGTCTGTATCTTTAAGTTATAAATGGTGCATTCTGACGTAAGAGCATGCTATTTATAAGGATATACACAACCAAACTGTACATTATAATAATATATATGAAGGGCTGCGACAGTGTAGATTAGGGGTATTCATTTACTAGAAAAAACTTGGCAGTAAAAGCCTCATTTATAATGTGCAAAGTGCAGTTTTTAAATGCAAAATAATATTTTTTTTCTCCCACAGTGCAGGGGTTTTCCCCAGACTTCCAGGGTGGTGATCCTCAAGCAGTTATGGGTACAGGCATATCAATAAGCTTTTGTAAAGCGTAGGGGCTGATTCTGTCCTTTGTGGCAGAAGCCTAAAGATACATATTTGTATCCATTTTTGTGCACCACATCTGCACTTAAGGTCCTAAATAAGGCTTTAGATAATATCACTGAATGTTCTGCATTACAGTTTGTTTGGGTTGCAATAAAGATCAAAGTATCTAGCATCTGAAGTGTGTTTGTTTTTTAACTTTTTTGTGTAAGCTACTGCTGAAGTACTTTATGTAAGTAAATTTGACATTTTCTTACTACAAAGAACTGGAGGCAGAAAAGATGCCCTCCATAAAACTGAGGTAGCCCTCAAAAAGAATTGCCCACTTATTTTAGCCAGCTCTGTAATTTGAGTTTAACACATCTGGTGTGGCTGAGACCCCACAATGGCCAAATAGAATAGGATATGTCAGGTGTCATAAACAACAGTTGACAGAGGCCAATTAACAGGCCAGAGGCCAAAACTAGGAAATCACAACATAGACTAAAGAACCAGGCAGAGACTGGAAGAGACCAAGCAGGAACTCAGGAACCAAGGTGGAGATTTAGGAACCAAGGCAAGACTCTCAGGAGCACAATAGCTCAGGAAATAAGTGAGACGCTTCATCACAGGAAGAAGCCTAATGGCCAAACAACAGGTAGTAGCATAAGCCAGGCTTATATAAGCCAAAAATTGATCAGTTCTCTGCAGATGGTCAGCAGGAACCTTACAAAGCCACCAGTGGATCAACTAATAAATGCACTGGCAGTTCATTGCATAGTCCAGAACAGTTCTTGACACCAGGATGGCTGAACCTGTCTGTTGCAAATGGACATAAAGCAGAATATCCAGTGGCAAATATCAGTCAATTTCCTCTACAAAAGACCACACCTTACATTTGTACATTTGTCATAAAGCTGTAAAATGTTTTATCATTTTAACAACCGGTAAGGGCTAATTTTATTGCATGACTGGACTACTGCTATAAATGCACCCAATTTATCCTGTTTGAAGTAGGCGAAAGGTATGCAATAGAAAGATTAAGAATAAGTAATAGAAGAAGTAAAGAAGAAGTAATAAAGCTACCTTTCTCATCTAGCTCAGAAGTGCCAATCCTCAATTGCACTCACCCAGCCCAGGATACAGAACATGATCTGCCTCAATTAAGAATGTAAGTGTTTTGCGAAACACATCAACTCAGTTCCCAAAAAGAAATGAAAATCTCAGAGGAAATAAGTAGAAATTATTCCTATGATCAGGCACTGTGCCATTGTTCCTTCAATGTAGCTAATTTAGTAGGTGTGTAATTTAGCTGATCCCATTTTTGTTTGTATCTACAAGCACAGGAGAGTGGCTGCTGTCATACAAAGTTCTCATTAAAGCACAACATTAGGCATGCCCCAACAAAAGCTTCTAAAGGATCGTTTCTGTCTCTACAAGCTATTAAGTTACATTAGACATACAGCACTTTGGCAGTTCAACCCTTTTCCAGATCTGTAAGTATTAACTTATTTTACTGAAGATTATTATTAGGTCATTATCATTTAGAAATTAGGGTTTTCTGATTGAATGACAGCAACTATTTATCCTTAGCTACAGATGAAAATAAACCTTTAAATGAATCTATCATGGTGTGCAATAGTAGTTGCATTGTATATACTGCAATACAATCAAGCTGGCCAACTTGAATATATTGTAGTATGTATCCCCGTTTTGTTTAAAAGGGAGGGATTTTTTTAAATGGCTTAATGCACAAAATTTCTTAATGTTCTTAATATATTGGTAATGGGTAAATGCAGAGGACCTCTTGTCTATATGGGTCCTGTCTGTGCCCAACTGACCTTAGAGCTATGAGTGCAGGAAGTATTTTTTTCTAATTTAATAAACATAATAAAAGCCACAGGCAACTATATCAATGACCTGGCAGGGCACGATACCATTATCATGGAACAATCATGACCTCACATGCCAAGTATCTGCTCTCCTTAGGCAATGGAAACTGACACTGGAAAATTATATAACCACACAAGAGAAATTATATTAGAATGTTCAACACAATTTTTGTGGCATAAATTAATTAACAGAGCTTGCTAAACAGGCCCCTTAAAGTACTATGCTGCAAGCAAAACTGCATACCACACAGTACCTATATCAAATGCACATTATTTTGTGCTTAAAAAAGAAAATTATTTATTCCTTGTGAGACCTATGACAATAAAATTAATGCTTAATAGAAACACCTAAATTCATACATTTATTAATGAATTTAATTCAGTAGTATAATGTAATTCCCAATAAATACGTAATAATTATAAACAAAATTTGATTATAAAATAGATCCAATATTAAAAACAAATTCATATGGTGCAAATAGACCAGAGTCCAGAAAGGCACAGTGCTTAAACAGTTGCAAATGTCCTGCAACACAACCCTATAGAGCCCTCTGACTGTGCCCAGCCTGTTGCAATCTGTGTATTGAGGAATTTGCTGTATAGCAGAGTAACAGAGAGTATTTATATGCTTGCCAGAGTCACTCAGTTAATGCTCAAAAAGTTCTTGGTTATGAATGAAGTGGACAGTAAAGGAAATGTATTCTGTTGGTTTCTTTAACACATGCAGCTGCAAGGGACTACATTATGCTAACAGACTGGGGTAGCCTGCTGCTTACATGGCGAAGTGATATTGTATAAACTGCATAACGTAATCACATAACAGCATAAATTTCAGTGACATTAACGGCTGTGACACATGGGGAGATTAGTCGCCGGGCGACAAATCTTCCTTGTCGCTTGCGACTAATCTCCTCAAAATGCCATCCCAGAATGTAAATCGCCGGTGGGATGGCATACACGGCGGCACGATTTGCCAAAGTTGCCAAAGTTTCCTCTCAAGGCAACTTCGGCGACTTCGGCAAATCGCGCCACCGCGTACGCCATCCCACCAGCGATTTACATTCTTGCTGGTGGGATGGCATTGCGGAGAGATTAGTCACCCACAACAAGGGAGATTTGTCGAGGCGCGATTAATCTCCCCGTGTATCACAGCCCTAAAGTAGAAGGAAGGTCATTTTGGCATTTTACTGCCAATAGATTTGCCACATTAGTGCTACCTAGAACACTCTTTTTATTCTGCAGAAAGCTTTACAGTCCTAGAAGCATTCTCTGTTTGCTTAAGATAGCAACTGCCATTTTAGCTTGATCTCAGTAGCTTTCGTGCTGCAACTTTAGCCTCTGGTAGCTCAAATCACACATTCGGATGGGAGGGGGAGTAAATTCTTATTAATTCTTATGGGGGGAGCAGGAGAGGGGAGCAGGAGAGAGCTGAGCAGACTTTGGCAGGGGAATGAAAGATTCTTCTGAGAGAGGAAGTTTGATCCTGAAGAACATGTTTACAGAAAAGGAGACAAGAAATCCTGTGTTTCTTTTGATCGAGGACTCTGTAAGTGCTTATGGCTGTATTTACGTAGATCTTCCTGATAAAGCTAAACAGCATAAAAAATAATGACATGAAATACCCCAGTTTAATATGGCAATTGAACGGCATACAAGAAAATGCATACCTTTATAAATTCACACCATTTTTCTTCCATAAATAATTTTGCACAGCATCATAAATTATCCCCCTAATATGTTTTCCGATTGCTGGGGATACCATACCAAATATATGTATTACAATTCATATGAAATCAAGTCAGAACAGGAGGACACATATTTCAATATCAGTAATATTTACATAACCTCATAATGACTGGTGGAAATGTCCAAGTCAACTGGCTCTTTTCTGCACTAGTGACTGCATCTTGAGCTAAGTTTTGTGGTAGCTGTTACTAATAATTATCTAGAAAACTTTAAGTTCAATGTACTTCAAGGGCTATGGATGAAAGAGTGGGCAGTAGGGGATGAATGTAGATATAGGGGGCTCTAGTTCAACCACCTCACAGTTGCTGGTTGTACCCTTCTATGGGAGTGATCACATGACACCTGAAAATGGCAGAGCAACACTTCCATCCATTCACTTGTGAGACAATGTGCAATTTTTTTCAAAAATTCCAGCATAGCTGGGGCTGCTGAAAGTCAGCACACAATTTAGTGGCTAACAGGCATAATACAGCCTCAGGTCTTTATATTCTCTACTCATAATTGTGAGTGATGCACAGGGAACATAAATAAAGGGAGCATTGTAATATACGCCTGGTCAGGGGAAAAACAGGGGTCATTTGTTGTGCATTTTACCATACGCCTCATTCACATAAGCATTGTTTCAGCATAAAGAAAACTGTCCACATAATTTCTACCACGAGCGCTATGCACAAAGGTCCCCATACACGGGCCGATAGTAGCTGCCAATATAGGTCCCTTTGACCGATTCGGCAGCTAATCGGCCCGTGTATGGGCAGATCTCGATCGGCCAGGTTAGAAAATCCAGTCGGATCAACAAGCCGATGCGGTCCCCGAACCGACTGCCCCATGGCCGCAAAAGTAATTCAATTGTTTGGACTCTGAATTAGTCCAATTTTCCTGCATCCTTACAATGAAAGAGGACAAAGCTTCCTCTACAAATACAGGGCTATACACTTAGAGGCTTATTTATTCATATTGGAGGTGATGTTGCCCATAGCAACCAATCAGCAATTAGAATGGTCAAAAGCAAAAGATCTGATTGGTTAGTATTGGCAACATTACCAGTATTAATAAAAACACCCATAACAGTATGCAGAGCAGTGCTTTTTTTTAGATGCAGCACATAATCACTGTATAATGTCACCATTTCTGTGTAGTTCCTCTCTATATAGACATTTCTGAACTCCATATAAAGAACAATAATCAGTCAGCATGGTCATGGACTATACAATGTGGAAGACTTACCACCAACTTGTAGGAATTCGCCAGTTCCAGAGCCATATCGATGAACACTGTGCTCGAATGCACTTTTTAATGTGGACCCTTTAATTTCAATCAAATCAAAGGTGCCTTCAAAAGGCAGAACTGATATAAGGTCTTCTGTTGTAATGGTTCCTGTTAACCATAAACATATAAATAGTTTTTTTAGTAGGCATTAGGGTAGGAATAGCTAATATGTAGCTTTACTTGTGTGGACCTGAATGGTAGTTCCCAGAATCCTCCACTCTGATTCCAGTTCAAAAGGAGCTAAAGAGCCATGGGAAAAACTTGACAAGGAAAGTGGTATGTGGGAAATGTGTTTAGTTTCAAATTAGGTATGTTGGGATGTATGGAATAAATAGATCTTGTTTGTAATGCTTTACCCAAAAACTTGTTCTAACTTTGTTCTGTGACAGCTCAAAGGTTGGCAGAGGTTTAAAGGCAAAATGGATTTTATTTTTAACAAAGCTCTAATAAATAAGGCCCTCTTTATATCTTGTATCATTGTGAGCTGTATTTCGTATGTAATGTGTATGTTCATTTTATATACGGTGCTGCAGAATATGTTGCTTTAGGTATACTTCATAATAATATAAATGTAAACTGAACACACCATTACTAATTCTCTCATCGATCGCCGCTCGAATTCCTCCTCCATTCAAGATGCAGAGAGAAACGTGGTTCCACCTCACTTCATCAGGATGCCGAATGTTGTTATCAATCTGCATTTAAACAGTTGCAGTCATTCTAATATTCACAGAATTTTAAAACTCCAAAACATAACATTTTTAGTTTGTAAATCTGTATAGTTTCTGTAAGGAGAGAACTTGCAAAGGTGGGGCAGTTGGGGAGAAACTGGGGAGGTAAAAATGAAAAAGGAGACTTTGGAAAGTCTGGAAAGGAACAAAAAGGGATATATCTACCATAGGTTTAATGAGATTTTCTTATAGAAATACATTCTGAAAAGTAACTGCATCCAGTTTTCAATATATACAGTATAATCATAACCTAGACAGAATATATACATATATTTGCCAAATGTCGTTTTAAGATTAACAGCACCGTAGCTAGTTTCTTACCATAGCGTCACAGATTAAATTTCCCATGTTGCACTCTCGATTACGGCATTCCAAAGAGGAACCATTCAGATATACTAATGTTTTCCCGATTGGTTGGGAAGAGTAATTCCTTATCGCTTCCTTCCATTGATTGACCTCTCCTAGGAGTGTTGCATCTTAGAGGAGAAAGGAATAAAAGGCCCACTTGTTAATCGATAAAAGTTGAATGCCTCTGATAAATATATAACTAAAAAGGAATATAATATTTTATTTGGTTATTAATTCAAACTTAACAGTAATTAAAGTAGACAAAAGGTAGGTATCAATTTTAAGTTCACTACCTCCAGTACCAAGCAGTTGTTGTGACAAAAAGCTGATATCTGGGTTTTCTTGTGATACCAAAGTTATCCCAGGGAAGGTCAAGGAATCCAAGTATGCCATTACCATTAGGCTAAGGACCCATAGATCGCTCCTACCGTGGGCAGCTAACTGCTTCAAAATGCTTTTCCACCAGCAACAATAGGAGTCGCTGATGGAAAGATTGAGGCATCACTTCGACTTTCCAAAGTTGTGTGAAATTTCCTCCTGCAGGCAATTTCGCGTGACTTTGGAAAGCCTAAGCGATGATTCAGCCTTTCCACTCATCACTCCTCTTGTTGCGGTGGAAAGGCATTTTGGAGCAGTTAGTCGCCCACGGTAGCAACCTATCTTGGGCAACTAACTTGACTCCTGTGTACTTAGCCTTAAGGTCTGCTAATCTATAACTATACTTTCCATATAATGACATTTCTCAGCTACTGTGTTCTTGTTAAATGGTGATTACAAGCTCTGTAAAGCTTTGGCAGAGCCCAGTGTGTGCTAGAAGTGATTTCTTCGAGAGCATTCCATTAATTTCAAGTAATTCTACCTGAATATTACCTGAGCATTACTATATCATAAAGGGCCAGTAGATATTTATATGTTACCATTGGTTCTCATGGAAATTGAACAAAAAAATTCTACATTTATTGACCATTTGCTTTATTTTTTAACAGCTTCTTCTTCTCTTATGTTGCTGGCATAGATTAAAACAGCAACCAGGACATGTAAAATCTGTGGTACTCTCCATAAGGTCCTTGACACCCAGCACAATATATTTTACCATGGACAGCAGGTAAAAGGTCATTCTGTAAAGGTGGTACTAGGTCAGTCTGCAATTTTAATATTTCCCAAGCAGCCATTTTTGACTGCAGACCAATTTAAAAATTACTCATAACCTCCACATGGCTCCTACTGTGTTTCAATTCCCATTCTAAGATTCTAGGGATTGATGATCATATGAAGGGATATCATAAAATGGAATTATAAATGGCATTCTTCATACAGGCAGGGACTGTGTTTTTAAGAGTGTCTGCTTGAGAATTGGTTAATGATAAACTCCAGATATATAGTGGCATATCATATAGTATAGAGTGAATTAATTCAGAATGTCAGTTTATATCAGTTTAGCTGCTTCAATTGTTTGGTACAGAAAAAAAGTTTTATGCACCACCGGTAGTCATTTATTCTATATTTACAGTTGCTGCCCAGAAAGTGAGCATTATCCAGGGCAGACAATCCACCCCCGTACTCTGGACTGACTGGCTGCTGGATTGTGTCCCAGAAACAGTAAGGGAAATAATTAGTAGATGAAACTAGTTATAAAAACAGATTTATTATATTTCAGTGGCTTAAGGGTAACTCAGGTTAATTCTAAGTAAATGCATTATAAAGGTTTATAAAACAGCAGTTGAAAAGATTTACAGTACAAAGTACTTGACCCAGACTAACATATAATACCCGTACTGACAATCCAAATTTGCACAGCAATTCCCGTATGCAGTATAGCAGCAAGCAGACTAATTGTTTAGTGACGTTTGATATATGACTTCCTTAAATAGCAGATAGGGTTGTCATCTTTTCCTAAACAAAAACAAAAATTCGAAACTTTCTATATTTTTTTCTATCTTCCCTATTAATAACATAGGTATCAAATGTCATTTTTACTGACTAGGCTGGTAAAGTGCCAGCAAGGTAGCAGCTGTGATATCAGATTGGGAGATCTTTTGTCATTTTAACTTTGTGGCATTAAATGTTATATGTGTTTCTGAAGTTGAAAAACTTTTTATAAAGAGAAAGCAACCTAAAATTGCTTTAATTTTTGATGTACAGGAAATAATGAAAAATGTTGTATTTCATTGCACAGACCTTCTGGAATGCTTCTGTCAAGCAATATTGGATTTCCGAAAGAATGCACCACAGTTCCTTGTTCATCAAACGTAATATTTAAGTATCCAAGATATTTTCCAAAAGCATATGCTTGAACAACTGGTACAGAACGGCCATCATCAGACATGACGCTGAAAGGATATTCACCAACTGGGACGTCATTGGAAGGTGGAGGACCTGCCAATAAACATGATGTATTTAACATTGGTCAAACAAAAAACGATATGCATGTACAGACTTCAAATATGTCAACATAATAACTGTAAATCTGTACAAAATATGCACTCCAAGATACAACTTATTATTGATGACTAAGCGCAAATATATAATTATCACTAAGAGTACATGTTTCCATTAGTAGGTACAATGCCGGTATATCCAATGTTCCAATCTGGCCAGCAGTTAGTAAAAGTATATGTTTCCATTAGTTTCTACCCTAAACTAACTGTAAAGATAGGTGTAGAGACCCACAGGGTTAATTGTCCCTGTGGCTTTAAATGTTAGTTTCAATGTTATTGGCTCATAAGTTAGTTACCACTTTCTGTCACACTTCAATAAAGTGATTGGAAAGGGGTAGCACTTCCTCTTTGGCTTACCATCCTCTCTCCAGGTGTCTAGGAAGCCTGTAGTGTTGTGCGGGCCAGACCGCAACCCATGGTAAACCTGTGAGTTGGGCGGAAGCGGGGCTTATTTAAGTCATGGGAACAGATGCTGTAAACAAGGTTTAGCCATTTACAAGACTAGCAATTGCCAGGAGTACATTCTAGGAACTTTAGGTAGTTAGGCAAGCTAGAAAGAGCAGTTTTGTGCTCCAACAAAGATTTGATTCCAGAGGTAGATCTCTCTCAGCAATACTGGCCTATAGTAAAGAGACCGCAGTACTGAAGAGGGCTTTAGGCTGTTTGTGCTTCACACCCTGAACCATTTCTGCTGTCTGGGATCTGGACCACTACTGCTGAGTATTCCAAAGGTGTATATTAAAACTTACTAAGCTGGCTCCACAGGGATGTCAGGGAACCCTGCTCTATGTATGACTGTATCTAATATCAACTACAATTCTACCTCATTTGCTTTGTATTAACTCGATGGAGTGTCTCTGTTGTTTGTTTGCAAGAACCTCTGGTGTCCATTTTAATTTTGATGCCCTTGCGCAACACCAAGTCCCTTACTCCCTTCCCTACCCGAGCTGGGTAAGAAAGTCCAATGTGACACATGTTCTACCATCACTAGCCGGGACAAGGCCTTATTTAGCTAAGATAGAGTTACAGAGGTATGGAATCTGTTATCCAGAAACCTGTTATTCAGAAAGCTCCAAAATATAGTAAACTCAATTCACATACAACCAATTAAAAAACAAAAAACAATTGCCTTTTTCAACTGATTTTGCTTTTTCTCTTTTATAATAAAAATGTTTTTAGTAACCTTAAGAAATGATGTTCCAATTTATGAATCATTAGGAAAATCCCATTCCAGAAAATACATTCTAAAACCCCATATTATATTGCAGATCCAAGTTTAACCATTTTTTGGGTTGATTCTGGGCGATTTGCATACTGTTTGTGACTTTTAAAGGCTGAATGGGGGAAGCATTTGAAGATAGGTGGAAATAAGGGACACTTTATAAATAGCAAAACACTTATATGTGATCTTGTGTGTTGTGCTCCAAACTATAGAACTAGTTGGCAGCACTTATCACTGAGGCAAGACATGCATGCCACTGATAAACATGCCAACGCCTGAGAGGTGCAAGAAATCCCTGTGTTACTGTCCTGGCATGCTGAGAAATAACAAGCAACTGCTGTTTAATAGATCTTGCTATGATTTTGAAACACCAACACAATTTATATATTTTTCCAGTGTCAGCAAATACCTTGCAGATATTTGCCAAAATAAAGGATATACCAACATTGAACACTGCCGTAGCAAAACCAACAAAAATACCTCTGTAGGTCAATCATTGGCAGACTGCAATTGATAGCATTACCTTATCATCCTTGCAGTCATCTAATTAAAGGGGATTTAAATGCTAAAACTGTCCCATAGTTCTTTAATATAGATGGTAAAAACTTGGTAAGAGATGCAAGAAAATTCACAAATCAGAATGCTGTTTACCCGCACCGTCAGACTTCTTTCAGTTATCTAACATACTGAGATTGTGTCATTTTGACTTTATGCTATTTCACAGTAATCAAAGCTCAGGAGGGAGAACATATTGTTCATTGATTGTTCTATGATAAAACAGAACAGTCTATGCCCCTATCCCCTCAGCTATAATGCCCATTTCTGTAACAAGTGTCTGGGGGGGAGCAGGGATGAGTTTTTTCCATTTTGGCACCTAGATATAGAAGCTTGTCAAACAACCAGTGTAAGTTACAAAGCTAGGTCATAATACATAAACTTCAGTAGGCAGATAAGTTGCTATTGTGACCATATTACTTTTAAGCATTCTTTTTAAAGGACATGTAAACCTTACATTTTCCTACCACGCATAAAGGTTGGGCACACCTTCCCCACCCAAACTGCATCATTTGTACTGCATATGTTCTCTCTGATTGCCAGCACATCACATTTTTATAAAACAAATAACAGCTTTCACCCAGCAGCCATTTTCCCTCTGACACATACACATGTTTCTCCAGCACAGTGCACAGCTAGAGCAGAGTTTCTATGGAAACCAGCAGTGCCATATCTTCATTTGCTATAAGACTGGAGGGTGTGTTTAGTAACTTGAGTTGAGAAGAACTGAGCATGCTCAGAAGCCAAGAGCCAAAGTATATTCCTGAGGAAGGGGGACGAGTGGGTCAGAGGATGGATTTCCAAGTGATTAAGGGGATGCCACAGCCTTACTATTAAGCTTTTCAGACCCAGAGTGGCAGGTATTTAAATATTTCAAAGAGGCTGTTCACTGATTAAATTTTTTGTGGAGGGTTTACATGTCTTTTAATAAAAAGTATATTGTACATCAGTTTAGGGCAACATATTGTCCTCCAAATATTGTTTTGAGCATTCAAACACATTTTAAAAAGATCTGCTCACCAACAACACTGAGCCCTAACACCCGTCTGAATCCTAGCCTTCAATGAGCTATGCTGTGGAATATTTTTCTTGCTTTATAAATGTGTGTTAATAATATGGGGGAGGGATTCAGACAATTAATTTCTGGAAATAAACTCTTGTAAAATGCTAAAATGGTCCCATAGTGGCTGAGCTAGCAAAACCAAGAACAGCAAGCATTTCTAGGTGAATAGATCAGGGATTGCAGGTTAGAGGAGTCAAAAATAAATCAGGATGAAGTCAAGGCAAGGAACAACCTGGGCAAATCTATCACAATACAGACTGAAATAAATGCACAAAGTTACATACATCCATAAATGATACCCTTTTTGGACATTTTACAGTGGTGTGAAAAACTATTTGCCCCCTTCCTGATTTCTTATTCTTTTGCATGTTTGTCACACTTAAATGTTTCTGCTCATCAAACACATTTAACTATTAGTCAAAGATAACACAAGTAAACACAAAATGCAGTTTTTAAATGAGGGTTTTTATTATTTAGGGAGAAAAAAATCCAAACCTACATGGCCCTGTGTGAAAAAGTAATTGCCCCCTGAACCTAATAACTGGTTGGGCCACCCTTAGCAGCAATAACTGCAATCAAGCGTTTGCGATAACTTGCAACGAGTCTTTTACAGCGCTCTGGAGGAATTTTGGCCCACTCATCTTTGCAGAATTGTTGTAATTCAGCTTTATTTGAGGGTTTTCTAGCATGAACCGCCTTTTTAAGGTCATGCCACAACATCTCAATAGGATTCAGGTCAGGACTTTGACTAGGCCACTCCAAATTCTTCATTTTGTTTTTCTTCAGCCATTCAGAGGTGGATTTGCTGGTGTGTTTTGGGTCATTGTCCTGCTGCAGCACCCAAGATCGCTTCAGCTTGAGTTGACGAACAGATGGCCGGACATTCTCCTTCAGGATTTTTTGGTAGA
The DNA here is from genome assembly GCF_000004195.4 of Xenopus tropicalis. Taxonomy (NCBI): domain Eukaryota; kingdom Metazoa; phylum Chordata; class Amphibia; order Anura; family Pipidae; genus Xenopus; species Xenopus tropicalis. The sequence goes on from NC_030681.2 coordinate 87,388,474, forward strand.
CAGTAGAATTCATGGTTCCATCTATCACAGCAAGCCTTCCAGGTCCTGAAGCAGCAAAACAACCCCAGACCATCACACTACCACCACCATATTTTACTGTTGGTATGATGTTCTTTTTCTGAAATGCTGTGTTACTTTTACGCCAGATGTAACGGGACACGCACCTTCCAAAAAGTGCAACTTTTGTCTCGTCGGTCCACAAGGTATTTTCCCAAAAGTCTTGGCAATCATTGAGATGTTTTTTAGCAAAATTGAGACGAGCCTTAATGTTCTTTTTGCTTAAAAGTGGTTTGCGCCTTGGAAATCTGCCATGCAGGCCGTTTTTGCCCAGTCTCTTTCTTATGGTGGAGTCGTGAACACTGACCTTAATTGAGGCAAGTGAGGCCTGCAGTTCTTTAGATGTTGTCCTGGGGTCTTTTGTGGCCTCTCGGATGAGTTGTCTCTGCGCTCTTGGGGTAATTTTGGCCGGCCGGCCACTCCTGGGAAGGTTCACCACTGTTCCATGTTTTTGCAATTTGTGGATAATGGCTCTCACTGTGGTTCGCTGGAGTCCCAAAGCTTTAGAAATGGCTTTATAACCTTTACCAGACTGATAGATCTCAATTACTTTTGTTCTCATTTGTTCCTGAATTTCTTTGGATCTTGGCATGATGTCTAGCGTTTGAGGTGCTTTTGGTCTACTTCTCTGTGTCAGGTAGCTCCTATTTAAGTGATTTCTTGATTGAAACAGGTGTGGCAGTAATCAGGCCTGGGGGTGACTACAGAAATTGATATTGAAATTGAAAATTGAAATTGATAAACCACAGTTAAGTTATTTTTTAACAAGGGGGGCAATCACTTTTTCACACAGGGCCATGTAGATTTGGAGTTTTTTTTCTCCCTTAATAACGTAAACCTTCATTTAAAAACTGCATTTTGTGTTCAATTATGTTATCTTTGACTAATAGTTAACGGTTTTTGATGAGCAGAAACATTTAAGTGTGACAAACATGCAAAAGAATAAGAAATCAGGAAGGGGGCAAATAGTTTTTCACACCACTGTATATACTTTGGTAGAATTGTACTAATAATTACAATTATGGTTTTAGTTGATTAGATCTTTAGTTCATTTAAATGTTATTTAAAACAGGTGGGCATCTTTTTCCGTTTGGAACAGCACCCACATGGATGCTTTTTGTTAACATTTTCCTGCTGAATGGAGCTTAGTATAGGGCAAGGAACAAATTGTTTTGATCATGACATACATTCTTTCGATATAACTTACCCGTGTAAAGAAAAGTATTTGTATGGCCTCCCACAACAACATCGATTCCTTTAACCTTTTGAGCAATAAGTTTATCTGTTTCAAATCCAGAGTGCCCCAAAGCTATTATCTTGTTGACACCAAGAGTAAGAAGCTTATCCACTTGCGGCTGTAAAGCTAATACTTCATCTTCAAACACTAAATGTGGGCCTAAAGGAATAAAATAAAAAAAAAGAAATATTGATTAGCAATGTATTTCATCCCAACATGCACAAAATGGTGATTACAGAATATCGAATTTAAACCATGAGAATCCGCCCTATGTGGCAGTGCCCTTAGATGGCATAATATTTTGAAAAACAAGAAGGTACCAAGTTTAATTGTACTGAAATTGAATGCCCATATATATGCATTAAAGTAAAAAGATCATCAGATTGCCAAAGTATGACAAGTCTTTGGAGATCCACAAAGCAAAACTAAAATTTGGCACCCAAGTCTGTAAGAAAACACAAAAACTTTATTTAGTCTATAGCCCTCTGGCACTCCAGTACAGGAATTGGACCCCTTATCTGGAAACCCAGTATCCAGAAAGTTCTTAATTACGGAAAGGCGATCTCCCATAGACTCCATTATAAGCAAATAATTCAATTTTTAAAAAATTATTTCCTTTTCTCTGTAATAATAAAACAGTACCTTGTACTTGATACTAACTAAGATATACAGTAATTAATCCTTATAGGAGGCAAAACATGCCTATTGGGTTTATTTACAGTTTAAATTATTTTTTTAGCAGACTTAAGGTAGGAGATCTGAATTACAGAAAGACCCCTTATCCAGAAAACCCCAGGTCCCGAGCATTCTGGATAAGGGGTCCCATACCTGTAGTTTCTGCAACATAGATACTAGATATATCATAGACCACACCAGAGGGGAATTTGTAAACTGACTTATGAAATAAATATTTCCATTGAATTGAATCTGGCAAGATGTTTATAGCATTTAATGTTTTATTTATGAGCTCAACATGTTTTAATTGGTGCAAACAAAAAAACTCTTTTTTTTGTGAGTCCCTGACAGATTTCCCCTATTTTAAAGCTGGCCAGACACTGAAAGATCCGCTTGTTTGGCTAAATTGTTAAAAAAACAGATCCTTCCCCAATATGCCCACCTTAGGGTGGGTGATATCATGGTGATCCACTTGCTTGACCCCTGGGTTAACCGATCGGATTAAAGAAACAGGAATGCAGGGCTTTGGGGTGAGGACAGAATTAACATGCCGATGCAATCCTCGATTCAAGGATTTTTAAACCTGCTCAATCGATAGCTGACTATTTTTGACCAGATACCAGTCAGGGAGGCCCAACTGAGGGCACCATACTCAACAGATTAGCTTCCGACTCATCTGCAGCTTTTATCGGCCAAGATTCCAGCATGAGGCAGCAGTATGGAAGATCTGGAAATTCCCAGATGCCAATAATTTTAATATGCTTTTGTTGCAACAGACAGAAAATGTTACATTTAGGGAGAACAATAATAAACATTAACTTCTCAAGAACTCCTGCTGAGTGAGGAATGGGTGAAGCCATCGGTGCAGTCTCTATGGGGGGCATTTACTTATGTTCGTATTTTATTTTTTTTCACTAAAATATGTTTTTTTTTGCCAATTATTATGCATCAAAACTGTGGCTAATCCAAAAGTAAAAGGCTGTTTAATTAAACCACTTGTCACATACATTTCCAGACATGAATATCTGACCAAAACAGAGACAAGTATAAACAAACACTATTGAAGAAAATAAAATGTACCTGAATTTGATAAAACTGGAGTTTCCCTTGATGAGTAGCCAATTACACCAATTTTTTCAGTGCCAACCTCTAGTATTTTATAAGGGAGATAGTAGCCAGTAATATTTGGAGCCAGTTGTTTATCTGACTTAATGTTTGCACTCAGAATAGGAAACTTAACCTCCTGGAGAAAGGGGCTCAAAAGCCCAGAGACACCGTTGTCAAACTCATGGTTTCCAAGAGCCTAAAACAAAAAGAATTAGAGAACTTTTTTGATAAGATCAAAGAAAATACAGTTATAGGCATAATTTATTAGGGCACTCTGAATGTGATTTGTATTTGAAGAAGTTTCCATTTGGCTCAGCAGGGAAAGTACTACATTGTTTCTAAGGAGGAAGCACATAGTAACAAAAGTAAGAAACAAGGGAATAGTAACATAAAAATGTCCACATTGTAACAATCAGTATGTGGTTGTCTATGGTCTGTAATAGAAAATATGATTAGCTATAAATATATAAAGAGGAAAAAACTTTTTTTACATATCCTGAAGAGAATTTAGACAAAGCATCCTAATGGTAAAGTCTCATTCAAGCCCCATGGGGCCACACAGTCCAGTTTTGTATCCAACGAGATTCCCTCCTAAGTAAGGCCAGGTCCCTGTTGCCTCCCCTGGATAGAGGAGGCTGGTAGTCAATAGCCATACACTTGAAGGTAGGCAGAGAGTGTCGCATATTTAGAAAATGTCTGGAAACCGGTTGATTTGATTCGCCCTCCTTGAGAGCTTTACCTAGTTTTACCCACATAATACAAACCACAGGGACAAGTAATAATGTACACAACAAAGGTAGAAAGTATGTGGGGGTGGAAAGTCTGGGCCAGTTAGTAGGCACCTACATGTGACGCAATCCGGGCATTTATAACACCCAAGTTTTTTGTATGAAGAGAGCCAGTCTCTCTGTTTGCCATCTGAGTTTTTAAATTCAGTTTTGACCAATAAGTATCTTAAACTATTACCCCTTTTGTAACCCATTAGGGGCTTGTGGGCCTGGTAAAGGGACAAAGATTCGTCCTGATTGATCATGGGCCAATTTTTATTGATGCTTTCCACCAGTGCCCGAGAGGTGGATGAGAAGGTGGTTGTGAAAATTAATGGTGTTGCTTGCTTGTTCTGTGTATGTTCCATATTTAGCTCGGTGTCTACATCTCTTGGAGCTGAATTTTGCCCATATCAGTTGAGCTGTGGCATGTAAAATGGAGTTCCGTCATTCAACTTACAAAATAATCTGGCCCCCATTTGCCTTAAAAATGTTGAGATCCAAGAAGTCAATGTTCTCCTGGTAATGATTTAGTGTGAGTTTGATGGGGCAATCCAGGCCCCATTAAACTCACACTAAATCATCACAAGGAGAACATTGACTTCTTGGATCTCAACATCTTGGATCTCAAATTTTCTACAGACCACATACTGATTGTTACAATGTGGATATTTTTATGCTACTATTCCCTTGTTTCTTACTTTTGTTACTATGTGCTTCCTCCTTAGAGACAATGTAGCACTCAGTTACAATGTTATGAGTGTAAACACGACCTCTGGTGGCGACTGTTGGTATTACCACTTCTCCCGATAAGGTATATCCATGGGTAGTAGGTGTACCCATGCCCCTTTTGGCTTATGGAGTCATGCCCCACGGGGGGCACATGACCCCTCTTTTCAGGATGGAAGGCGTATATGTTTTCTAGCTGTCTAGCACAGCGTCATCAGGGCACCCTAGCGGTGACCAGGGTGCTCGCTGTGGGCTCACTGCTCTTCCGTACACCCTGACAGCGCACTGCTGAGTAACTCTACACAGGCGCACAGGGCCACTATCAGGGGGGCACTGTTGTCCCGGGCCCAGACGATTGTTGCTTTAAAAGGGGCCCGGCCGTGATACAGTTTTTAAGCACGGGCCCCCTTTAAAGAATTACAGGCCCTTGGGTCATTGGTCGTCAGCAGGAAATTTGATTGTGTGATGTCACGTACGCACGGGGCGCAACCTTTTAAAAAGGTGGAGGATGCTAGGAGGGAGCTGGAGGATGTTGGGGAGGATGCCGGGGGGAAGCTGGAGGATGCTAGGGTGGAGCTAGGGGATGCTAGAGAGGGTGATGGGAGGGAGCTGGAAGATGCTAGGGGGAGCTGGAGGATGCTGCAGTGGGGAGCGGGCAATAGTATGAGGACACTGGGGGAGGACCGACAATGTTTTATGGGGCCCTGGGTTGGCTAGCAATGTAACCCTGGCTACCAATGTTTTAGGGGGGCCCTGTCTACCAATGTTTTAGGGGGCCCTGGCTACCAATGTTTTAGGGGGCCCTGGCTACCAATGTCTGTGTACTGCCTCTGTACTGATAGGAGGGGCCTTTGGGGAGCAGGGTGTGGGAGGAGGGGAGGCACAGAAAATTCTGTTGTGAGGGACCCCGTGATTTCTGATGGCGGCCCTGCAGGCGCATGATACGTATAAGTATTGCCGATGCACTTGGACACTTGATGCCTGCTCACCACTATTTTGGTTGCCTAGCAATGGCAAAAACCATTTATACTTGTGCTCAGAAACTTGGGCTTCAGGGGATGTCAGATGGACACGTGCCCTTCGTCCAGAACTAGAGGTGGCTTAAAATATGGGACTCATCCATTTATTTATTATAAGAGAGACTTGGAGATCACTGTAAGCCACATAATGAGGTCTGTGTAATCACTTTCCCATTAATGTTTTTCCTATGTCGGGTTATGTCTTGTGTGTATATGATTTTTTTTGCACACTCGGTGGTGTTTATATACTATTTCTGTGTTTATTATTCACTTTCAATGTTTGTTTGGGGTTGCCTAGCAACAACATTGGCGCCCTTTTGGAATTATAAGCATTTGTACTGCACTGTGGTGTTGCTGTCCCTGATGAAAGTCCCATTTAGGAACTGAAACGTTGGACTGAATAAAGCCTCACATTTATTTTTTTGAAACTACGAGACTCCTGTGTGAGACTCCTGTGTGAAAACTCCTGTGTGTGCTGTCACTCCATCTCTGTATATATATATACTGTATATATTTTGATACAGATATATAATCTTTATACTACATCGCTATCAGATATAGAAGGAGATGTATCGACGTTTGAGTTTGATTTTTTTTCACAGTTCAAGTTTTTTGCCAGGAATTAAAAAAATAAGCACCTGCTTTGAGGCCACTGGGAGCAACATCCAAGGGGTTGGGGAGCAACATGTTGCTTGTGAGCCACTGGTTGGGAATGGCTGCTATAGATATAGATATGGAATCTATAGAACTAGAAGGCTTTGTCCTAAATAACTTATAGTGCACATACATTTTACCTATACATATATAACATAATGGTTAAGGCTTGAAAAAGTCAGTTTTTCTTTAGTGGTACTTTTGTTTTTAATGTCATGGCACACAGGGCCCTTTAATTATTGTTGTCTTTTCAGAGAGAACCGCTACAATCAAAACAGGTCATTTCTGCCAGGGAAGGCAGTGTATCCTTATTTACTACATTTCAGCAGATTTATGAACTTCGTTTTGGAGCACAAAAACTATGGGTGTGTTCCACAGCACCAGGGCCGGAATTAGGGGTCGACCAAAGGGAAATGTGCCTATGGTGCAAAAGCGAGTGGGCCTACCATAAGTTCCTGCCTTCTGTAAGTGTGGCCATTGGCAAGTGGGGGGAAATTATTATGGCATCAAACATCAGAACCTACATGGACAATCATTATTTATAAAAATGAATTCAATTAAACAGCCTTTGCTATTATCTAAGCTTGTTAAAAAATTCTGCTAGTTTAGTCAAGTCTATGTGCATACACTAGTGATAAGAGTATAATGGAGCTCTGAACCACTCATTATTCTAACACAGATGCAAACGTATCCTTGCAAATCAACATAAAATACTTACAAACAATGCCAACAACAAAGCTTGGAAACTTCCAAGAAACAAAGGGGAATAAATGGACATGTTAATTTAAAACACACAGTACATACAAAGGATAAAGGATTTAACAATAAAGTTATATCACTCGATAACTAACATACCAAGTTTGTCACTTTCATTTGAATAAGTTCAAAGTCCTTTACAACACATGCCAGGTATCCCACTATCATTATCTTTTCAAAAGATTATATTTATTGGCTACAATTGGTTATAAAACCCTTAAGCAAATACAACAACTTTGTTTTGCCCTGATTAGACACAACATTAAATTATTAAATGTATAAGTAGGCAACATTACACAGGTAACTACTACTAAGTACAAAATACAGTAAAGGTGGGCATACACGTGGCGATCTGACGATGTTTCGTACGACCATCGGTCGCACAAAACATCGTAAGATCCGCCACACACCATTCAGGGCTGAATCGGCAGGTAAGGAGGTAGAAACAATAGGATTTCTACCTCCTTCTGCCGATTCAGCTCTGAAAGGAGAATTTTGGTCAGGCGCCTTCTATGGCGCCCGATCAAAATTTTCAAACTGGTCCGATCGGCGAGTCGTCCGATATCAGCAGCTTCCTGCGATATCGGTCGACACGCCGACATGCCATACATGCACCGATTATCGTACGAAACGAGGTTTCGTACGATAATATCGGTGCGTGTATGGCCACCTTAAGGCTAATGCCCCACAGAAAGATTAGTTATCTTTTTTGGCTCGGCTTGTAGTTGAACAGCTTCATAATGGATGGTGCACTTGGGGAAGGGACAATGTTGTGTACCTATGAATACGTGTGCAGTCACACAAAACATGTTAGGTTTTTATCTTTAATAAAGCTCTTTTGAATTTTTATCCGCTGTCCTGGAGTCAGACGAGTGCATGCTGTTTTGTGCTGGCTATTGAAGTTGAATCTCCCCATGCTAGTGGTGAGTGAACATCCTGCATTTTGAACTTACATATGAGCATATATTCCCCAGAACGAAGAGAGAAAAAAATAATAAGCGAAAGGTTCGGGGCATAAGCACCCGAACCTACTATTTAACTGGGTGAACGCGAGCGCTAATTGAAATATAAATCAGTTTTTTATCTGAAGTGGGAAGGACTGTGAGCCCCCAAACAAATAGTACAATGTTGTGACAGGCTGGAAGGCAAATGTTAACTGTGCCCCAGCCTGTGAGAACTTTGCCCTACCCCCACAGCGTGACATAAACCAGGAAGCTGCTCAGCTTTCAGATAGCGAAAGAGGTTAATAAGCAGCAAGCTAGTGGGAGGCAGGGGGCACATCCATGCCCACTATGTAGGCATAGTGACACGTTCTTGTTAAAATTGGAATATGTCATTATCCCTTTATAAGATGTTAGTGGTCACTTACTAATGCCTCAAATGCAAGTGCAGAAGAACCAGGGGATACAAAATTGTGCTCCCTTACTAATATTCGCTCAGCATTTGTGACTTACGACTTTGCACCTCATGACTGATTTCAAATCTTGTACGAGGTGTCAGGGTAGCACTAATATGCACAAGGAAGCCCTGTCCTTAGCACCTGGCATAGCCACACTGTTAGTACGGGTCTCTTTACTTACATGCTTCCCTCCACCTGCCCCTGGGAAACATAGGTTTATGTGCTTCAAGGTGCAAAGTGGGAGACAGCTTGCAAAGAAAATGCACTGTGCACCCTTTGCTGCACTTTATGCAAGATAGAACAATGCTTTTTGCTAGTCATATTAAACTGCATACAAAGTCCTTTTTTTCCTTTTTTTTGTGGTTTTGTGCAACTGAGAAGTGAAGTTTGCTTAGGGGAGATATTTGGAACAGCTGTCACAACCTGTGGTTAAATGCTCTGCTACGGCTCCCTGCACTTTCCTTGCTACTGAAAGCACTGGTTACTTGATCATCAGTACACACCTATGAACTTGAGACCAAAGTACATACTTAATGTTCATATTGCTACAATACTTTATTTATAGTCATATCTAATCTTACTGCAAAATACTTTATTTATAGTCATATCTAATCTTACTACAAAATAGACTTCTGTGTGCATGGTTAAGAAAAAATCCTCATTAGAACAGACAGGCAGTTTTAGACCCAATACATTTGACCTATCTGAGGGTGTTTAATTTTTCACATGTAGCGGGGTCACTTTTCAATCTACATTGACGGCCAGTGTAGAATAAAATAGCTGCGTAACTGCTGTTTATTATTATTATTTTATTTGGCCAAATACAAAATCCTCCATAAACATTTGGGTATTCAAATCTGAGTAAAATAATAAAAAACAGCAGGCTGATACATTACATAGCTTCAAGAAGGGGTTGGATGGCTTTTTAGCAAGTGAGGGAATACAGCTCCAGTGTCGGACTGAGATGGCAGGGGCCCACCAGAAAAACCTGGATCATGGGCCCACTCTCAAAACTTTAATTATTCTTCTCCTCCCTCAAACTCTTTATTATCCTAGTCTCTTTTCAATATATACTATACTCTATTCTTCAATTTATCAAGCTTCCATGTTCCCATACAGAAATAGGGAATGACTATTAAATGGGCTAATAGATCGAAGCAAGAGGGCCCACTGACACCTGGCCCCACCGGGAGTTTTCCTGGTATCCTGGTGGGCCACTCCGACACTGGATAGCTCTTAGTACAAGTTGATCCAGGGACTAGTTCCGATTGCCATCTTGGATTCGGGAAGGAATTTTTACCCTCTGCGGCAAATTAGAGAGATGGGGTTTTTTGTCTTCCCCTGAATCAAGTTAGGCAGGTTATATATAGTCATTACGGTTGAACTTGATGGAACTTGTCTTTTTTCAACCTAACTTACTATGTTACTATGTATAAAGTTTTCTTTAACATTCATGGGTTTTAAAAAAAATTCTCAAATTTTTGAGAAAAAAACAATTGTGTAATGCCAAAAAACACATACGTAAAGTGAGAAAAAAACGAGACATAAAAAAAAATATTTTATGTTTAAGTTAAAGATCTGCTGTCATTGTGAATATTTTGCATTAAAAATATACCCTGCCTTAAAACTTCTCAGGGAAAAGGCTGAATGCACTGCAAACTTATGTTACTGATGGTATAAACTGGTTCTACATGCCAATACCTATACTATTCTCTCATTCTGATTAGGTTCTAGCTGTACAAATCTCCCAGGGATAGGCAGAGGAGGGACTTTGGCGCAACTGAAGGGAAGGGGGGAGCAGGCAGAGACCAGCAATCAGGACCAGGCCTTGATGACGAATTCAATCAGCTTTATAATTTATACCACACATCTATACAAAGTGCTTCATAGATTTCAGGGCACTGAATGCAAAAGGTAATTTTTACCTCATGTAGCCTACAAGAAATTAGAGGGAATGACCATGCTTGCTTGCTGTACAACCTCATACATGCATCACTATGAGTCATTGGCCAAGCAGACATTCTCATTTTTACTTCATAGTTCTTTATTATTCCAAACACTCATTTTTGGGTCCTACGCCTGCCACTTTGAAATAAAAGTGGATGAACTGGTCAACCTTGTGTTTGCACCCCCATGGGTGTGAGTTACGTATGCCCTCACTTCTACCTTAGTATGAGAGCAATGCATACACAGTCTATGAATTGTCATGAGGGTGGGGGAAAGACGACACAAAATGCAGGTTGGAGGAGGTGTTTTCTGTATAGAGTTGTAATATGTGAGAATCACAGACAAGCACTATATGCAATGTGTTAAATATGTGTGTACAAACACCTAAGCAGACAATACTACAGTTTTCCATTCAGCTACATTTAAAAAAAATTACATATTTACTGGTCCTGTGGTGCCTGTATGTTATATGTAGCCTATAAAATAATGATATACTAAAAGAGATCTTTTAATTACCTTACTTTTAGACTGCAAGCCTAAACATGCATAAGCAAAAATCTTTCTCTTTTCTGCTGAGACTTGATGCATGTCTCATTGTTCCATGATGCACCACACCTTGTACAGATAATGATGCAAGAGAGACAGTACTGCTGGGATATCTAGCCTCTTCATTTCCAAAAAACAAGTGTTGAATCCTAAGGGCTCTTACGCAAAAACATTTTGTCTTGGTCTCCACCACAAGGTAATACATGAGTAAACTCCATTCAGCAAGTTATGTTCCACCAGGATCTGCGTACGTCGGTTCCATGTCTAGCAGTCAGTATAAACATTATAGAAAAGAATGCTTATTTGTACAGTATAAAAATCCCATCTTAACCCAGTTGCTGGATAGTTATGTTGTGACTCCCTTTCTTAGGTGAGCCCATGCAGAGGTGTTGGAAGAAGGTTTTGTTAAGCTGAACTATAAGGGCAAGGGCACACAAAGCAAGAAGATTCACTTCTGTACGCTTCTGTGTGTAGTTGCATTAACAGGTACAGTTTCAGCCTGGGGAATGATGCCAACTACTTATGCCACAGATTATTGGAAGTTAATCCTTTAGATTCCCTACAGAATCTCAAAAATATGTACTTCTAATGGCAACGCACACAGGCTGATACTGGAAACTTTCAGCACCATGTTTTAAGTAGTCAAAGTGTCTGAAACCATCTTCCTACCATTCAACTTTTTAAAGAAATTCTGTCATGGAAAAACATTTGTTTTTTTTTAAATGTATCAGTTATTAAAGCTTCTCCAGCAGAAATGTATTAAATCTGTATTAAAATCCATTTTTCAGAAGGGAAAACAGATTTTTTTTTATATTTATGTAACACCTATTTGGCTATAATATGGCCAACCCAGGCTAGTAGCATGCTGTAGAGCAGTGCTGTCCAACTGGCGGCCCGCGGGCCGCATGCGGCCCGCGACCCCCCTCTGTGTGGCCCCCCACCTGTCTGGCTGCTTTGATGGCTTACTCTTGTGTAAGCTTTAAATGGTATCAGTACTGAGATTAACTGCCCCCCCTGCATGGTTCTCACCTCAGATTCAGGCTGTAATCCCCCTGTATTGTTTAAATATGTAATCCCCTGTACTGTTCACACCTTTTAATCTATGCATTGTTCACCCCCTGCAGTGTTCACACCTCAGGCTCAGGCTGTAATCACCCACATTGTTCCCCTGTTCACACCTCAAGAGCAGTAGAAACCCACAAATAATCCCTACACACTACAAAAAGGACATATACTGAAGTGGTACTGCAATTAAAAAGTTTTTTAATATATAGTTATTGTGCAGACAGTAGGAGCAGTGCCAGCATTGTGTCACTGTAGGCTGCCTGTGTGTGCCAGTATGGCACACACAGGCAGGGTAGGGAAGGCAGAGTATGGCACACACAGGCAGAGTATGGGACACACAGTCCAAGTATGGCACAAACCAGCCAAGAATGGCAAACACAGTGAAAGTATGGCACACAGGAAGGGTAGGGAAGGCAGAGTATGGCACACACAGGCAGAGTATGGGACACACAGTCCAAGTATGGCACAAACCAGCCAAGAATGGCAAACACAGTGAAAGTATGGCACACAGGAAGGGTAGGGAAGGCAGAGTATGGCACACACAGTCCAAGTATGGCACAAACCAGCCAAGAATGGCACACACAGTGAAAGTATGGCACACAGGAAGGGTAGGGAAGGCAGAGTATGGCACACACAGGCAGGGTAGGGAAGGCACAGTATGGCACACTCAGGCAGGGTAGGGAAGGCAGAGTATGGCACACACAGGCAGGGTAGGGAAGGCAGATTTTGGCACACACAGGCAGGGTAGGGAAGACAGAGTTTGGCACACACAGGCAGGGTAGGGAAGGCAGAGTATGGCACACACAGGCAGGGTAGGGAAGGCAGAGTTTGGCACACACAGGCAGGGTAGGGAAGGCAGAGTTTGGCACACACAGGCAGGGTAGGGAAGGCAGAGTATGGCACACACAGGCAGGGTAGGGCAGGCAGAGTATGGAAGGTTTTTGCTGTACTACAACCATTAATATGGGTATGGTCATGTGATAACATGGGTGTGGTTTCCAGTATGGCACACACAGGCAGGGTAGGGAAGGCAGAGTATGGCACACACAGGCAGAGTATGGGACACACAGTCCAAGTATGGCACAAACCAGCCAAGAATGGCAAACACAGTGAAAGTATGGCACACAGGAAGGGTAGGGAAGGCAGAGTATGGCACACACAGGCAGAGTATGGGACACACAGTCCAAGTATGGCACAAACCAGCCAAGAATGGCAAACACAGTGAAAGTATGGCACACAGGAAGGGTAGGGAAGGCAGAGTATGGCACACACAGTCCAAGTATGGCACAAACCAGCCAAGAATGGCACACACAGTGAAAGTATGGCACACAGGAAGGGTAGGGAAGGCAGAGTATGGCACACACAGGCAGGGTAGGGAAGGCACAGTATGGCACACTCAGGCAGGGTAGGGAAGGCAGAGTATGGCACACACAGGCAGGGTAGGGAAGGCAGATTTTGGCACACACAGGCAGGGTAGGGAAGACAGAGTTTGGCACACACAGGCAGGGTAGGGAAGGCAGAGTATGGCACACACAGGCAGGGTAGGGAAGGCAGAGTTTGGCACACACAGGCAGGGTAGGGAAGGCAGAGTTTGGCACACACAGGCAGGGTAGGGAAGGCAGAGTATGGCACACACAGGCAGGGTAGGGCAGGCAGAGTATGGAAGGTTTTTGCTGTACTACAACCATTAATATGGGTATGGTCATGTGATAACATGGGTGTGGTTTCAAGTGGGTGCGGTTTCAAAAAGGGGAGTGGTCAAAACTGGCTTCCATTATCGGCCCTCCACCACGTAGTTCGGAAAAACTCCGGCCCTCGGTACAACAGAAGTTGGACAGCACTGCTGTAGAGCATGTGTTACATGCGACCTTAATGCACAGGAGTGGGCCTCCGCTACGTGGGAGGTATATAATGGAGCTGAGGGGTTGTTGAACTACAACTAGCTGCAGTAGTGTGGTGCAATAGAGATAAATGGACGCCAGAGGATTCTTATGAATGAACTGGATAGTACTTTATTTGTCCAAGACAAAGGTATTCAGGGTACTTCAATACTCACTTAATAGATGTTATGCAGTATGCAGTTATACAATTGGTGTAAAGATGGATTAATAGCAGAAATATGATGCTCCCCTGTGTATCCCTTCTCATCAAGAGGATTGGGCAGGTAGAACAACAACAGCGTGATAGATAGGAAAGCTCACCGGCATAGTCCCATGCTCTTTTGGAGGTTAGGGCAAGGCATATTTGCTAACCTATTTCCCTAGCACTTCTGTGTCCCTAATCTAAGGCCAGTAATGCCTGTTAGGAAGACTACTCCTTTGCTATTATCCTGGATGGAGCAAATGGCTGCTCTTTCTGTATAATTCTGTCTGAACTCACCACTTCTAGAGGGTGCTATGAAATATGCTGCTATACTGTCTTTTCCTCATTCACGGGGCCCTGTCCCCGACTTAATTTGGATGGATAGTGGCTTACTGGGCCGGATCTGAACCCAGGCTCAATGGAGATCTGCTTCAGGTAGCAGACCGGCAGCCAAAGAGAAAAACACTTCCTTGTGCAAGACACTATATAGTCTGCCAAGGGGAGTGGTCAAATCAGCTAAACCTGTAAGGGATAGCTTAAGAAACTGTAACCTGAGTATAGGGGGTCTACCCAATAACAGTACAGATAAGGAAAAGTAGGGAAGTAAAGCCATAGGGAGCTTAACCCTATGGGTCCCTACATTTATTTTTGAAATTTCACATGGGGCTAGCCATATTTTTCATTTCCAAGGGTGCCACAACCATGTGACTTGTGCTCTGATAAACTTCAGTCACACTTTAGGTCTCTGGCACACGGGAAGATTAGTTGCCTCGCGAGTCTTTTTCGGCGATTTGCGCGAAATCGCGCCGCCGCGTCTGCCATCCCGCCGGCGACTTACATGTTCGCCGGTGGGATGGCAGGGGGAAGGCAACTCGGGGAGATTAGTCGCCCGCGAACAGGGAGTTTTGCCGCGGGCGACTAATCTCCCCGTGTGCCAGAGCCCTTACTGCTGAGCTGCAAATTGGAGTGATATCACCCCCCTCCCCCCCAGCCGAGCAGCAGAACAATGGGAAGGCAGCAAGATAGCAGCTTCAAGTAGATATCAGAACAGCACTCAATAGTAAGAGATCCTAGTCTGGTTCATAACTCCTCTAGTTACACTGAGCAGGAAAAAAAACAACAGATTATCTGAAAGCAGTTCTAATGTGTAGCGCTGGCTCCTTCTGAAAGCCCAGAATCAGGCACAATGCACTGAGATGGCTGCCTACACACCAATATTACAGCTAAAGAAATACATTTGTTGGTTCAAGAATAAAATTTTAAATGGTTGAGTGAATTATTTGCTATGTAAACAGTGTAATTTAGAAATACAAAGTACATCATGACAGTATCTCTTGAAGCCAGGTGTCCCCAACCTTTCTTACTTGTGAGCCACAGTCAAATGTAAAAAGACTTGGAGAGCAACACAAGCATCATAAAAGTTCATGGAGGTGCCAAATAAGGGCTAAGATTGGCTATTAGGTAGCCTCTATGCACACTGTCAGCATACAGGGGGCTTTATTTGGTAGTAAATCTTTTTTATTCAACCAAAACTTGCCACCAAGTCAGGAATTAAAAAATAACTACCTGGTTTGGGGGCACTGAGAGCAACATCCAAGGGGTTGGGGAGCAACATGTTGCTCATGAGCCACTGATTGGGGATCACTGCTTTAAGCTATTCTTTCATGCTGATGCATGAAATGTTCTGTGAAAAAGTACACTCTTGCTCAACTGATCCTTTTGCACACAAACGGCACATTTAAACCTGTGCAATAACCCATGGCAACCATTCAAATGTTTGCTTTCATTGTTTAACCTGCAGCTGGCTGAAAAATCCAAGTCACTGATTGCTATGAGTTACTGCCTATGTGCAAATCTGCCCAGTGTTTATAAACAAGGCCCCATTAAAGTGCACACAAAAGCTAATTGTGCAAGCAACCAAAATAAATTAGTGGGGACTGTTTCCACTACAGAAATGTGTGTTAATTGTTGCATTTCCACACAACTATCACCTGACAAGCACTTGCCATCAATTTAACAGACTCCATGGAGGTGATTGGGAAGTAGTATTTGCACATTTGGCAACTGCCACCTCATTGTACAACGGTGCAGTTGGCACCAGGTATTGGGAGAACAGCTGGCTGGGGTTCATGCAGTTGCAGTGGGGGCATGTGGGCTATGGGCAGAGGGCTTGCATTTATGAAACTATAACTTGTTATCCAGAAAGTTCCGAATTATGGAAAAAAAATGGCAAAATTGGGCACAGTTGTGTCAAAAAAGACGCGATCAACAAAAAAGACATGGGCAGCAAAAAAATTGTGCAACAAATTTCGCAAATTTTCTTGTTGTTTTGTGAATTTTGGGACAGATTAGGGCTCTGGCACACAGGGAGATTAGTCGCCCGCGACTCGAGAGGAAACTTCCACGATTTCACTGAAATCACGCCGCCGCATATGCCATCCCACCGGCGATTTACATTTTTGCCGGTGGAATGACATTTTGGGGAGATTAGTCGCCCGCGAACAGGGAGATTTGTCGCGGGCGACTAATCTCCCCGTGTGCCAGAGCCCTTACTCATCACTATACTTAGATTTTTCCTTTCATATACCATTTGTATTGATAGTTATCTGTAATTACACTGAAACCCAGGGTCGGACTGGGCCGCCGGGACTCTGGGAAAATACCTGACCCTGTTGCCACTTCTCCTAGCCAGTGATGTCCTCCCCTGATGACTCTTCTCCTGGCCAGCGATGTGCTCCCCTGATGCGTTTCACATACACATATTCAGGGGATGATGTTGGGCGGGGGCCCTTGGGGGGGGTTAGGGGTGCGTGGTGGGGGCCCCTGCAAGGGATGCGTTGGCGGAGGTACCTTGAGTGTGTGGAGCCCTTCACCCCCAAGTCCGACCCTGTTAAAGCCCCCACGTTGTGGCCACTCAAGAAACATCATACAGTTAAAAAATAGCCATGCATGTTTTCAAGAAAATAAATATGTCTCAGCTTATTGGTGTTTATGCATAGGCTGTAAACATTATGAAATGCTCCTGGAAAAGACTGATTTGAAGTACTAAAGGGAATGCTGCAATTTCTACAAACACCTACTTGGGGCAGGCAGTAATTATAGAAAAGTACAGTTCATGAGCTTTTGGCAACACAATATGGACTTTGCAGTGGGATTTATTCAAGTCTGTGTTGGTCCTAGAGTGATGCATCCTCCAGTTTGCAGGGAAATGGGCATTTTAAAAAAAGTAGTTTTACGCACGTGCGAAAAGTAGCGCATGTGCGTTAATTAGCGTGCGCGACAAGTAGCGCGCTGTCTTAATTAGCGTGCGTTGCATCAAATACCGCCCGAAAATTGTCTTTGTGACTTAAATAACGCAAACAGCATCGCGTCTAAATTAACGCAAATATCCTTTTAGTGAATTGTGCATTAAGATGCGAAAAATAAGACGTGATAAAATTTTTAACGCATGCGCTCGTTTTATTGCACCGTAGTGAATCAACCCTTTTGTGTCCAAAGTGGCCATATTTTATAATTATATTAACTAATTATTATTATATGATATTACCATTTGTGAATATCAGATATTCATACTTTATGAGAGCTGCAAGAAACAGATTGTTCTTGGCTGAAAGCATGGAAGACTTGACACAGTATTTCCACTTCCAAGACACAAATTTTCTAGCCTAGCTATATTCAGCAGAGAATACTAATAGGGCTCCTCTTCCCAAAATATGCAGCATAGTACATCTGTCTATATTTCTATTAACATGTGATGGTAATGGACAGACAAGAAAACCACTATATACACTGTATTTCATACTTTACTGAGTTGCTAAAGGAGACGTATGCAAAATTAAATGAATATATATATATAGAGAGAGCCTGAGCTGGAGTTGATATATATGTATATATGCAGTTTGCAATGAATTCTAATAAGCGAGTTAACAATAAAAAAAGAACCCAGATAAAAATTCCCTAGTGTCTTGCTCACCTCTAGCAACATGTTAGTACAGAACCCAAGCAGTTTTAAACTCATTCACCCAACACCCAGTGCATTAAAAGAAAACTTATTTTAAAGAATATTTTTTGTGTGCTTTTCTATTAAAACATTATGCCATAAATGTTATTGTATTAGAATTGACTATAGACCTGAATTATTAACTGGCGGAGAACTGACCTAAAGTATTCCCATAATGCATAAAACGGAAATTTATTAAGTAGGATTTTATTTAAGTAGGAACATCTCTATATTACTGTAGCTTACAATGCTGTTGTAGCACACAACATATTGGATAGGCATATTGTTGGTTAATTACTGTAAATTTAGAAACAAGTGCAAATCCTGCTTGTCTGCAGGATGTAAGAAAACAAAGTACAGAAAGTAAAGGGGAAGTACAGAAAAACATCAGCAAAGGCCTTAATCTAAAATTGAAAATGCATTTAAACATGAATTAAAAATAACATCATGCAGCACATTCTCTCTAAATAGGCATCACTCAGACTGAAGTCCTACACACATAATAGTTTGGTACACGGCCAAACCAGAAGGTAGTTTATATGAAATCTTGCCTGTCTGCCAAGGAGCTAGCTGGACACATTGAAATTTGTCCTGCCCTACCCAGAGGCATATTAAAGAAATGCAACACCTACTCCAAAGAAAAAGAGACTCAGAGATCCTCTATAAAGGTAAGCAAAGCTAATTAGGATTTATAGACATCATAGTGATAGGTGACACAAGGCCAGAAGTTGCCTTGAGGGGAAACTTCCGCAATTTCACTGAAATCGCGGTGCCGCGTATGCCATCCCACCGGCGATTTACATTTTCGCGGGCGACTAATCTCCCTGTGTGCCAGAGCCCTTAATCTGCATAGAATCTTAAGCCAATTTACACCCAGTTTATATCAGTTCACACCTTAATTGTTATTCAATAAGAAACATAATGCTAGGAAGAAGGAGAGACCTATCAGAGAGCTCGGTGGGTATCCAAACTGATGAATAATGATGAATGGTTGGTTACTATAGGTTACTGTGCAAATTAAAAGTGTCCATCAAAGAGTGAAGCAAATCATCTTCTCCAGGTTCTGAAGGATGAAGGGTTATATAGCAACTTGTGGGACCCAGTAAATTGTATTTATGACATTGTTTGCTACAGATCTTTTTCCACTCCTACATAACCCTGATATAAACAGAGCTGTTTTTTTGTTAGGATTACAATTTTCATTCCAGACTAGCATAAAATGTAGCACTTTTACCTTTTCAACCACCTTGTACTACCAACCAAATAAATGATACTTACTCTGGCCACAGAACTAATCTGCTGAGGCATTAAAATGAGGCCGTAAATGTTGCATAACAAATTTGATTGCAAATAAAATTCCCTGGTTAGCTGTAAGAAATGGCTCCTGCGCAACTTTGCCCCAGCACTGCATCTAGTTGATATTTACTATCTGTTTACTTAGCTAGAACATTATAGCTAATAAAGCTTCTTATTGCAAACATACATAACAGAATACAACATAAACTAATCTCCATTAGAAAACTGGTCTCATTAACTGATTTCTATCGTATAGTAGGGCAGTGTTCAGGAAGTGTCATTTTAGATAAATCCAGAGAACAGAAAACACAGACTCAAAGTTCATATCAGTTACACCCAAGTGCATAACCTTTCTGTGCTCTGTGACTGCAAAACAATCAGCTCCACAAACAGTACCTAGAAGCTGCACATGCTCAATTACTCTAAATATAGAAGACACAAAGCAACCTAAATATGCAATACATGCATAAAGTTAGGAACTGTTTATTTGAGGAATTAAAAGAATTAGGTGTAATGTTACTAGTTACAAAATATTCATAAGATGTGGTAAAAATATAATTCTGGGGGCAAAGAGTGCTACAAGCTGGGCACAATCTAGCTCAGAAAGCTGCCTGGGTCCTGTACTTTCTTACTGTAGATAGGTATAAAGGATAAAAAATATTGCAGATAAACAATCTAGGCAACCGATTACACTCAACTGGGCACAAAGAAGTAAAGAAAAAGTCCTAAAATTCCTGACTCCAGACTGGTATTTACAGTGTTCTGGCTGCTTTCTGTTGTGGCTCCAGACTGGCTTTGGGTCAGAGCCGGGCCAAGGAGCTTTGGCACACCCCTATGATCAGGGCTTTATTAACTGTTGGCACTGCCCTAGGCATCAGCCGACCAGCTGCCCCCTTTTCATCCCTAATCAGTGCATGCTAAGTATAGTCTTTGAACATGATTGCTGAAAGACAGGTATATCCCCCTCAGCTCCATGACCAGATATATGTAAAAATATATTTTTTTTCATAAAGGAAAAACTGCTGCCATAGGCACAGGCCCTTGGGTGTTTGTGTAAATACAGCCCTGACCACGGTACTACCATTACCCACAGTCTAGCAGAAATAGTAACAGACACAGTCCAGCGTTCAATGGAAGGGAGAGAAAAAAAAAAGAAGTTGTTAGTCGGATTGGACAACAAAACTGTATTAAATGTTTTTCACATTTGTCACCCATTTCTTAAAATGGTTGCCCCCCCCAGACAGGTGCCTCTGCTGCCTAACCCTAGTGTCAGCCCTGCTTCACAGAATGTAGCAGGTGTTCAACTGGCAAATTACTGCTCCTTGGTATTTCTCAGTATTCCTAAACACACGCTAGAAAATATGATGTGGACAGAATAATAAATGGAGCTATATGTATTAAGTGTTTACACTTTCAGCATGTCCAGAAATGTACATTTTATATGAAAACTATTTTTGTCTGTCTTTTGCTACTCTCTTCTCAATTTGCCAGACTAGAGAGATTATGTAACATATATCAACTCTGCTCTGCTCAAGACAGTTCCCACAATGCTTTGCATGCTGGATACTCTCCGATTCAAGCCTGTTAATCCCAGATGTGGGAATTGGAATTTTGGCTGTAGGAGGGCTGACCAACGATACAATGTTGCAATGGTATGAGTAATCCAGGAAAGGAGAGGAAGGAACTGTAAAAGACAACGAGAAACTACTTTTGGTAGCAATTACATAGTATCATACATAGAAGATGAGTTAAAAATTTCAAGATGGAACCTATTTTCTTCTAAACTCAGTATATATGCATACATTGTTATCATATCTTATCTTAAGTGCCTCTTTTTTAGTGTAAAGAACCTCAACTTGGCCAGTCTATTCCATATTCTCCACCAGTTAAGTGGCTTAGGGCTCTGGCACACGGTGAGATTAGTCGCCCGCGACAAATCTCCCTTGTCACGGGCGACTAATCTCCCCAAACTACCATCCCACCAGTGAAAATGTAAGTCGCCGGTGGGATGGCACACGTTGCGCAGGCGATTTCTGCAAATCGTCGAAATTGCCTCTGGCACATACAGTATATCTGTGCTTTATTTGGTAGTAAATCTTGTTTTTATTCAACCAAAACTTGCCCCCAAGTCAGGAATTCAATGATAACTGCCTGGATTGGGGGCACTGAGAGCAATATCCAAGGGGTTGGTGAGCAACGTGTTGCTCACGAGCCACTGGTTGGGGACCACTGCCTTAGTGGGACTCTCTTTAATTCAATAATATCCCGTTTGAGCACTAGAGACTAAAACTTCTCTGCATATTACCAGTGCTCAGTATAAGGGTAGCATAACCTTCTGCAGAAAAACTTAACCACTTTTAATACAGCTCAAAACCTTCCTTCCCCATTAACATTGCTTGCTACAGCCAAGATCATTATAAGAACCCCATAGTCTGTCTCCATCATGGATTTGCTTTAGAGCTCCTTATCTACCTTTAAACAAATAAATCCTTCCCTTTTCTAAGTAGCAGCTTTTGAGCAGCTTGTTATCAGGAGCTACTCAGTGGACTGGTAATTCATTTTATTAGCTCCTTTATAGTTCTTTGGGACTAGAAGTAACAGGAAGTGCCAGAAACCATAGGTATTTCTAAACCCCCCTCAGACAAAAGCCCCATGCACTGCAATCTAATAAACCCCTCTCTGCATAGTCTATTTTAGTATACAGTGTCTCTGATAGTAAAACTTTGTGTTCTCTTCAGATCAGTTCAGCGACATGGAGCTTGCTGGCGCATGCACAGTTAAAGATACTCCAGGATCACCTTCACCTGGAGTGGGGTTAATTCTCCTTTAATTAAAAGTAAGTTCAGCACAAGCCCTAGTCATGTAGTTTATGCTGAAAAGGGGAGTATACGGTCTATAAGTATAAGTGGCTTGCATATATTTATATCCCAGTTATCAAACCTTACAGTCTGGATAGAATTAGTTGGCCTGCAGAGTTCTGTGCCATCGTCAAACAAAGATACACTACTTTCAATACCCTACCCCAAGTCATTAAATATGTAATAAAAGTGGGCCCAATATAGAACCCTCTGCATAACCACCCACCGTACAAGATTATATTGCCAGTTATCACTCCATGTAAAAGCTACATTACTGAGGCCTACAGATTTTAGTTTAGAAATATTACAAACATTTATGGGACACTGTGTCCAAAAGGGTGAAATACAATTAGATCACATCTACTGCAACCCCACTGCCCAAGTTCCTATTTAACTCATCATAAAAAGCAATTCAATTTGTCTGACATGATCTTTTACTTCATAAATCCATTCTGATGACTGCTCATAATTCTCCAGAACATAATCCTAAATGTAATACCTTAAAGGGGACATATAGGATAAATTGGAAAACCCTAATTTTGTAGGCAATTATGAATAATATACAGTGCTGGTTTCCCTTTGGCCTAAACATTAACCCTATCTGTAACAATGGCCCCTTTATTGGAGCTCCCTGTAGATCATATCACTTCTCTGTCCGAGTTTAAAAAATGGAGAGTGGGCGTGTCCTAATAGTCCCTGCCAGAAGCACATTAGGAGGGGGAGAGCCAATCACAGCCCTGCAATCACACAAGCAAAGACAGGCTTCAGTTCCCTATCAGGTCAGCCTAGCTGCTGATTGGTTCCTATATTATAGTGCAGTGTACGGAGGGCTGCCAGCTCCCCTGTACATCCAGAGAATTCAGCCAGCAGGAAGTGGAACAGATGGGCGGGACTAGTGGAGTTTTGGTGGAATTTCTCAATAAATCAGTCTGAAATACAACTTTTTTTAAACACATTCCTTCTATATCTAGAGGGGTATAATTCTCTGCTACATTCTAAATTTTTATAGGATATGTCACCTTCAACAAGCCTTCAAACAACTTGCCCACCACAGATGTCAAACTTACTGGCCTATAATTGCCAGGATGAGTTCGTAAATATTGAATTGCATCAGCATTGCTCCAATGTATAGGTACCATAACAGATGAAAATGAGTCTTAGAAAATGGGAAAACGTGGCCTGGCTAGAACTGAACTGAAGATGTGCAAGTAAATCCATTTAATTCATATTAAAATCCATCATTTAAATGTGTATATATTGTTTATTGGAAGGTTGCTAAGATTACATTTTCTTTTATTATTCGAGAGAAAATCTATTTTTTATTCCTTGGATGGACGTCACCTTTTGCTGCTTAAAAAACTTTTGGCAGATAAAAAGGGGCTTTTTTCTGTACAAGCCAAGAACATGTTGCTGCAAGTGGCATAGCACATCAAGTCAATTGCCTGTAATAGTGACAAATCTGCACAACAGAGCAGGAAGCTTATAGGCAATGCTTCAAAATGAGTACTTTTAGTCAGTTTTTTATTAAACTCAATGGAACCAAAATGGTTTAGAAATCTGTATGTTGCTCAGCTGCTTGTCCGTGTGCTCAACTGACAGCAATGATTTTTAGCACAACTCATGAACTTCTCATCCTCCTGTGAATGCTCCTTCTAATTGGTCTTTGCTGTGTGCACTTTTTAAAATTGTGTGATCATTATGTTTTACATGAATCCCCCCCCCATACAGTAAGCCCACCTCACACAATTCAGCCCTGCCATGTATTGCCAAAGCATAACCCAGGTGTGTTACACTGATCATTCTGTGAAAGAAGTGGCACAATTAGAAGTTACTGCAAAATAATGATATGATTGTGTTCCCATTTATCCCCTTTCCCTTTGTCATTAAAAAGTGCCCATGTAGTGTTTTCTGGATGAAATATGAGTGTATTGTTTCTAAAGGTTCTTTTAACATTCTCTGCTAGGTACTAGTGCACTAATATTAATACCAGACTCCTTACAATGCTTATAGCAAAAGAAGGTTTGGAAAATTATTTTCTGGTCAGGAATAAATAGTTCCAGTGTGGAAAGTAAGTCTGAATTTATCATTACTGCCATTAAATTGTACAGAATAATAAATCACCCAGAGTAGGACTGTTTCAACGCTTCAGTGATATATATCCCCCACCCCCTTAAAATAAAATTAACTACCCACAGTGGGGGTTGGACATTTTTATCATGCAAGGTCTTTAAATATGTAACAAATTCCAGTTAGTGGATAACCATGCAGATACAGTAGAACCCCCAATTTACATCCCCTGATTTTAAGTTTTCCCGCTTTTTACACCGTTTTTTTGTGGTCCCACCAATTTTAATGCATTCCTATGGGCTCTATTCCCGGATTTTACATTTGTATTTCCCGCATTTTACACTGTTTTTATCATGCCTCTCCCTAGCAAATCGCTTAGTTTTAAGGTAAAAATACAGCTTACTTTAGGAATTAAAGTTTCCCCCATGTCTTGCGATCACAGGCACCATCTTAGGAAGGTCAGCATCACCACTATCGCCTCATATTTCATACTGCGCATGCGTACCTATACGGGAGCGTACAAAATACCGCGAGAGTTGCACAAGTATGGGGAACAGCTGTACAAGGTGCAGATTTTTAAAAGAGTACAGATTTTTGTTTCAGTGCTGTACAGTATTCTTTTCCGCATCTTATTAATTTATAGTGATATTCAAACTTTTAGTAAACACATGCATTAAATGCAAAATGTTTTACAGTACTGTAAAAAGTTGTTTCAGTACTTCTGCTAAAACCTGTGAAATAACTCAGTAAAGGAACTGTGTTGCAAATAAAAAAATATTCCTGTACTTATTTCCTTTAAATCATTGACATTTATGTGTCCTTAACACATTTCCCTGATTTTACATTTTCCCTGATTTTACATCTTTTTTTCATGGTCCCCTGAAAAACGTAAAATGGGGGTTCTACTGTATTTCTGGAATCTAGAAATAAAAATATTTTTTGTATACAAAATAAGTATCATACTAAAGGAGAACTACCTTCATTTGTTTTCAATTTCTTAATTGATTTTTACTAATAAAATTTAGCTCAATTTATTTATTTTACTTTTACATTTCTATCAAGGAAAACTTGCAGTTTTAGCTAAGCAGCAGTTGTCTATCTATCTCCACATCAGGGAATAACTCAACAGGCATGATCTTTTAGCCTATAAAGACATAATAATATATAATACATCTAGAGATGCTGCCATGAGGCAAGTTGTGGAAAAATGTCACTTGCTTTCTCTGCACTATTGATATGGCCCCTCCAAGGGGTTCAGCATGGGAAAGGCCGGCTCGGGCTGCACGGGTGCCAGGATCACCCCTGAATATGCAGGTATGGAACCTGTTATCCAGAATGTTTGGGACCTGTGGTTTTCCGGATAAGGAATTTTTCCGTAATTTTGATCTCCATACATTAAGTCTACTAAAAAATAATTTAAACATTAAATAAACCAAATGGGATTGTTTTGCCTCCAATAAGGATTAATTATATCTTAGTTGGGAACAGGCACAAGGTACTATTTTATTATTACAGAGAAAAAGAGAATGGTTTTTAAAAATTAGGATTATTTGCTTATAATGAAGTCTACGGGAGATGGCTTTTGTGTAATTCAGATCTTTTTTTGAATAAAGGATTTCCGAATAATGGATCCTATACCTCATTTTGCATACATTTATATTAAAACTGCTACCTATGAATTTAGAGTAATTCAATTGGCTTTTCACTATTCCTAGCTTGTGGCCCCTCATCATTATCATTTTTAAAATGCATGGGTGGTTTGGTAACTTTAACTGAACATACACAGGTCAGCTGTTATGGTCAGGGCTTCCAACTAGCAAAGTTGGCAATAAAATTCCTGGAAGTTCAAGTACCATACAAACCAGAATGAGAATTCATGTCAATCTGTTAATTAATGCCTTTTCCTGTGTCCACAACACTAATACAGGTATCGGACCCCTTATCCAGAAACCCATTATCCAGAAAGCTCCGAATTACGGAAAGCCTGTCTCCCATAGACTCCATTTTAATCACATAATTCAGAATTTTAAAACTGATTTTCTTTTCCTCTGTAGTAATAAAACAGTACCTTGTAATTGATCCCAACTAAGATATAAATAATCCTTATTGGATGCAAAACAATCCTATTGGGGTTAATTAATGTTTTATTGATTTTTTAGCAGACTTAAGGTATGGAGATCCAAATTACAGAAAGACCCCTTATCCGGAATACCCTTGGTCCCGAGCATTCTGGATAATGGGTCCTATACCTGTACTATTTATAGACAGTTTCTTGGCATGCCTGATCACACATATAAATGCCCTGTCAGGCTATACTAGTAAGTCACCCTCGATTAATGAACTACATAGTACTGCTTTGTATCTTTGCCAGACAGGCTGTACAGAACTAAGCTAAACATTAAAGCTTGAAAGGGGCTCTGAACAGGGCCGAACTAAAGTATAATGAAGTTAGACACATGAAGACTCATTTACAGTTGTCCCAAAACACAAGATTTGCACATTTTTTAACCTACCCTTACATTTACTCATAGATTACACCACGATCTACATAACTATAAAAGAGGCTTATTTATAAGGCTTTGAAAATTATTTATACTAGAATAATAGCATAAAAAGTGGTGTAAAATATATGGTGTATTTGTTTTTTTGTGTGATTTTAAGCTGTGCATCATGATCCCTGAAATCATCCATGAGAAAGAACTAGTGGCGGTATTTATAATGGTGTGGGTTAGTTCACCTTTAAGCTAAAATTTAGCATGTTATAGAATGTCCTATTGCTAGCAACTTTGCAACTGGTCTTAAGTATTTATTTTTGTTTATAGTTTTTCAATTATTTTGCTTCCTCGTCTAGATCTTTCCAGCTTTCAAATGGGGGTCACTGAGCCCGGCAGCTAAAAAACTACTGCTCTGTGGGCTTACATTTTTTATTATTACTGTCATTTTTTGTTATTTATCTTTATATTCAGGCCCCATCCTATATATATATATATATTCCAGTCTCTCATTCTAACCACTGCCTAGCTGTTAAGGTAAACAAGACTGTAGCAACCAAAAATCTGCTAAAATTCCAAAGTTGGGAGCTGCTGAACAAAAAGCTAAATACCGGAAAAACCCCCCACAAATAATAAAAAATGAAAACCAATTGCAAATTGTCTCAGAATATTATTGTCTACATCATATGAAAAGTTAATTTAAAGGAGGAACAACCTCTTTATTTAAACCACATACCATTATTTGTATGTAGCAAGAAAATTACATTTATAAGATAACATTTTTCAAACTGCTTGATGGTTAGCTTCAGCTTTGTTTATAAACAGGCTCCCAAGGCAGTAATGTTTGGGTGGGGATCTAAGATATGGAATACATCAGAATGGCAACACACAGAAAGTAGGCTGAACTAATGAGTTGGCACTGCAGCATTTCTCTTGATGTTTTTTAGCATAGTTTGTGTTCCAATCTGTTCTGTTTATACATCAAAAATAAGTCATTTGGATACTTGTGTCACTTTAAATAATATTCAGTGGGATCCAGCAGACATTGGAAGATTCCATCCAACCCTAGGGTGCCGTATCTAATTAGTACACTTGAGTGCTTTGCTGTTGGAATTTTGAGCATAAATAGAATCCAGCAAAAAAATGGTATTCATAAACAACCTCTGTAAAGTATATTTACAACATTATACAGCATAAGATATAAAAAAAAGAAATGGACTACATAATTATCTCCAGAACCTTTAGCAAGGGTAATGACATAAAGTATGTTTTTTTGCCCATATTGTAGAAGACAAAACCTGCATTCTAACAATTCTAACCCTGATTAATGAAAACACAATCTCTGTTACTTCTTTCTGATTGATGAGCTCTCCTCCATGCCTTCTGTGAGTTGGCAGGTAACATAATAAAACAACCCTTTGGAAAAATGTTATCTCTGGTATGTGTTTATATTATACCTAAATTTAATGTACTCTTCTTTTCCCAGCTTAAAGGTGCAGTATACCTCCATATTCAACATTAGTACAATGAATAGGACTTGTTCTAAACCTGCATTTTGCCTATTTGAAAAATCTATGATGATTATTTCTTTATTTTAACAGGCCAAACCGGGAAATTAAAGCTACTCCATGTTTGGTTCATACAAGGCACCTATTTATATTACAGTAGCAGAGATAATTCCTCAGGTGGTTATACCACCTGTGTATTCCAACTGTCCTGTGTATAACATACTGATGAATTACTTTCAGTGGTAATGGCATGTTAGTAAGGACTAAGAATTGTTACTACTGGCAGGGATTAACAACAGAAAACACAGACTAAGTGGAGCCCTGTGGGGGTTTGGTAGATGATAAGCGGTTGCAGTACATGTGTGACAAATATGTAACTGGGTCCTAAACAGTGATTTTTTGTGTGATTTTTAGTGACAACTGTGAGTATGAGGAAAGAGTTCAGAAAACTGTAATGTTTAGCAATGCTACATTTGGTTGCTGGGAATAAATTCAGATGACATAAAATGCAAACCGAATCTCCCAGATACATGAAATTTCCTGAACCTGTTTTCTTTGGGATAGAGTTATTTTCTAATATCCTTGCCAACTGAATGAAGACCATTAAAATATGCACTTCTCAACTTCAAAGGGTTGACATTGCCCAGGCAAGGTTATTTTTCTTCTTAGAATTCTTTAGGATTAACTTCATTAGTCAGTAGAAATGCTTGTTAACCTCTGAATATTAGAGAAGAAAGAAGACACAGGCAATCCATGGGTTACCATTCCAGAAAATGGTATACACTGATCCCCTATGCTCCCCTACACCTAACCCACCACCTAGCTGATTAGATGAAAGTAAGAAAAATGAATATGTGACCTCCATTATAACTATGCCCATACTCACTTACAGCTAAGGGGAGAAGATTATAAAAGGTCCACTCTTCCCTGTCTAAGGTCAACACCTTCTTACCATTTCTTGAGGAAGGTGACCAATGAAAATATACTAAACATACTAATGGTACCTATGATTTATCTCTACTCTGTGGAAAGAGATCTGGGTGATGTCCTATGAGAGTGTAGCATTAAGTCACTTTATAGAATATACTGCATTCATTAACTGGCTGCCTTATGGATTGTCAAGCCTGTTTAGAACATTGGTATTACAAAATACTATGAAGTTTTTCTGCTTCTCTTTACAATGTGCACAACAAATGACACTTGATTTGGAGTACAAAGACCATAATATGCCATGCCTGGCTGCTTTTCTAAACATACTGCCTTTTAAAAAGGAATTTTCAGCATATTACCAGGTTGATTCATTTCCCAGTCCAGCTGTTGTTTACATATATTGGGAATTTGTACTTTTTTTGTATCCCAGTCATGTTCTAATTTGCTGGTTATTTATGTGGATTATATGCAGTATGTTGAGCAAGTGATTCAGCTGCCTAATTATACTCTACTTTGCTACTAGTAATTACTTTGTACATACAAAAACTGTTGCAGAGTTGCTCTTTTTCAGTATGTGCTAAACAGTTAACTACTGATGTCCACTGGTCTCTTCAGTGGAGAATTATTGCATATTTTCAGATATAAGTCAGAGGCTGCTATTAAGTATCAAATGACTATACTCTAATCTTTACGCTCACAGATATATACATTTACTGTATTTTCCCTTTAAAAGCCACATATAAGCCATAGTGCAGCAGGGCTGGGTAGTAATAAGTTCAGAAAGGTTAGTAAAAGGTTCAGTCTTTTTCTTGGCTGATTAGTAATTCCTTTGGATGTTTAAGGCTGATAAGCAATCAGCTCTCATGCACATTTCCTTCTAGTACTCTGATCTATCTTTGTTTTGTAGCCTGAAAACATATTTTCCTCTCAAATTCTTTATTTAAATTTATAGAAGAGATAAAATCAGTACTATTCAATGATGGAACATAAATATATGTAGTCTTATAACTTCTGAACTGGGATAAGACGTTGCACAGAGGGGTCAGATCTCGGCACAACAAAAAAGCATGGTTGCTGTGTCTGTGCATTAACACATGCCTGTCTATTTACACTGATGTCAAGGCAGAAGGAAGCAGATCAGAAGCTTCTCCTGCACTGTAGGTATGCTGGCAGAGAAAACACCTGGTATGACATGGCCATAATCCTTTTATAGCTGTGGGGCTAGAGCAGTGTATTTGAGGGACTAAGGAAGTGTATTACTGTTCTGACTGGAGCTATCAACCCGCCCCCACTCCCAGTACAAATGCACACAATTTTAGATTGCTACCATATATTTAGAAGTTGTTGTTATAACAATTTCATCCACGGATGCACAACTTACAGTCGATGGAGAAAGTGCCTCACTTGCCATTAGCTTTAGTTAACATATACATCTTGGCACATCTGGAGTTACAGAAGGGGACACCTGGCAATGCACAAAGCCTGGGATCTCTGTCATAGGTGAATTGTATAACTCAGCAATCTCCAACCTGTGATCCAGCTATTGTTAAATTACAACTTCCGTGTGTGCAGGGGGTGAGGAATGACTGATTCAGTAAAACGATGTATACTTCTGCTCAAAAGGATCTGAAAAAAAAATGTCACTTACCCTACCTGTTACCTTACAGTTGTTTGTGTGCTAAACTACAACTCCAATCATCCAGTAATACTAACTAATACTATACTATACTATAACTAATATGAAACAACAGGGAAGTTTTAAAGGAGAATGAAAGTCTAAATCACTAGGGGGGAAGGGGGTGGCAATTATTAGGCACATCCCAGTGACTGTAATCATTTACCTGAAACCTCAGGCCAGTGCTCCTGTTAGCAAGAAGCTGCACCAACCCAGGGTATTTCTACAAAAGTTCTTGCTTCCTCTTCTCTCTTCTTGCGTTGTGGGCGTATGCATGAGAAAGAACTAGCTTTTCACTTCTTAGTTTAGTTTCACCTGTACTGTGCATACACCAGCCTGACCCGAAACGAAATAAAGACAAAAGTCAGAAGAAGATGGCAACGAAGATCTTCTGAAGAAATACCCTTGACTGGTTCAGTTTTTAGCAAACAGGAGCACTGGCCCAGGGTATCAGGTGTGATCTTAATTACTGGGGGTTACTTTCTTTCTCCTTTAAGGCTTTGGTGGGCCCTGGACAAAGATCCAATAGGTGTCCCCATCCCCACGAATCCCCTCCACAGACTACAGATCCAACAGTTCCCTAAAATCTTAAATTATAAACCTACACACATATCATAGATTGAGCACACTAATTCATTTAAGTAAATAAATGCAGCCACTAACCTGATGCCTTATGGCCCAGAACTGTGCACAAATGCAGAGTCACATGCAGAAGTAATATGTACACATATTTTTGGCAGGCATACAGGTATGCAGTAGGAACCACACACAGACACCCAAAAACACGTAGAGTCAGTTCAGATATGCACATAAAGGCACCCAGAAATAAATTCATATTGTTCCCACTCCTCACTCATGCTAACCAGTTCCCAAACACTCTCTGTCTCTGTCTATCTTTTCTTACACACTGAGGTCTCCATCTGTAGTTCCCCCAGCCGCCCTCCTACTTCCATCTCCCTGCACTGCTTCAGCAAGCCATTCCTAAGAGAAAAAAGTGCCTGTTCCTTGTGCTGACAGTTTCCATGGTTTATACAAATGTTGTCTCACATTAGTGTCTGTCACTGCTGTTTTTCAACTAAAATCCACTGCTGGATACTGCTAACATGGCATGCTAGTACTACCAGGATGAGAACTGCTCACTCCTCGCTGATGGCTGAGGGGGGAGCAGAGAAACATAAGTCAGAATTGGACTGATGTGATGGATGGATGGCAGGCAGCGTGAGCATGGGTGAGATATACTACTGGGTATTGTAGGGAAAGTTAATAGAGATACAGTGGGCTCGGGGCAAATGCCCCCTTTTTTATATAGCATTGCTGGAAGCAGACCTCACAGAGTGACACATTAAGGATATGTGAACCCCCCACCCCACATTTACGTCTAACGCTGGGGCAGGGAGAGTAGAGCCCGCAGGTGTGTGTGGGTCCTATGGACTGTGACTGGGCTTTCAGAAAGGTATTACATTGTGTGATAAGAACAGTAATAATAGATACATTAGTACATATTGTGTTTCTTTAAATGGGGTAAAGCAAGGCTGTACATGTATAACCCACAAAATCTAAATTAGGCATTCTTAACCCATAATAGCTACTCATGCTGTTTAGGTTCAATGTCACTGATCCCCTTTAATACAATTATATTTTTCTTTCTGCAGTAAAAACAGGTAATTTAATGAAGCTGCATAATTAATACCAGAACAGTTATTGGGTGGCCAAGCTGTCTCCCAAGTATGATCCTCTTTCCCAAAAATACACATCTAATCTCAATAAACAATTCTAGGTAAATTCCTGCAAACAAGCTTTAGCACAGTGCTGGATTATATGACCCTTACCATTGCATCGTACTTGAGGTAATTCATAAAATAAGCAGCTTCGTGCCCCTTGTAGTAGTTGAACCAAATCGTGCCCTGGTACTGATCCCCAGCATCCAACAGCAGCACATGTCTGTGAGTGCTCCGGATCTCCTCGATTTTGGCGAATCTCCTGGCCACCCCACCATAGCAGTCTTGTGGGTCCCCACATTTGCCCGAGTCCCTGTTGGTTTGCTCCACTCGGGCATGCAC
Organism: Xenopus tropicalis; assembly: GCF_000004195.4. Classification (NCBI taxonomy): domain Eukaryota; kingdom Metazoa; phylum Chordata; class Amphibia; order Anura; family Pipidae; genus Xenopus; species Xenopus tropicalis. The sequence continues at coordinate 87,421,400 of NC_030681.2, forward strand.
ATCGTTAGTGTGCAGAATGGTCAGCTGCAAGGTGGCAGCGGAAGGAGAGCAGCGCTGGCTGCAGAGCAGGAGAAGCCACACCAACACGCTCTGCATTTCTCTGCTGTGCTGTTACCTGCTGGGCAGTTTGCGCCAGGACACTGCTCTCATGTACTGTGCCTGCCGTCTGCACTTCTACTGGAAGGCGTGTAGCCTAGGGAAGGAAAGGGGAGGCGGAGACCTAATCACATTGCTTGAGATAGTTTGTAGTTCTAAGCACAAGACACTAGTCTTTGACCTAAGATTGCATGTACTTGGCAGTCTCACCGTTCAGATATTTATTGTTACATGGTGAGAAAGAATAGAAAGCAGATGAGTGCCCAGCATTCTTTCTGAAAATGTACTTTTCCCCTTGTATCTGATAACATGTATGAGTGAGGAATGGTGCCAGTAACCAGCAGTGTTCTTTCTGATGAGCACACCAAGTTTTAACAAGCAGGTATTTATATATAGCGGTAGAACCTGACCGCACTCACAGGAATTTACACAAAAAAGTAAAACTAGTGAAAAGAAATTTGAGGTTTATTTAAATTTGGACTAAATAAATATGTATATAGAGTGCTAGTCAATATATATATCTCCCTGATGAAAGTTCCAGATAGGAACTGAAACGTTGGACTGAATAAAGCCTCACATTTATTTATCTAAACCTCTGTAATTCTTCTTGAAAAACATCCTGCGTGTGCTGTCATTCCAACCCTGTGTATATATATATATATATAAAAATATATATATATATACGCACACACATACACTGACTTGCACTCTGACCTGTAATTCTCTCCAGCAGAGAGGTGAGGTCCCAGGCAAAAGACCTCTTGAGCATGTGACACACCCATTTTATATTAGAGAACACCACCACCTAGTGGGCATTCCTGAACTGCAGGGGAAGCTGTCTTTTAAAGGAGAACTAAACCCTAAAAATTAATATGGCTAGAAATGCCATATTATATATTATAAACTGACTGAACTGGCTTAAAGTTTCAGCATCTCTATAGTAGTAATGACATCGGTTGTTACAGTTGTCACAGGAGCTCCCCATCTTGGATTCTGCCCCCCCCCCCTCCCTGTGGTCTGAGGAGCTGCTGAGAAGTTGAGCTTAGTGGTCATTGCAAATTATCAAGCAGAAAATGAGGGTTGTCTGTCATATAAGCTGTTGAATGAATTACTAATCAGCTTTTTACTGTTACATTTATATTCTATATATGCAGTATATTTTGAGTCGGTCCCTAAGCTCAGTAACTGACAGCAGCACAGAGCAGGTGTAGGGAAGCAGCAGAAAAGAAGATGAGGAGCTGCTGGGGTATCTATGGAGGCACAAATCTTCCCTGCTAAAGGGTTGTGGTCACCTTGGGCTGGTACAGAACCCCAAGACATTTCTGCCCTACTTCTTTAGTTAGGCTTTAGTTCTCCTTTAACCTGGGTAGTCTAACTTCCATAAGCACACAATTAGGCCCACTTTTTGGCATCCAATGGACATCCAGTGGTAAGCTTATAGCCGAGTATATGTGCTAAAGTGAGCATGGGAGCATGAGAGTTTTCCAGAGGGGCAGCATAGTCATCAACCAAAAGCAACCTGCTTTTCTACACTAATCCTGTGTACAGGATAACAAGGGAATGTCAGGTTTGCAGGAAATTCATTTATTGGCAAAGCCCAGAAAGTCCCTCACAGCTTTCATAATTGCGTAACTGGAGGGCTGTTTAAAAAGAGAGTACAAATCATGAGAATGTGTTGCACTATACATAAGCCAATAATTGGTGGTATTATTTAGGAAGAAAAATTCCACTAATACAGTGTGCCCCTGTCCAATTATTCATGCCCCCCCCCCATGCAACGATGTTGGGGGCTGCTAGGCAGGTACCTCTTTTGCCTACCCCTACTCCGTGCTCTCTTGTACCCCTGCTACTACTTGATGTGGTCGCTCCCCCCATTTTGTCATGTTTGTTCCAGCACATGCGGGGGAGGTGGGGTTGCAGGAGGCTTTGCCCGGAACTCTTCTAATGTTCCCTGTGTACATGCTAACACATACATGTAGGCATTGGTATACAGGTTTACAGTGTGTACAGATGAGAGAAAGCATTTGCCACTGTTATTATAGGCAGCAGCCCAATGGTTAAAACATTGCTTCAAAGAGTCTGAGAAGGGTGCTCTGTGTTCATATGCCCTAACAAATTCACCATTAATATGTTATTTATTTTATATTGGAGTGGCAGGTTAGTACTGAGACTGGGCTTTCAGAATTGCATTACATTGTTTTGTGATAAGTACAGGAATCATAAATGTGCTAATACATACAGTTCCTGGGGAAAGCAAGGCTGTAAATGCAGTAACCCACAAAATCTAAATTAAGCATTCTTAACCTAGGGGTCAATATCCAAAAATAGCTCTCGTGCTCTTTAGGTTGGATGTCAGTGAAAGCTCAAAAACAGACGAATGAGAGGAACAGAAAGCAGATAAGTGCCCAGCAGGTCTTTCTTAAAAAATACTTTACCCCTTGTATCTGATAATATGTATGAATGAAGAATGGTGCAGCAGTGCCAGTAGATTTCTACATCCACATAAATTGGAATAAATCACGTTACATTGCATTCATATCATCTGTAGCCAGCATTCCAACCTTGGTACTCATTACAGACAGACAGCTACACATTACAGACAGAAAGATAGGTAGTAGCTATGCAATACAGACAGAGGGCCCTCAATTCTGCCAATGCATTGGCTGGTCCCTCCCAGATTTTATTTTAGACTGTAAGTTTTATTGAGCAGGACCCTCTTTAACTCTTGTACTGCTTATCAGTTGCATTGTTTTCATTGTATGTAATCTTTATATTACTTGTAAATAACCATTGATACTATATAAATACATTATTATTATTATTATTAATAATAGTAATAAATATAATAATAATAATAATAAATGGTTTTAAAATTCCAGGATGCTGTCCTTTGACAGCGTATTGAGTGAAATGAGGTAAATTTACCTAGCCTGTCCTGTTGGCTGCAGTGCATTACGGTACCAAGAAACTTTCTGTCTTTTATAAGCCCTCACACAATGGCAACTTGCAGCATCTGTCTGTATTCCTACCTATTTATTGAAGCTTGCAGGTACACAGTGTCAAATGCTATACAAGTGAGCAAAACTTTTGCAACACTTAATTTATAATGGAGCAAAAAGCTTGGGGGTAATGGTGCCTAGTGAAGCCCCAGGGTATCACACTGTTGTAAGATTGCTATTGGCCCTTCCCTTCATTAATTAATCTTGCACAGCCTATATCAGGCTACAATCTTAAAGTTATTTATAGGAGTATATTCATTTTCATCTTAACATTAACAATAATTCAGTCATTTATCTTTTTTTATCCTGCGCAACAACCCATGCTATGCATTGGGCTATTAACATCAAAATGCAGCAGAGTTCAATTTTAGCCTGAAAACTGAAACGGGAACGTCTGTGCTCAGTATTTCCATGCAGTACAGTGGTACTTTTATTCATCTGTGCTTTACAGGAAATTCAGCAGGGAAATGATCTTACAATAAAATACCACAAATTGCATGTCAGAAAAATTGCATGTTACTCAGGCCCAGCTAGGAGTATATGGTAATAACTGCCATAGCTTCCAGTTAGCTGAGGTTTAACAGAATATTTCTTTACAAACTCTGAAACCACGTTTCCATTTAAAAATTGGAGATTTATAAACTAAGTTGAGATTCTGGAGATGGAATAAACATATCAACTCACATATGGGTTAAGGTAATAAAAAGTCTTACGTTTGCCCGCATCTAGTAACCCAAAGCAACTAGATTTACCAGTAAATGCTACTTACTGAATGGTTGCTATGGGTTACTAGACTTGCAAATTTAAGTAATTATTACACAAAAACAAAAAATGATGCACAGTTTAGTTTTTTCATTTAAAATCTCATTGCTTTCCAACTGTTTCCATTTAGTTGACTATTTCATATTTTCATAGGCTGGGTAATATATGAAAATGCCATATCGGGTGCTGCAGCCATGAGGTGAGATGAGAATTGGAATTTCAGCAGTACGAGTGCAGAGAGTGCGATTGTGTTCTTTGAACTAGTGATTCGGTCCCCCTCCACCTGCTCCAATGAGAAAAAAAATGTGAGGGGGGGGGGGGGGCAGCATTAACTTGCACTGCACTGAGCCCTGAGACAGGCCTGTGTCATAACATGACATGGAATGAGTCTATAAATGTATGTTTATTGTTGGGGGTATATGTTGTAGGTTGTGGCTACAAAGTTTGCTGCAAATCTAGTTACAGATAGATTAAGCACATTGCATTTACTGGTCACCTGATTAAAAGCAAACATCTTATTGTGTTGGGTTGAAAACCCCAACATACTGTTCTTCGACTTCAGCTTCTTCTTCCGCTTTTTCTTCTTCTTCTTCTTCTTAGCGCCCCCCATTTTCTAAATGCTACTCCTCCTACAGTTTTAGGGGTACAATACCCAAACTCCCCACACATCTTCGCCCTATAGCGGAGCAGTTTGCTTGTGCTTTTCTAAGCAGTTGTGCCCCCCCTCTTTTTGTGGCGCCGCTCCGAACCCCCCAATTTTCCCATTGACTTTGACAGGGAAGATTTTCAAACTGCTGCTACACTTACAGCTTTGAAGCTACACCCCCCAAACTTGAATAACATAATCATGGGGTCACCCCGAATGAAGCAGCAACATTTGTTGGATGACTCCAAAGTGGGAGGGGCCAACAACAGCCAATCAAATTTTAATCATTGACTTTAATGGAGAAATTGAAACTGCTGCCAATCTTACAGCTTTGAGGCTTCACTCCCCAAACTTGAATCACACAGTCATGGGGTCAGCCTGAATGAAAATAGGATGATTATTGGATGCCCAAAAGTGGGTGGAGCTGTGAACAGCCAATCAGTTTTTACCTATTGATTTGGCGGAAATTCAACCTGCTGCCATTCTCACAGTAATAACGTTGGGGTCCCCAAACTTTTTACACTTGGTCACTAGGGGACTGCAGGTTAAGTTGTGAAAAGTGGGCGGAGCCACCAACAGCCAATCAAATTTCACCTATTGATTTTTATTGTTTGATGCCAGATTTTCCAAACTTTGCACAGTCAGTCACTGGGTGACTTCGTACTCAAGGTTAGAAAAAGTGGGAGGGGCTCCCAAAAGCCAATCACATTTCTTTCATTGTTTTCAGTGGGAAAATTTTAACTGCTGCCATTCTCACATGTTTAATGTCAGGGTCCCCAAACTTTGCACAGTTTGTCTCTGGGTGACTATGTTCCAAGTTTAGAAAAGTGGGTGGGGCCAAGAACGGCCAATCAGATTTCACCTATAGACTTCAATCATTTAAATTTAAACTGCGGCCATTCTTTAAATATTAATACTAAGGTGCCCAAACTTTGCAGAGCTAGTCACCAGGTAACTGCGGTTCAGAGTTAGAAAAAGTGGGTGGAGTCACCAACAGCCAATCAGACTTCACCTATTGAATTTTTTTAAAATGCTGCCTTTCTCACACTATTTATGCCAGGGTTCCCAAAATTTGCACAGTCAGTCACTGGCTGACCATGTATTCAGGGTTAGAAAAAATGGACGGAACCACCAGCAGCCAATCCATTTCCACACATTACATTTCATTGGTTTATATTTAAACGGATGCCATTATTTAAGTATTAATTCCAGGGTTGTTAAACTTTCCATAGTTAGTCACTGGGTATTTCCCATTCAAAGTTAGAAAAAGTGGGTTGAGCCACCAACAGCCAATCACATTTCACACATTTACTTTCAATGGTGAAGTGTAAAATCCTGTCAGTCCCACAATTTTGTATGCCCCAAACTTTGCAGAGTTGGTCACGGTCACCTCAGTTCAAAAATAGGAAAAGTGAGTTGGGCCACTAACAGCCAATCAGATTTAATCTATTGAATTTTATTGGTTAAATTTAAAATGCTGTCATTCTCACACTGTTTATGCCAGGGTGCCCACTGTTTGGATGACATCACCTCAAGGTTAGAAAAAGTGGGCACACCCACCAATCACAATTTACCTATTAACTTTTATTGGTTTCAATTTAAACTGCTGCTGTTCTTTAACTAATAATCCTATTGTCACTAAACTTTGCAGACAAAAATAGAGAGCCCTTCAAGTATTAAGTTAAACAATTTTTTTTAGATTTTGAATCCTTTTTAATATAAAATGAGGAAATAAATGTGCACAGCTTTTTTTCCATTGAGGGATCTCATTGTAGGTGCAGAGATCTTGTAAATGTAACTTGCTTCTCCTTCTGTCGTAGTTATACTTCTCACCACTCCCTGCAGCATCCCCGCGTCATGTCACCGCAGTGAGGCAGGTAACATAGTACATAGTAACATAGTAAGTTGGGTTGAAAAAAGACATACGTCCATCAAGTTCAACCATAATGCCTATATATAACCTGCCTAACTACTAGTTGATCCAGAGGAAGGCAAAAAACCCCATCTGAAGCCTCTCTAATTTGCCGCAGAGGGGAAAAAATTCCTTCCTGACTCCAAGATGGCAATCGGAACCAGTCCCTGGATCAACTTGTACTGAGAGCTATCTCCTATAACCCTGTATTCCCTCACTTGTACTGAGCGCTATCTCCCATACCCCTGTATTCCCTCACTTGTACTGAGAGCTATCTCCCATACCCCTGTATTCCCTCACTTGTACTGAGAGCTATCTCCCATACCCCTGTATTCCCTCACTTTTACTGAGAGCTATCTCCCCTACCCCTGTATTCCCTCACTTGTACTGAGAGCTATCTCCCCTACCCCTGTATTCCCTCACTTGTACTGAGAGCTATCTCCCATACCCCTGTATTCCCTCACTTGTACTGAGAGCTATCTCCCATAACCCTGTATTCCCTCACTTGTACTGAGAGCTATCTCCCATAACCCTGTATTCCCTCACTTGTACTGAGAGCTATCTCCCATAACCCTGTATTCCCTCACTTGTACTGAGAGCTATCTCCCATACCCCTGTATTCCCTCACTTTTACTGAGAGCTACAGTATCTCCCCTACCCCTGTATTCCCTCACTTGTACTGAGAGCTATCTCCCATACCCCTGTATTCCCTCACTTGTACTGAGAGCTATCTCCCCTACCCCTGTATTCCCTCACTTTTACTGAGAGCTACTGTATCTCCCCTACCCCTGTATTCCCTCACTTGTACTGAGAGCTATCTCCCCTACCCCTGTATTCCCTCACTTGTACTGAGAGCTATCTCCCATACCCCTGTATTCCCTCACTTGTACTGAGAGCTATCTCCCATAACCCTGTATTCCCTCACTTGTACTAAGAGCTATCTCCCATACCCCTGTATTCCCTCACTTGTACTGAGAGCTATCTCCCATACCCCTGTATTCCCTCACTTGTACTGAGAGCTATCTCCCATAACCCTGTATTCCCTCACTTGTACTAAGAGCTATCTCCCATAACCCTGTATTCCCTCATTTGTACTGAGAGCTATCTCCCATACCCCTGTATTCCCTCACTTGTACTAAGAGCTATCTCCCATACCCCTGTATTCCCTCACTTGCTAAGAATCCATCCAGCCCCTTCTTAAAGTCATATAATGTATCAGCCAGCACGACTGATTCGGGGAGGGAATTCCACAACTTCACAGCTCTCACAGTAAAAAATCCTCCATCTCCAGGTAGTAGCCAGGGGTGAGGATGCAGCGGGGGCCGGGTAAATCACCTTGGGGGGCCGGATCTGGCTCGCGGGGCTGTAGTTTGAGTTCTAAAGAATCTTATAAATTTGCTCTCTTTTTTCTTCTTCCATTGTGGGATCTCATAAAAGGTGCAGAGATTTTCTGCGAAGCTGACTTGCTTCACTTTCTTTTTATCCTCTGCATCTTCACTGCTCTCCATTCTTTCTTCCTCACTTGTCCCACTGCTTTCAATTCCTTTCTGTTCCTTTCCCTCACTATTTTCAGAGGCCTCGCTGCTTTGCGATTGCTCTTCTGCAATTTTTTCACTGCATGGAGTATTTTCCATAGCAGTTTTGTAACTCTCTTCAGCAAGTTCTTCTTTTGGTATTCTATAGCCTTCCTCACCTGATCTTTTCCCTTCATTTCCATTATCAGGGCCTGTATATTGGTTATGACCCCTGATATTTCATCTACTCCGCCCTACAAGTATCTTGAAGCTGGACTTTTACATGCATCTAGGGCAGGGTTCCTCAAACTTTTTAAACAGGGGACCAGTTCATGGTCCCTCAGACTGTTCAGGGGCCAGTCCTCAAACTACGACCCCCCCCCCCACTCCCCACTGTGTCTTCAAGCTACGGCCTGCCCCCCCCCTCTCCCCGCTGCGTCCTCAAACAACGGCCCGCTCCCCATCTCCCCGCTGCGTCCTCAAACTACGGCCCGCTCCAGCTCCCTGCTGCGTCCTCAAACTATGGAGCCTGCTCTATACTTCTGCTCCCCGCTGTGTCCTCCCACTCCCCGCTCTGTCCTGCCACTCCCTGCTCCATACTCCTGCTCCTCGCTGTGTCCTCCTGCTCCCCCGCTCCGTCCTGCCGCTCCCCGCTCCGTCCTGCCGCTCACCCGCTCACCGCTCCGTCCTGCCGCTCTCTGCTCCGTCCTGCTGCTCTCCGCTCCGTCCTGCCGCTCACCGCTCCGTCCTGCCGCTCACCGCTCCGTCCTGCCGCTCTCTGCTCCGTCCTGCGGCTCCCCGCTCCGTCCTGCCGCTCCCCGCTCCATCCTGCCGCTTCCCGCTTTGTCCTGCTGCTCCCCGCTCTGTCCTGCCGCTCCCCGCTCCGTCCTGCCACTCTTCCGCTCCGTCCTCCTGCTCCCTGCTTTTTCTGTGCTTTGGTTTTTGAAATTTTTTTTTGTTTTTTTTGTATTTTGTCTTTTTCAAATTTTTTTTGTTTTTGCTTTTTTAAAAAAAAAAATTTAAAATTTTGTTTTTCTGTTTTTTTTCATTTTCTCATTGCTTCCTATGATTAATCATTCAGTATCAGATCTTCGTCATGGTCAAGCATTGTGCTCTTCCACTGCCGGGTCCCATCATTATAAGTACAGAGATTTGCATCAAAGTGCACATCTCTTTTGGTTGTGGACCCTTTTACCATGTCATGTGTGCGTTGTCCACTTTCTTCACAGTTTTCTGTGTTTTCTTTATTCCCACCTTTCTTAGATTTCTTTCTAAAGATTCTTCTAAAGAATCTTAGAAATTTGCTTTCTTTTTTGTGCTTCCATTGTGGGATCGCATATAAAGTGCAGAGGTTTTCTGCAAAGCTGATTCGCTTTACAGTGTTTTTCTCCTCTGCACTTTTACTGGTCTCCATTCTTCCTTCCTCGCTTGTTCCACTGCTCCTTGATCCTTTCCGTTCTTCTCCCTCACTGATATCAGAGCCCTCACTGCTTTTAGGTAGCTCTTCTGCAGTGTTTTCACTGCTTGATGAACTCCCCATAGCAGTTTCGTAACTCTCATCAGTGAGTTCGTCCTTTGGTGTTACTTGATCTTTCCCCTTCATTTCCAATATCAGGGCCTGCATATTGTTTACAACCCCTAATATGTCATCAATTCTGTCCTACAAGTAAAGCAAAGAATTAATAAGTTAATCAGGCCAATCATTTTTACATTTCTAATTTCATACAAAAAAGTAGTTGTAATTTAAGATAAATAAGTCCACTTATAACATTTAAGCTGGCCTACTGCAACAATTCAGAATTTGGGAATAACTGGCCTTTGTTTTATACAGTAAATACAGGGTAAGGCTCTGCACAAGTGTTGGGAGGTGGTGCATTGGGGTGAGGGGCAGAAGGCTGGGCATTGTGGGCTGGTAATTAAAATGTAACTTAGATGCAGGTACAAATGATTGCTCTGCAGCCGGATTCTAGTTATCACGTTAGTTGTAACCCCTAAACATTGCTGTTTGTCATAGATGACCAATAATTTGTCTATTTACAATGATAGCATTCTTTATGTGAAAAGGAATATCTAGAAGGAAGTATAGGAAAAACTAATACTGCAATACTGAAAGTACTAAAGGTAACAACAAGGAAACCATATTCCCTATGGGTAGTGCTTTAAGTTATACGGGAAGCCACAGTTACATGGGATGGGGGACACATACCATAGTACCAGCACAATGCGCCCTCAAGATGTGCTCTGCTCTTTGAAACGCACAGGCACAATATGGCTCATAAGCGAGAGCAGAACCAACAGAAACACAAGGAACTGAGCGCGCAGTGAGGTCATCTGGACTCATTGGGAACCAACTAAAGGATTGTCTTAACGGGAGGTGACTTTTTCGTATGTTCCGCGACTTTTTCGTCGCCGTCTCGAAAAAATTGTATTGGTTTTTCCGCCGTTTACAATCGGTCAATACAAAAAAATTGCGACGGCGATGAAATAGTCGTGCAAAATACGATAAAGTTGCGGCGGTGATGAAAAAGTCGCGACAAATACGAAAAAGTCACGACAAATACGAACAGACGGCAAAATTTTCGTTTCCAATCCGAATTTTTCCCATTCGGGGTTTCGGATTCGTGGATTAGTAAATCTCCCCCTAAGGATAGTATTCAATTTCTGCTTATGATCCTGTGAGTACCCACCTAACTGGGGATTGGAACCACTGGGGTGAAAATGATTTCTCTTGTTTAACTACAACTTGCGTGCAGAACATTATTAATTGGCTTCCCATATAACTTATTGTTACCTTTAGAGTTTACAGTATTGCACTATTAGTGTTTCATGTGATTCCCTCTAGATATTCACATACGTAACCAACATGAAGACCCGGTAAACAAAGGAAGCTGAATTTGAATATATATATTCATATATATATATATATATATATATATATATTCAGATTATATTTATATATATATAGAATTCTTTAGTGGAACATAGAGTATATTTATTATTTGCATACCTCTAAATGAGTCAGCCAATCGATCCAGGCTTCCCGGAGCTCCTCTAGCTGCTCATTGTAGATGTCTTCTATTTCTGGATAAAAAGAAAAATATTTGTGAGATATGTCCTGCTTTACAAAAACGATAAATCAAACCTTGTGATTAAATTGAAAAGGTGCCGAATTGTTACGTTCTTTTACGCAGATATTCTTATTTTCCTGCTTAGATATATATATATATATATATATATATATATATATAACTGGAAGCTGCCATGCTGATTGCTTTTTACTTGTTTTTAATATTGTTCTTAGTCATGCAACAAACAGTGCCTTCCAGTGGATAAATTGCCATAAAAACAAGCAAAATATTTATTTTTCTATATCCATAATTGTCCCCTATACTATCCTTAGAGGATAATCCATAGCACATTATTGAATGGTTATAGAGTTCCAAACTGTGTGTGTGTAGGTACATAGGAGTTAGCTTATGAAATATCTATTAAGGGTATATCAAAAGAATTTGATTATTACCTTTCAATTCGCGATCCATTTCGCTTCTAAATTGTCGAATGACAATTTCAAAATCGTCCACCTTTTTCTGCTGAAATATAGATATTTATATGATTAGTGAATTCAGGATAAATGTAGACATTTCACTTCAAACCAATTCACTTTAAATTGAAATGCAGTCAGATCAACTACTGGGGCGCATCTGAGTTTCTTTAACTGTTACATTAGCTGATTCATTATTTTGATTTAGCATCTGCATACTCATACTTCTAATAAGCTAATACTACAGATACTTCTAATAAGCTAATACTACAGATACTTCTAATAAGCTAATACTACAGATACTTCTAATAAGCTAATACTACAGATACTTCTAATAAGCTAATACTACAGATGCTTCTAATAAGCTAATACTATAGATACATCTAATAAGCTAATACTACAGGTACAGGCAAGAAAAGAGTCTGGAAACCATTTTTTAAAAACTATCTTGGGATTTTTTCAGCACGTGACTAGCTCGCCTTCGCACTCTGACTTGACAAAACCAATCCATGCCTGGCAAAACATTTCATCAATTGTAGCCGCATATAAATAGTCGCGCGAATAAACGCACGCCATGTTAGCCATACATGCCAATACTTTCGTAAAATTACTGTATTAAAAATGACCATTTCCCTGCAAACTGGCGGCTGCATCACGCTGGGGCCAACACATACTTGAATAAATCACACTGCAAAGTCCATATTTTATTGCCAAAAGCTCATGAACTGTACTTTTCTATAATTATCGCCTGCCTCAAGTAGGTGTTATTTTTCGCACAGACTAATGCGATATTTAGCGCGCCTAAGTGATTGTGAATCATGTGTTAGTATTCTTTTCAGTGCGCTATTTAACACATGCGTTAAAACTGCCGCATGCGGTTGCGCAAAAAATAACGGATGTGATACGCGACTTAACGCACGCGGTAATACTGTAGTGAATCGCGCGCTAATTTTTGTGTCTAATTTACCGCAAAAAAAGTGCGATAAAATTTATCGCACTTTAGTGAATCAGCCCTATTGTGTCAGTTTTATACTCCCCTGGACTATGGTATGATGAGAAGTGTATATAGTGTATCCTTTAATCTATTCTCTCCATGCCTTTATCATGTCAAGTTTTCCTAACAGTTCTGTCTAACTGTGGCTATTTACCTTTTGTGTTAAGCACATTTTCATGCATATTTTAGTTACTAAGACAGGTAACGGTATCACACAGATTGCAGGGATATCAAAATCATAAATAAAATCATAATACTGGGAGCCTTGCAAGGGTCATTTACTTACGCAATTTGCCATGTTTTATACTTGAAAAATATTTCCCAAAATTCCAGCTTGAAGGAGTAGGAAAGACTAAATCACTGGGGGGTGGCCGATATGGATCTGAGCCAATCAGCAGGAATCTTCCTCATAGTCTTACAAACTGAGCATGTACACCCGGTCTGGGTCTCGGTGCAGGAACAAGGCATTATGGGAACTTTCTTTACACAGCTCAGCATTTTTTCTTCCCATTTGGCTTCTGATCATCTGAATGGGAGGAATATGGGGAGACTTAGGGGAACTATTGAGACAACTGAAGGTATGCCTGCAGCTTGAAATTAACTCTCACAAAAGCAGGCATTTTTGGGCGGACCTCCCCTCCCCTCCATGTACCTGTTTTCATTGTTTTATTATACTGAGATTCCCCCCCAGGTGCAAGCTGTGCCACTACACTATGCTTGCTGAGTGCCAGGGCCACAGGCTGAGGATGAGCATTCGCACTACTGAATTTTAGCTGCAGGAAGTGGCGATAAGTAAAGCCAAGATAGGGGCCACAATGTGTAAGGTATAGGTAATACATGTGAAGGCCATGCCTTTAGTTTAACAATCTGAAAGAAAAAACTGTAGAAGACATTATGATGCAAATCTGTGCACATTTTTACATTTGGGTAACTTTCACCTTTAAGGAAGGATAATGGGTAGTGATGAGCGAATCTGTCCTGTTTCGCTTTGCCGAAAAATTCGGGAATCTTTCAAAAGATTCGCAAAACGGCGAAAATGTTGCGCCAAAAAAAATTGTCGCCCGCGATTATTCTTTTGTCGTCCGTGGCTATTCTTCTGTCGCATGGCTATTCTTTTGTCACCCGTGGCTATTCTTTTGTCGCGCAACAATTGACGCGGGCGACAATTTTTGGACGTACCACAAAACATTACGCCCATCACTAATAATGGGACAATGATTGAAAGAAAGAATCTTAGCTTCACCCATTTTACAAGTTCAAGTACAAGTCTATTAGGGAGCCAAGAAGCTTACCTGTCAAAAATAATCAAAGCAGAACAAGTCAAATGAACGGTAGCAACTGTTTGATAGCCCAGCCAGGCCTGGATTTGTGGAGAGGCCACAAAGGCCCGTGCCTAGGGCGGCAAAAATGTAGGGGCGGCATGCCACCCTGCCACAACAATATTTTCAAATGTTGCTCCCATACAGAGCAATGGGGCCCTCTCCCCAACTACTCCCTATGGGACTGTAAATGTATGTGCGTGCGCACTTGCGGCTGCGCAGGGGGGTGTTCGCTAGTTCGCGAATGCACGTTCGGGGGGGCTGCAACGCGCAGCAATATAATCTGACACAGTGGGGCTCATTTACCAATACATCGCAGCGCTGTAATAGTCGCAGAGGCAAAACTTTTGCCCTGCGCATAAGCATATTTAACAGTATAGCGCAAACACGGTCGCTTAAAGTTTCATGCGCTAGTTTTGACACAAACTGCTGCGCCATACAAACATGCACATATGATGATGCAAAACTTGTCATAAATTATGTGCATAGATGGCGCAAGCTAATGCTCTAATAAGTCTGTACCAACTACATGCTTCCTAACTTAACAAGCTAGTCAGTTGGTGTTTAAATGGGAAAAAGATATGAAAGACACATTAACAAGGGAAACTGCCTTTATAGATAAGAACAAAGTTAAAAAAGGGTAAATGTTATTAAAACATTGTAAACAAATTAACAATTATATTTTTATAATAATGCTTATTAACATATCATACATTTGAGTAACATTAACATGGTTTTATTAATGACATACCTAAATTAGTTTATTGTAGCGCAAATCTGCAAATATACTAGCGCAAATGGTGAAAAACGCGCAGTCAGAACTACGCCACAAATGAACAGGCGTAAAAATTTCAATGCAGCCGTGCCTGCACAAATCTGCCCCTATATAAGCACATATACAGTGGTGTGAAAAACTATTTGCCCCCTTCTTGATTTCTTATTCTTTTGCATGTTTGTCACACAAAATGTTTCTGATCATCAAATTTAACTGTTAGTCAAAGATAACACAAGTAAACACAAAATGCAGTTTTTAAATGAGGGTTTTTATTATTTAGGGAGAAAAAAATCCAAACCTACATGGCCCTGTGTGAAAAAGTAATTGCCCCCTGAACCTAATAACTGGTTGGGCCACCCTTAGCAGCAATAACTGCAATCAAGCGTTTGCGATAACTTGCAACGAGTCTTTTACAGCGCTCTGGAGGAATTTTGGCCCACTCATCTTTGCAGAATTGTTGTAATTCAGCTTTATTTGAGGGTTTTCTAGCATTAACCGCCTTTTTAAGGTCACAACATCTCAATAGGATTCAGGTCAGGATTTTGACTAGGCCACTCCAAAGTCTTCATTTTGTTTTTCTTCAGCCATTCAGAGGTGGATTTGCTGGTGTGTTTTGGGTCATTGTCCTGCTGCAGCACCCAAGATCGCTTCAGCTTGAGTTGATGAACAGATGGCCGGACATTCTCCTTCAGGATTTTTTGGTAGACAGTAGAATTCATGGTTCCATCTATCACAGCAAGCCTTCCAGGTCCTGAAGCAGCAAAACAACCCCAGACCATCACACTACCACCACCATATTTTACTGTTGGTATGATGTTCTTTTTCTGAAATGCTATGTTACTTTTACGCCAGATGTAACGGGACACGCACCTTCCAAAAAGTTCAACTTTTGTCTCGTCGGTCCACAAGGTATTTTCCCAAAAGTCTTGGCAATCATTGAGATGTTTTTTAGCAAAATTGAGACGAGCCTTAATGTTCTTTTTGCTTAAAAGTGGTTTGCGCCTTGGAAATCTGTCATGCAGGCCGTTTTTGCCCAGTCTCTTTCTTATGGTGGAGTCGTGAACACTGACCTTAATTGAGGCAAGTGAGGCCTGCAGTTCTTTAGATGTTGTCCTGGGGTCTTTTGTGGCCTCTCGGATGAGTTGTCTCTGCGCTCTTGGGGTAATTTTGGTCGGCCGGCCACTCCTGGGAAGGTTCACCACTGTTCCATGTTTTTGACATTTGTGGATAATGGCTCTCACTGTGGTTCGCTGGAGTCCCAAAGCTTTATGGCTTTATAACCTTTACCAGACTGATAGATCTCAATTACTTTTGTTCTCATTTGTTCCTCAATTTCTTTGGATCTTGGCACGATGTCTAGCTTTTGAGGTGCTTTTGGTCTACTTTTCTGTGTCAGGTAGCTCCTATTTAAGTGATTTCTTGATTGAAACAGGTGTAGCAGTAATCAGGCCTGGGGGTGACTACAGAAATTGAACTCAGGTGTGATAAACCACAGTTAAGTTATTTTTTAACAAGGGGGGCAATCACTTTTTCACACAGGGCCATGTAGATTTGGAGTTTTTTTTCTCCCTTAATAACGTAAACCTTCATTTAAAAATTGAATTTTGTGTTCAATTATGTTATCTTTGACTAATAGTTAACGGTTTTTGATGAGCAGAAACATTTAAGTGTGACAAACATGCAAAAGAATAAGAAATCAGGAAGGGGGCAAATAGTTTTTCACACCACTGTATAGGTGCAAAGGGCGCACTTATGCAAAAATCGGGCACTTAAAACCCGCCCCTAGCCACACCTTCAAAAAACACGTTGTTGCTTGCGACATTATTGCCCAGTATTTGCGACATGCGCATAAAAAGAACTGGCGGAAAAATAAATGAACCAACGCAATGTAACGCATATGCAATTGCGTGTGCGCACAAAATGGCGCATAATCATAATTGCGTCGGTTTGTGTGCTGCGATGCATTGAAAAATTAGCCCCAGTGTGTTGTAATATTACCCAGCACAGCAGTGTAACATTGATTCAAAAAACAGTTTGACAAGTTCTCTTGTCGCTCACTTACTAGCTCCTGGCAAATTTGCCCCGTGCAGTACATCTTGGCAACCAATCAGCAATTTTCTTTGATCAGTCTACTGTAATCATTAATCATTAAAACCAAATCCCTTATTAGGATGACATGGGTTACTGCAAAGGGCAGATGTTCCCAGTGTTAGGGTTATAGACACCACTGGATCGCCTGAGCAGTTCTGGGCTGTACCAATTACTCTTCTCAGTGGGAAGCATGTAGTTATGGGGTATCGTGGGTTAACATCAGTAGGACACTTGTGATTACTGAAAGGGGGGTTTCCAAATGATTTTATTGCTAGGATTTCTCAAAAGGGTTAAGATTAGTTTTATGGCTTTCAATTCAGATAAACGGTTGTACAGTTCAGAGTTGCACAGCAGAAGCTATCAATACAAGGGCAATGCACCTTGTAGCCTAATAATGGGACTCAGCACATTTGGGTAATGTGGCATTCATGGCAGCAGAGGAGATGATTAAATTAATGAATTAATAAATTAATTAAATTCACAATTAAGTTGCATGGGTGAAAAAGCACCCTGTCTGCCATTACCATTATATAATAACCAATTCAACTCAATGGCACTCAAAGTAAAGTAGCACAACAGTATCAAACTAGAAAGGGAAGTTTGAGAACAAACTTTATGTTGGGTTGAAAAACATGAAGTCACTGAATGGGCTCCGCCCACTTTCTCTAACCTTGGACCACAGTTATATAGTAAAAACCACTGTGCAAAGTTTGGGGACCCTGGTTTTAATAGTGTCTGAATGGCAGCAACTTAAATTTCCCCACTGAAAGTTAACAACACCTGATTGGCGGTTGGTGGCTCCACCCCCTTTTTCTAACCTGGAACTGCAGTTACCCAGTGACTAATTCTGCGAAGTTTAGGGGCCCTGGGATTAATAGTTAAAGAACGGCAGCAATTAAAATTTAAACCAATAAAAGTCAATAGGTGAATTGTGATTGGTGGTTGGTGGCTCCGCCCACTTTTTCTAACCTTGAGTTGAAGTGACAAACTGTGGGCATTCTGGCATAAATAATTTGAGAATGACAGCATTTTAAATTTAAAGCAAAAAAATTTGATGGATGAAATCTGATTGGCTGTTAGTGGCCCAACCCACTTTTCCCCAGTGACCAACTTTGCAAATTTTGGGGACTCAGGCATAAAAATTGTGAGGCTGACAGCATTTTACACTTCACCATTGAAAGTAAATAGGTGAAATGTTATTGGCTGTTGGTGGCTCTGCCCACTTTTTTTCTAACTTTGAATGGCAAATACCCAGTGACTAACTCTGGAAACTTTAACAACCCTGGAATTAATATTTAAATAATGGCATCAGTTTAAATATAAACCAATGAAATCTAATGGGTGGAAATGGATTGGCTGTTGGTGGCTCCTCCCACTTGTTTGGGAACCCTGACATAAATAGTGTGAGCAAAGCAACATTTTAAATATAAACCAAACAAATTCAATAGATGAAGTCTGATTGGCTGTTGGTGGCTCCATCCACTTTTTAAAACATAAAAATGCAGTTCCTTAGTGACCCTGGTGTTAATACTGTGAGAATGGCAGCAGGTTGAATTTCCCATTGAAAATCAATAGTTAAAATCTGATTGGCTGTTGGTGGCTCCACCCACTTTTTCTAACTCTGAACTGCAGTTACCAGGTGACTAGCTCTGCAAAGTTTGGAGACCTTAGTATTAATATTTAAAGAATGGCCGCAGTTTAAATTTAAACATATGAAGTCTATAGGTGAAATAACTAAATAAAAATCAATAGGTGAAATCTGATTGGTTGCTGATGGCTCCGCCCACTTTACAAAACTAAAATTGCAGTCCCCTAGTGACAAACTGTGAAAAGTTTGGGGACCCTGGTGTTAGTACTGTGAGAATGGCAGCAGATTGGATTTCCCCATTGAAAGTCAATAGGTAAACTCTGATTGGCTGTTGGTGGCTCCGCCCACTTTTGGGCATCCAGCATAAAATGGCATTTATACAGTAATACATAATGATAGGGCTGCTTTTGTAAGTAATTGTGTTGGGTTGAAAACCCCAACATACTGTCCTTCGACTTTGGCTTCTTCTTCCGCTTCTTCTTCTTAGCGCCCCCCATTTTCTAAACGCTACTCCTCCTACAGTTTTAGGGGTACAACAGCCAAACTCTCCACACTTCTTCGCCCTATAGCGGAACAGGTTGCTTGTGCTTTTCTAAGCGATCCGGCCCCCCGTCTTTTTGTGGCGCCGCTCAGAACACCCCAATTTTCCCATTGACTTTGACAGGGAAGATTTTCAAACTGCTGCCAATCTTACAGCTTTGAAGCTACACCCCCCAAACTTGAATAACATAATAATGGGGTCACCCTGAATGAAACAGCAACATTTGTTGCATGACCCAAAGTGGGAGGGGCCAACAACAGCCAATCAAATTTCACCTGTTGACTTTAATGGGGAAATTGAAACTGCTGCCGCACTTACAGCTTTGAGGCTACACTCCCCAAACTTGAATCACACAGTCATGGGCTCAGCCTGAATGAAAATAGGATGATTGCTGGATGCCCAAAAGTGGGCGGAGCTGTGAACAGCCAATCAGATTTTACCTATTGATTTGGCGGAAATTCAACCTGCTGCCAGTCTCACAGTAATAACGCCGGGGTCCCCAAACTTTTTACACTTGGTCACTAGGGGACTGCAGTTATGGATTTAAAAAGTGGGCAGAGTCACCAACAGCCAATCAAATTTCACCTATTGATTTTTATTGGTTTGATGCCAGAGTTCCCAAACTTTGCATAGTCAGTCACTGGGTGACTACGCATTCAAGTTTTTTTTTTTTTTTTAGAACCCGCAAAGTGGGAGGGGCCAACAACAGGCAATCAAATTTTACCCATTGACTTTTATGGGAAAATTGAAACTGCTGTCAATCTTACAGCTTTGAGGCTACACTCCCCAAACTTGAATCACACCGTCATGGGCTCAGCCTGAATGAAAATATGATGATTGTTGGATGCCCAAAAGTGGGCAGAGCTGTGAACAGCCAATCAGATTTTACCTATTGACTTGGTGGAAATCCAACCTGCTGCCATTCTCACAGAAATTACCCCGGGACCCCAAACTTTGCAGGGTTAGGCACCAGGTAACTGTGGTTCAAGGTAAGAAAAAGTGGGCGGGGCCGCCAAAAGCCAATCACATTTCTTTCATTGTTTTCAGTGGGGAAATTTTAACTGCTGTCATTCTCACAAGTTTAATGTCAGGGTCCCCAAACTTTGCACAGTTTGTCACTGGGTGACTATGTTCCAAGTTTAGAAAAATGGGCGGGGCCAACAACAACCAATCAGATTTCACCTATAGACTTCATATGTTTAAATTTAAACTGCTGCCATTCTTTATATATTAATACTAAGGTCTCCAAACTTTGCAGAGCTAGTCACCTGGTAACTGCGGTTCAGAGTTAGAAAAAGTGGGTGGAGCCACCAACAGCCAATCAGATTTTAACTATTGATTTTCAATGGGGAAATTCAGCCTGCTGCCATTCTCACAGTATTAACACCAGGGTCACTAGGGAACTGCATTTTTGTTTTAAAAAGTGGGTGGAGCCACCAACAGCCAATCAGACTTCACCTATTGAATTTTTTTGGTTTATATTTAAAATGTTGCTTTGCTCACACTATTTATGTCAGGGTTCCCAAACAAGTGGGAGGAGCCACCAACAGCCAATCCATTTCCACCCATTAGATTTCATTGGTTTATATTTAAACTGATGCCATTATTTAAATATTAATTCCAGGGTTGTTAAAGTTTCCAGAGTTAGTCACTGGGTATTTGCCATTCAAAGTTAGAAAAAAGTGGGCGGAGCCACCAACAGCCAATCATATTTCACCTATTTACTTTCAATGGTGAAGTGTAAAATGCTGTCAGCCTCACAATGAATGCCTGAGTCCCCAAAATTTGCAAAGTTGGTCACTGGGGGACTGCAGTTCAAAAATAGGAAAAGTAGGTTGGGGCACTAACTGCCAATCAGATTTCATCCATCAAATTTTGTTGGTTTAAATTTAAAATGCTGTCTATGAATAATGAAACCTCGCACTACCCTTAGTTTATAATACAGGGTGCGCACTGTGTAATGTAATTAGTATGCAACAAGGAAAGAAAAGACACAGTTTTCTGGCACACCTGTATAGTTCTAAAATATAACCTTTAGCCGATGAATTAAATTAAAGGTTATATTTTAGAACTATACAGGTGTGCCAGAAAACTGTGTCTTTTCTTTCCTTGTTGAATACTAAATTTAAAATGCTGTCATTCTCAAACTATTTATGCCAGGATGCCCACTGTTTGTCACTGGGTAACTTCAACTCAAGGTTAGAAAAAGTGGGCGGAACCACCAATCACAATTCACCTATTGACTTTTATTGGTTTAAATGTTAATTGCTGCCGTTCTTTAACTATTAATCCTAGGGTCCCTAAACTTCGCTGAGTTAGTCACTGGGTAACTGCAGTTCCAGGTTAGAAAAAGGGGGTGGAGCCACCAACCGCCAATCAGATGTCGTTGACTTTCAGTGGGGAAATTTAAGTTGCTGCCATTCAGATACTATTAAAACCA
The DNA here is from genome assembly GCF_000004195.4 of Xenopus tropicalis. NCBI lineage: Eukaryota > Metazoa > Chordata > Amphibia > Anura > Pipidae > Xenopus > Xenopus tropicalis. The sequence continues at coordinate 87,442,618 of NC_030681.2, forward strand.
GGGTCCCCAAACTTTGCACAGTGGTTTTTACTATATAACTGTGGTCCAAGGTCAGAGAAAGTGGGCAGAGCCCATTCAGTGACTTCATGTTTTTCAACCTAACATGAAATTTGTTCTCAAACTTCCCTTTCTAGTTATTATTATTCTTAGCGCCCCCCATTTTCTAAACGCTACTCCTCCTACAGTTTTAGGGGTACAATACCCAAACTCCCCACACTTCTTCACCCTATAGCGGAGCAGGTTGATTGTGCTTTTCTAAGCGATCACGCCCCCCGTCTTTTTGTGGCGCCCCTCCGAGCCCCCCAATTTTCCCATTGACTTTGACAGGGAAGATTTTCAAACTGCTGCCAATCTTACAGCTTTGAAGCTACACCCCCCAAACTTGAATAACATAATCATGGGGTCACCCTGGATGAAACATCGACATTTGTTGGATAACCCAAAGTGGGAGGAGCCAAGAACAGCCAATCAAATTTCACCCATTGACTTTAATGGGGAAATTAAACCTGCTGCTAATCTTACAGCTTTGAGACTACACTCCCCAAACTTGAATCACATTATCATGGTGTGGAGCTACAAACAGCCAATCAGATTTTACCATTTGACTTTCAATGGAGGAAATCCAACCTGCTGCCATTCTCACAGTAATAAAACCAGGGTCCCCAAACTTTGTAGAGTTGGCAACATCAACAGCCAATCAGATTTTACCTATTGACTTTCAATAGGGAAATTCAAACTGATTCCATTCTCGCAGCATTAATACCAGGGTCCACAAACTCTTCACAGTTGGTCACTAGAAGACTGCCTTTTTAGGTTTGAAAAAGTGGGTGGAGCCACTAACAGCCAATCAGATTTCATCTATTGAATTTTTTTGGTTTAAATTTAAAATGCTGCCATTCTTATACTATTTACGCCAGGGTCCCCAAACTTAGTCACTGAGTGACAATAAAAGATTTTTATTTAAAAAAGTGGGTGGAGGCACAGACAGCCAATCAGACTTATTTAATTGATTTTACTGGGGAAATTTAAAGTGCTGCCATTCTCACAAGGTTTAATGCCAGTGTCCACAAACTTTTCACAGTTGGCCACTGGTTGACTACATATTCAAGGTTAGGAAAAGTGGATGGAGTCACCAACAGCCAATCACATTTCTTTAATTGATTTCAGTGGGGAAATTTTAACTGCTGCCATTCTCACACGTTTAATGCTAGTGTCCCCAAACTTTTCCTAGTTTGTCACTAGGGTACTAAGGTTAAAGGTTAGGAAAAGTGGGTGGAGCCACCAACAGCCAATCCGTTTTCACCTATTAAATTTCATTGGTTTATATTTAAACTGATGCCATTATTTAAGTATTAATTCTAGGGTTGTTAAACTTTGCAAGGTTAGTCACTGGGTATTTGTGGTTCAAAGTTAGGAAAAGTGGGAGGAGCCACCACCAGCCAATCATATCTCACTTATTTACTTTTAGTAGTGAAATCTAAAATGAGTCCCCAAACTTTGCAGAGTTGGTTACTGGGGGACTGCGGTTCAAAAATAGGAAAATTTTCATCCATTTAATTTTATTGGTTTACATTTTAAATGCTGTCATTCTCACACTATTTATGCCAGGGTTCCCACTGTTTGAACACCCACCAACCACCAATCACAATTCACCTATTGACTTTTATTGGTTCAAATTTAAACTGCTGCTGTTCCTTAACTATTAAACCTAGGCTCCCTAAACTTTGCAGAGTTAGTCACTGGGTAACTGCAGGTCCAGGTTAGAAAAAACGGGTGGAGCCACCAACCGCCAATCAGATGTCACTTTCAGCTGGGAAATTTAAATTGCTGCCATTCAGACACTATTAAAACCAGGGTCCCCAAACACAGTGGTTTTTACTATATAACTGTGGTCCAAGGTTAGAGAAACTGGGTGGAGCCAACAACAGCCAGCCAACAACATTCAGTGTCTTCATGTTTTTCAAACCAACATTACGTTTGTTCTTAAACTACCCTTTCTAGTTTGTTAATACAGGTTACGGCTAGTATTGCAACCCTTCCCTCAGGATAAACTTAAATAAAAGGAGATGGAACAATGATGTTGGCAGTGGACGTGGTGACGTTGGAAGCGAATGTAATGAACTAGGAAGAAGGGAGTAATGGCATTGAGATGGAGTTATTTTGTCAACTCAAACCCAGGCTGTCTGGTTCAAAAACAGACAGGAAGCAACCCTACTTACTGAACCTGGGCTTCACATGGTTTCAGTTTGATTGACTTTTACTGTTATTTCAAATTATTTGTCTGTGGTAGCAAGCATACTGTGTGAGGGAAGTATATATATCTGGAGTTTATGTATGGAAGTGAATTTTTTTATTTTCTCAGATCCAATAGTTTCCTACTTGAATTCCAGCATTATCTTCAATAGTCTTAGGAAAGGTTTAAGTGATAAGCTAAAAAAAAGCAAGTGGTATACTGGGCATCCTTGTCTTGTTCCATAGTGCATTATTATAGGACCTATTATCAGTCTGCCAGAGGGGTTAATGATACATGTATACATACAGTATATTATTAATTGTTGCCCATTACCGTTATGACTGACTCATTTCCAGAAAGATATAATTAGGTTGATAAATGCTAAAAGAGCAGATATAAGCAAAAGTAATTGTGCACGAGTGCAAAGATTCAGTCACACTAACAGTGCGTTACAGCAGATTTTAAAATTGGAACATTGGCTAGTCAGCACTTCTGCAACTATTTGTTTAACAATGTTATTAGCAACTGCTGATAATAATATGCATATTTTTGTTGTTTCTGTCTCACTACTTTAGTAGGGTGTATTTAATGGTTTAATACAAATGTTTACATTCCCAAGCTATACCACAGGTATTGCTAATATTTCTACAGAATCAAAAGCAGTGGGTAACAGAAATGAGCATACTCACAGCACAGCAATGTTGCATTCTCTAGTCTGTTTAAAGAAGAACTACTGCTTAGCAATGGCATAGGGTAGAAATGGTGCAGTATATGTTTGGGCTTCTGCACCAGCCCAAGGCGGCCCAAGAATCTGTGCCCCCAAAGATGCCCAGTAGGTCTTCTTTTCTGCTGAATCACTGCACGTACTCTGTGCTGCTGTCATTTACCTGAGCTTAGGGGCCAACACACAATATACTGTATATATGTAGAATATAAATGTTGCTATACAAGGCTGATCAGTAATTAATTCAGATTCTCATTACATGGCAGCTCAGAAACCAATGCACTTTGCTTTATTATTTAATAATCAGCCTTGTAGCATCAGCTTCTATTACAGATGACCCTAATTTTGTGACAACCCCTAAGTTTAACTACTTAACAGCTGCCCAGTAGTGATGGGCGAAATAATTTACCAGGCATGGATTTCCGTGTTTCACCATTGGAGGAATTTTTGTGCTAAACAGCTACAAAATTTGCAGTGGAAAAATTTGGCTGTAACAAATAATTGTTGCCCGCATCCAAAAAAAATGATGCGCGTCAAAAAAAAGTTGCTTGTGTTGTTTTCTTTTCCTGCAATTTTTTTTCTGCCCAACATTTTCATTGTTTCACAAACTTTTTCAAAGATTCGCAAATTTTTTTGGCGAAACAAAACATGACAGAGTCACTCATCATTACTGCCCAGAGAACACTAAGTGCATGAGTGTTAGTGACACTCCCGACAAGATTTCAAGATGCTGACCCCCTGTAACATAGTAACATAGTAAGTTGGGTTAAAAAAAAGACATACGTCCATCACGTTCAACCATAATGCCTGTATCTAACCTGCCTAACTGCTAGTTGATCCAGAGGAAGGCAAAAAACCCCATCTGAAGCCTCTCTAATTTGCCGCAGAGGGGAAAAAATTCCTTCCTGACTCCAAGATGGCAATCGGACCAGTCCCTGGATCAACTTGTACTAAGAGCTATCTCCCATAACCCTGTATTCCCTCACTTGTACTGAGAGCTATCTCCCATACCCCTGTATTCCCTCACTTGTACTGAGAGCTATCTCCCATAACCCTGTATTCCCTCACTTGTACTGAGAGCTATCTCCCATATCCCTGTATTCCCTCACTTGCTAAGAATGCATCCAGCCCCTTCTTAAAGCTATATAATGTATCAGCCAGCACGACTGATTCGGGGAGGGAATTCCACAACTTCACAGCTCTCACTGTAAAAAATCCTTTCCGAATATTTAAATGGAACCTCCCTTCTTCTAAACGGAGTGGGTGCCCTCGTGTCCATTGGAAAGACCTACTGGTAAATAAAACATTAGAGAGGTTATTATATGATCCCTTTATATATTTATACATAGTTATCATGTCACCTCTTAAGCGCCTCTTCTCCAGTGTAAACAGACCCAACTTGGCCAGTCTTTCTTCATAACTGAGACTTTCCATGCCCTTTACCAGCTTAGTTGCCCTTCTCTGGACCCTCTCTAACTCAATAATGTCCCGTTTGAGCACTGGAGACCAAAACTGAACAGCATATTCTAGATGGGGCCTTACCAGCGCTCTGTAAAGGGGAAGAATAACCCCCTCCTCCCGTGAATCTATACCCCTTTTAATACAGCTCAAAACCTTGTTTGCCCTTGCAGCTGCTGCCTGGCATTGCTTGCTACAGCCAAGTTTATTATCTACAAGGACTCCAAGGTCCTTCTCCATTATGGATTTGCCTAGTGCAGTCCCATTAAGGGTATACGGGGCTTGCATATTTTTACATCCCAGGTGCATGACCTTACATTTATCCACATTAAATCTCATCTGCCACTTAGCTGCCCAGATTGCCAGTTGGTCAAGATCCTGCTGCAAGGATGTCACATCCTGGATAGAATTGACTGGTCTGCAGAGTTTTGTGTCATCTGCAAACACTGATACATTACTCATAATACCCTCCCCTAAGTCATTTATGAACAAATTAAACAAACGTGGACCCAGTACAGAACCCCGAGGGACCCCACTGAGAACCTTACTCCAAGTAGAGAATGTACCATTAACAACCACCCTCTGTACCCGATCCTGTAGCCAGTTTTCTATCCATGTGCAAACGACTTCACTAAGACCAATAGACCTTAGTTTAGAAAGCAGTCGTTTGTGGGGAACGGTATCTAATGCTTTGGCAAAATCCAAATAGATTATATCTACTGCATCCTCACTGTCCAGCTTCTTACTTACCTCATCATAAAAAGCAATTAAATTGGTCTGACATGACCTGTCCTTCATAAAGCCATGCTGATTACTGTTCATAATGCCATTCTCCACTACATAATTTTGAATGTGATCCCTTAACAAGCTTTCAAATAACTTGCCCACCACGGATGTCTCAGTACCCGAGGGTGTATTCCATCTGGCCCAGGTGCCTTGTTTACATTTATCGTGTGTAACCCTTTAAGCACCATATTAAGGAGCTAAAATTTGCCTTCCTAAAATTCAGTGTCTTTGTTGCCCCCGTGTAAATTTGTTTACTGCACCAAACATCAAATGAAATAACATGGTCACTATTACCCAGGGGTTCAACCACTTGCACTTGTAAGTATTTGAACACCTGAGAAAATCAGTGTTAATATTTGGTACAGAAGCCTTTGTTTGCAATTACAGAGGTCAAACGTTTCCTGTAGTTCTTGACCAGGTTTGCACACACTGCTACAGGGATTTTGGCCCACTCTTCCACACAGATCTCCTCTAGATCTGTCAGGTTTCGGGGCTGTCGCTGAGCAACATGGAGTTTCACCTCCATCCAAATATTTTCTACTGGATTTAGGTCTGGAGACTGGCTAGGCCACTCCAGAACCTTGATATGCCTCTTATGGAGCCACTCCTTGGTTATCCTGGCTGTGTGCTTCGGGTTATTGTCATGTTGGAAGACCCAGCCACGACCCATCTTCAATGCTCTGACTGAGGGAAGGAGGTTGTTGCTCAAAATCTCACAATACACGGCCCCATTCATCCTCTCCTTAATACAGTGCAGTCGTCTGTATAGTGCAGTTAGAATAATAATAAGAAAAATCTGGGGTCATTTATAAAGACTGGGCAATAACCCATGGCATCCAATCAGGTATTTCCTTTAATTGCTCAACCTGCAGCTTGAGAAAAAAAAAAACGCAATTAATGATTGCTATAGTTTACTGCCCTGGTGCAAATTTGCCCAGTCTTTATAAATGACCCCTACTTATTGCTGTGGGTCACTAAGCTTCTTTGTTTGGGCATATTCCTATATCCATGTGACCCAAGATTCTAGTTATGCCTTTAAGAGGGGTTTGGATAACTTTTTTGACAAGAACAGGCATCACAAAATATGATTTTGGACAGGGGGACCATGGGGAGCAGTTTAATCTCTGTGCAAAAGTTATCTTATCTCCCTGGCTCCCCGTCTCCCTGCCCATATCATCTTCCCCGGGGGGAAGGGGAATTCTGGAAAGATCATAGCTCCCTTGGAAACCTGGTTATGATGTACATAAACAAGAATTATATACAAAGCTATAGTGATAGTATAGTATAGTATAGTAACTGAAGGTTTTCAGTCAGTTAAGTATAGGAATGTATATATATATATGTATGTATGTAGCTATGTATGTATGTATATATATATATTTGTAGGTGCCAGGGAATGCCTACATCTCAACAATCTATCAGTACATAGTAAATTAAACAACTTTACTAACAAGGAAAATCATATAGAGGCAGATTTATCATTTGGCTTTAGAGTTTTTTTGAAACCACAAATAAACTAATTTCCACTTAAACCACAAATGTCTAGTCAGATATTAAACGATCCAAATTAAAACAAATGAAAAGAACATGAATCATTGTGGATGTACAAATGGAAAAAACCTCTAAAACCACAAATTAAATAAAGATTGTTACAATTTGCCTAGGACAGCTCCCATTGACCCCGACAGCTTTTAGATGGTGAAGTTTTATATAAGTTTTTTTCATGGTTTTGACACATAATAAATGGTGAAAATTTTGCCTTTTTTACACTAAACAAATTGAGGTTTAGTGCAAAAAAACATAAATTGTGAAAAAATAACGAATGTTAGTAAATGGCCCCCTTTGTCTTGTATTATATACATTACATTATAATATATACAGAAATGTTATATATATGGAACGTTCCTGCGTTGTCAAAAATGTTAGGATAAATGTTCCAATCCATAAAGAAAAAATCACATTTCTAAAAACATGCAATACTTCAAAAAATAGAAAGACAAAAATGCCATTCAGGTTTACAAACAGGTACAAATTAGGAAAAAAATGTAAATTACAAAATATATAGGACGAGTTCTTGAACAGGCTAGGGCTATAAAAAGGTAATTAGACAGTCCTGGTTCAAAAAAATGCTAATTAGCCATGCTGTATGGGAATTTGGAGAGTTTACTTTGGAAACTGTAATGCATCTCTTCCAGAATATACTATCTATCTATTTGTCTTACTCTGTTAATAAATGCTATAACATAAAGTAACCTTTATCTGACTAAAGCTTGGTTCACAGGGTTCCTGTTCCCCAACTTCACTAGGAGGATTGTCCTTTAAGGGCAGAACACTTTACTGGGCCTTGTTGATCCCAGGCTCCCTGGAACACATCCAGCTGGGTCAGTTACTGAGGGCCAAAGAGAAAAGGACCACCCCTATGGTGGACCTATGGGCCAATTTGCAGCGCCGGATTTGTGTTCCGGGCTCCCCTAGGCCGCCCCCCCCTCACCTAGTGCGCATGCGTGAACGCGCATACCATACATTTAAACTCCCATACGGAGCAGTGGAGAGAGGTCCCCATTGCTTCGTAAGGGAGCAAAATTCTAAAATGTTGTTGCAGCGGGGCAGTATGCTGCCCCTAAATTTCTGCCGCCCTAGGCCCAGGCCTTTGTGGCCTCTCCACAAATCCGGGCCTGCCAATTTGTACAAAACCTAATACATGGGCTTCCACCTAGTAAAATAACATACACTCACTTTTATCTGATTTATTAAGAAATCTACTACTGGATTAGGGATCTTACACATGACTGTTTTGTCCTGCGTCCTCCTGCAGTGAAGGAGTGCAGAACAAAACACAGCTCATTCTTCCCTATCAGCCCATACTGACACAAGAGCATCCAAGCGCCAAATGCAGGGAAATCCACTCCAGGTGAGCAAAGGGATGAACACACATATGTAATTGCCCTTATACATTTTTAAAGCAAAACGATACCCCCAGAATGAATACTTAACCAACAGATAATTATATTATGTTAAGTGACCTATTAAAGAATCTCCCCAAACTGCAATATATATACTTTGTATATATATATATATATATATATATATATATATATATGATCAGTAAATATTGTCCTTTTGCATCTTTTCCCTTGATCCACCATTTAGTGATGGGCTGTGTGCACACCTGTGTGCTTGTCTGTGTCACTGTGAATCCTATGATCCCAGGAGGCAGCCCCTAATTCTTAAAATGGCAATTTTCTATTTAGGAGTACCCAATAGCACATACTATTATTTATACTATTTTTTTTTTTTATAAAAAATGGTTTATTTACATGAAGCAGGGTTTTACATATGAGCTTGTTTATGACATGCATTATTTTGGGGGTATAGTTTTCCTTTAACTGCAACTTCCTTTCCAAGTTAAAGCTTCCAGTTGGTTGCCCTACTATTGGTCACCACTGCCACTGGGATCACTTGACTGTATCTGGGAATGATACAAAATAGAGGAGGCCACTGCTCCTGTACTGTGATTATCCATAATCAATATTAAAATGTTAATTAGGGGTGTGACAAATTCAAAATTCATATAGGGGCGCAGTAGAGAAGTTTTCTCTGTTTATGAAACATACTGTTAATATCCATAATGAAAGTATGCCTAATGAAGTGGCATAAATAATATTACACACTTGCAGTTTTGCTTACCAGCCAAAACATGAAAATGTCTTAATATAGAAAACCAATATAAAAAAGGTAAAAATAGATTTTGGTATATCAAATTTTTGTGATTGCTTGTAATGTAATGTGGTGCTATATTGCCATCTTGTGGCTATTTTCTAGTTTGTCTTTATTTATCTGAAAACATTTCTTCAATGGAATACTGTAGATATATTTAATGTAAGCACAAACAGGATGACATTTAACCCTTTAAAGGAGAAGGAAAGGCAAAGTCACTTGGGGGTGCCAAAATGTTAGGCACCCCCAAGTGACTTTAATCGCTTACCTTGTACCCCGTGCTGGTGCCCCTGTTGGGAGAGAACAGCACCAGCCCGGGGTAGCTGCAGCGCTTCCTTCTTCCTGGTTCCCTGTGAGCACATGCGCAGTAGAGTGAAAAGATGAAGTTTAACAGAGAAGTCGGCTTTTCACTCTACTGCGCATGCGCCTATCGTATAGTCGCAGCTAAACGAAGCAGGAAGGAGGAAGCGCAGCTACCCCGGGCTGGTGCTGTTTTCTCCTAACAGGGGCACCAGCCCAGGGTAAAAGGTAGGCGATTAAAGTTACTTGGGGGTGCCTAACATTTTGACACCCCCAAGTGACTTTGACTTTCCTTGTCCTTTAAGTGCCAGCAGAATTTCACATTTTGGTTCCCCTTAGTGCCAGACATTTTGTTCTCTCTCGCTTCGTTCTGTGCTCTCTCATTTTAGGGGCATTTACTGGGGGGATGGGGTTAGTTTAGGTAGGAAAACTATATATAATTTTTTTCAGGAGAACCTGAGCTTTCCAAATCTGGCTGGGTGAAGTAAGATTATAACTTTACTGTACCTTCTCTGTCGCTGTATGTTTCTAAATAAGTGCGGATTCCTGCTTTGAATTAGGAATATATGGACTATGAACTTGGACTGCACCCAGGCCTGGGTAAACCCATTATACGTGACTGCTGGCAAAATACATTTATGTACAACACCTATATACTTCTATACAGTACCTAGCTATACATATATACTTTAACATCTATAGATAAATATCTATATTCTTTTATAGGAGCATGTATAACACAGAGCACTCATGGGACCTAAAATGTAATGGTGCAAGTCGACTTTTCGGTCCTACACAGAGGACCTTTATCAAGACCTCACAAAATATTCTTTTAAAGATAAAGATCTTTACTCAACTTTATGCATCTGCATATCTATAGTCTACTATATACATTACAGATATTTGCAAACGTTTGGCTTTTAAGGTATGTTTAGGATAATATACTTTACATAATATAATAAGGTCGTTTTAAGGCCTCTTATTTCACCCTTAAAGTTAAGTTAACTTTTAAAATGTTATAGAATGGGCAAATCTAAGCAACTATTCCATTTGTCTTCATTTTTTTATCTTTTATTGTTTTTCTTCTTCTGCCTCTTTCCAGCTTTTGAATGGGGGTCACTGACCCCGGCAGCCAAAAACTATTGCTCTGTGAGGCTACAATTTTATTGTTACTTTTTATTACTTATCTTTCTATTCAAATATCAGCCACTCCTTCAAACCATTCTCTGGTTACTAAGGTAAACTGGATCCTAGCACCCAGATGAGTGTTGAAATTCCAAACCGGAGAACTGCCTAAGAAAAAGTAAAATAACTAAAAACTACCAATAATAAAAAATGAAGACCAATTGCATATTGTCTCAGAATAGCACCCTCTAGAGCATACCTAAAGTTAACTCAAGGTGAACAACCCCTTTAAATTTTAGAATGTATATACAGACAGGAAAGATGCCCCATGCCTCAGGTTTTCACTTTTAGTACTGCAGTTAATGGAAAACGCTGCTAAACACTTGCCAAGCTGCCTTTCTATCTGTTCCATATTTGATGTCCCATTATAGTCCCTCCCTTATGAATGGGTATTAGTGATGAGCGAATTTTTTTTGGCAAGCATGGATTCGCAGTGAATTTCTGCATTTTGCCATTGGCGAATTGTTTTGCGAAACTTCCGTGAAAATTCGGCGCTCATAAATTTTTTTTGTTGCGCGTCAAATTGGGCACGGTCGCATAAAAAAAGCACGGTCGACAAAAACAAGATGCGGGGGACAAAAAAACCGCAGACCGCAAAAAAAAGGTGCAACAAATGCATTTTGCAAATTTTTGACGTTTCGCTAATTTTCTTGCCGTTTTGCGAATTTTATGGCAAAGTAAAATGGAGCAGATTCGCTCATCACTAATGGGTATCTTTAGGAAGCTATTGGGCTCCACAGCAAAATCCTACAAAAGTGTCCCACAAATCTCTGGGAATAGTACATATTTTAAAATTGCTCTTCTACTGGGCCCCTTTTAAAACTGGCCCCTAGGAACTGATGGGCCACTTGCAAAAATATTGCTTTTTTCTTAGCTTTTTTTCTCAGACCTGTGTATTTCCTATTCATATTCTAGTCTCTTGTTCAAACCACTCCCTGGTTGTTAAAGTAATTTGAATCTTAGCAACCAGATAACTGCTAAAATTCCAAACGGGAGAGCTGCTGAATAAAAAGTGAAATAATTAAAAAAACACATATAATAAAAAACAAAGACCAGTTGCAATTTGTCTTTACATTACTCTGTACATCATACTAAAGCAGTTTCCCTTTTGGTTTCACCAGCTTGTGGTAGTCTATTAATTGGGAAAGCTATACTTATGCTTAGGCGTATGTGGGGCTGTTTGGGTCTTTGTGTATTTGAAGTGCCAGGGTCTATTTATATTCTCAGTCCAAGCATTGATAGAACAGACCCCAATGTTACCGCAAGATTCCCCCTGGACCCAGGCCACCGTAAAGCTGGTATAAGGGGGCCCAGACAATTTTCTGTAAGGATTTTTATCTGGTAGCCCATAAGATGATTACATTACAAATCCCCCCTTCATCTAACAAGGAAAAAAATAAAACAAAAATCTATCTGTCCCAGAATAAACACTCAGAACACTGGGCACCAGAATCAATCACAACCAAGGTGTCATAATCCTAATCAGGGTGTCTCAGGTTATCAGGATCACATATCAGGACTGTGAACAGTTTTCATGATAAGGATCAAGTATGAAGGAGGAAAAAAAGCTTTTTGTAATTTATTTTTTTCTTGAAAAAAAGGTCTACAAAGCTCCAGGAGTCCATAGCAAAAAAAAATTCAATGACGCACTAACTGCACTTGCAGCGAATCAATAATAATTAATAATAATTAATATAAAAGTAGATGATTCCGAACAGCCCGCGAGGTTAAAGATCCTTTAGCCCAATAGAAATAGTAACTAGATGTATGCAAGAACAAGCTTTAGAGTTCTTTTAAATGTTATTTTCTTTCCAGTGATGTAATGATGCCACCTATGTGTACAATCCACTAGGGGGCGCCAACATATCATAATAGAGTTAAATCAAGGTATGAACTAAACTCCACCTCTCACCTTTAAAATAGTAAACTCCAGTATTCTCTATATAATCTGTTTTTTTTTTTTTTACAGTGAAAACAAGTAAACATAAATAGCATCATTGTATGTCCTGTACTGCTGGAGACATGGGGGAGAACCTTTCATATGTTGCTTTTATAGGTCATGCATGAGTGTGAACTTTGTGTTGTATTAGATTATAAAATGGTGTCATTGCTGTATGACATTGGTATTATTATGGCATGTAATCATTGGACTTTTAATAGCAAAACACAAGTATGAATGAGTGATTTAATGAAATGATGGTGAAGTTATATTCTATTATATCAAATTATTATTATTGTAGTTATTATATTTGAATAAAGTAATTGCAAAATATATTTTTTGTTGGTCTTACTGATCTTTGTTATTGCAATGGGATGTGGGATTTTGACATGATTACAGGATTGTGTTAAAGTAACAGGATTTTCATGTCTTAAAGGTGCATGGGAATCTGGGGGGAAATCTGGGGTGCAGCAATAAGATCTCTTTATAAAGCTTTTCCTTTATGCAGACTTGGGGGCACATTAATCAAAGTACGGCAGGTCCGAATACCAAAAATTCGTATTTACAACTTTTGCGTATTTCCTGCGATATTTTGGTACATTTGGAATTTTTCTTACTAGCATATATACGATTTTTTCGTACTTTAAAAAGCACAATACAAAAAATCATATTTAATACGAAAATCTTATTTTGATAAATCTGCCCCTTTGTGTATCAGTAGTATAGCCCATATAATCCTACACAAGGATGCACCTCTTTAGAGATGTTTTCACCTAGTTTGGTTGTGTCCAGAGTGTAATCAGTAAGTAAAAGCTTTGAAGTTTATTTGCCGGGGGCAGTCAATTCATTACTTTTACAAGGTCCCTGGCCAAAGTACTATTATTCCATGACAGAAAAATTATAGTTTTCAACTGGATGAGGCCAGACACTGGAATATGACAAGGCCATATTGCTTACTGGAGGAATACTGTCATGGGAAAACATGGTTTTTTTTTAAACACATGAGTTAACAGCACATCTTCAATAGAATTCTGCATTGAAATCTGTTTTTAAACAGATTTTTATTTAATTTTCAAATTTCACATGGGGCTAACCATGTTCTTCATTTCCTGGGGTGCCACAGCCACCTCTGATAAACTTCAGTCACACTATACTGCTGTGCTGCAAGTTGGAATGATACAGTGTTGGACTTTGGTACCTGGGGCCCACCAGAGAACCTCACCCCAGGGTCCCACCAAACACATAAGCTGTTGCTGAGACCACCACCCACTCCCTATTGTGTAGCACATGAGCTACACCTTACACATTTATCATCTGCAGCATTTCAAAAGGGGGTTTCAGTGAGGCCTTCAGTAATGGTTACTGTATATTAAAAGCTTCATTATTTTTTAAATATACCACACCTATATGAAATTCATATAACAGTCATTACACATTCCAGGCGAGGAATCACTGTGGCAAGGTGGTATGGCCATACAGTTAGCAGGGCCCAGTAGGACCGGGGCCAACTGGGAATTTTCCTGGTGTCCTGTCCAACCCTGGAGTGATATCACCCCCCTCCCAGCAGCTGATCCGCAGAACAATGTGAAGGTAGCAAGATAGCAGCTCCCAGTAGATATCAGAATAGCACTCAATAGTAAGAAATCCAAGTCCAGCTTGTGACTCATCCAGTTACATGGGAGAACTAGAAACAACAGGTTATCTGAATGCAGTTCTAATGTTTAGCCCTGGCTCCTTCTGAAAGCTCAGACTCAGGCACAATGCACTGGCTGCCTATACACCAATATTACAAATAAAAAAAAATACATTTGTTGGCTTAAGAACAAAATTTTAAATGGTAGAGTGAATTATTTGGTATGTTAAAAGTGTAATTTAGAAATAAAAGTATACCATAAAAATCCCTTAAATTAGCACATGTAATGAGTGGTTCCCTACAAAAGTTCAGGGGCAAAAGTTATTTTGGATAAATGTTTGTTCTGACGGATCTAACTTTAAATACAGAATATGGGTATATGGAAGAGATAACAGCAGAATCTATGCTTAGGAAGCTTTAGTACTCAGTTCATCATGCAGTATGTGCACAGTATATGTAGTGTATGATGGAAACCATCTAGACATTTACTTCTGAATCTGTAACATGCAATCAATGTTGATTTGAAACATGATATTGTTACCTGAGTAACCTAGGAACCATGTTGTAAACATGCTTTGTAGATTTGTAAATAAAAGTGGCATGGGTTTTGGATTTCATAAGGCGAAAATAGTACAGGTATGGGATAAGTTATACGTAAACCTGTTATCCAGAAAACTTCAAATTTTGGGAAGGCCATCTCCTATAGATTCAATTTTAATAAATAATTTCAAACAATTTCCTTTTTTCTGTAATAATAAAAAACTATCTTGTACTTGATCCAAACTAAGATATAATTAATCCTTATTGGTGGCAAAACAATCATGTAGACAGCAGTACATAAAAAAATGGGGGAATTATACAAATGCTTAAAATAATAAATATATTTATATAATAATAATACATATTGCTTTTGTAGTTTGCATTGGGCATTTAGGGTACTAAGGGGCATTAGAGCTCAGCTCTGCTACTGAAATCTAATAGCTGCTCAAAGCAGTAAAACCTATTCTGATAAATGTGTCCACTCAGTAAACAATTTCCTGTTTAGTAAGTGTTTAGTAACTATGCTAACATCCAAACTGTTGAGGATCCTTAAGGAATTTCCAGTTTGAATTTTAGTAAATCTGCCTCAGTGTCCCAAAATAGACATTCTATGAAAATGTTTTGCTTATTAAACTCTGACATAATTAATAAGTATAGGGTATGTTTATAGATTAGTGCTTCTTCTGTGCCTAGAGTAACCCTCCTTGATCAATAATGAATGTGATGAGTTAGAAACTGGATAAGCAACGTTAGTCAGAAGTTATTATATCTGTAACAAATACAAGTCGGGTTTCTTTGCTGTGTGAAAGGATCTCGCGTTTCATACCAAGTCATGCATATAATAACTGTCCTGTCTGTAATGTGATGAGAAGACAACTAAATAAATAATGTATCTGATGCAGAAATAAATGGCGCCCATTATGTAAAACAATTAAAATGTTGTTTGTGTAGAATTTGAATGCGTTTGCTTCAGTTTGATGCCAGCACTCTCCCCAACATATGCCTCCTTTTAAGACATCCGTTTAATTACTTGTATTACACGATGGATTCCCAAGTCTCAAAGGCAGGGACAGATATGGTTGGTGGATGGCAGATTGATTTTCATTACCTTTTATTTACATTAAGTGGCTTTGTAAGAAATAGTATCCCACCTATGCATAGAGTTATCCTGCATCCAGCATCTTACATAGATTTAGTGGTTGGTTTCAAGGGCACTCAGGGGTCTCTGACAACTGATCGCTTAACTCCTTACATTATGCATTGGTACACTTTTTGGAAGTAGGTATTGGTTTAGGTTGATAAACAAATGATGATCAAGATTTCCTAAAATGCCAACTATATTATTCTTGGTATTTATAGGTTTCTAAAATGTAAACATAGCACTTTGCCCAGCCTCATTTTAAGGACTTGAATTACACATGTACACACAACTTTAACAATCATGTGGACTGGGATTGGTTTGTCATATGAGTAGTGTAGGCTTTGTTTGACTTTTAAGGGTTGTACACCTTTTATTTTAAAATCCCCTATAACAGCCCCCAGAATACCATATCTTTCTTCCTGTATGCAGATTTATTTAGTTTCTCTACTACAATCAACTGAACAGCAGTTTAGTTACACTCTTGTCTAGTGCAAAGCTCTGCCCCCTTTTGCTTACAGAGCCTATGAAGGCTTCAAAGAGCCCTCTGCTCCAATTAAAATCGATCAGGCATGCACAAAATAATAATAAGATAAGAAAGCACTGCAAGAGACAGCTGGAAATGAACTCTGCTAGGAATTCAGGGGTCCTGCTTCTCCCTAGTTATGCCATTGATTTGGAAATTCCTCTGCAATCTCTCAGACTGATTTGGGGATGTCACCAGGGTTGCCACTTTTTCGGGGAAAAAGTTATTTTTCCTTTAGGAGTATAATTTGCTTATTCTGTACTGTGAAACCAAAAAGCCAAAGTTTGATGCAAGATAACTAAAGCATATATATATATTAAAGAAATAAGGTACCATCATATCCTGAGCCTCCAACTCACTAGACTTAAGCTCCTTTGGGTTTTACAATATAGGAGGTAGT
Organism: Xenopus tropicalis; assembly: GCF_000004195.4. Lineage (NCBI taxonomy): Eukaryota > Metazoa > Chordata > Amphibia > Anura > Pipidae > Xenopus > Xenopus tropicalis. The sequence continues at coordinate 87,459,197 of NC_030681.2, forward strand.
TGTTACAGATACATATGTGTCCAACTTACACTTGTCAGAGGGATTTCGTCTATTTAGTTTTAATGAACCTTTTAAAAGGCTTTTATTCAAGTGTTTTCTAATTTTTGGAACTGTCTTTGCTAGCTAAAAATTATTAGGGGATACATTATGCACCTGATTTTAATGGATTTTCTATTGAAGTAAAAACTTTACATTATTAAAGTGGATAGTTGAGATCCACCCTAAAAGCATGGGGTCCTAATTTTGGTTTTTGGACCCACAGGTTGTTAACAAGTAAACCAGTCTTTATTTTCTATAATGATAGCATGTACATGTTGCTTCTTTTGTGGCTCTTCAGATTAAATGAAGAAGAAGAATAATCAAAATTATCAAATGCCTTCTCAATTTCTTCATTCATGGGGATGTTACCACCATGGTATAGGGAAACATTGGGACACTGGTCCATAAATTTCTCATCAAAATATTTCAGGTGATAAATAATTTCCTGTCCTGGTATAAATATGGGACTCACTTCAGTGTCCTCCAGTGCTCTCCAGTCCATGTCCTGCAAAACATGTTACTTAAAATGTTACTTGCATAAAAATGTTACTTATTAATTGAAGCTAAATACAGCAAAAATACTCATGCATGCCTAAAATGTAAACATAGCTCAGAGAAACAATGTTTCTTTATAGCTTGTGCCTCTGGCTCATTAGTCCTAAGCCGCTCCTCTGGATCTTTCATTAACAGCTACAAAAAATAAAATAGTCCATAGCTGTAGCAAATATTATTAGCAGATTTATCCAGTGTAGAATAAAAACAGTGAAATGGGTTTTAGATGCCATGATTATTTAATTAACGTTTTAATGATTTTTTAGTAGACTTAAGATATGGAAATCAAAATTAGGGAAAGGCCCCTTATCCAAAAAAATCCAGTTCCTGAGCATTCTGGCCATGGGCGTCCGCAGAAAATTTTCCAAGGGGGGTCAAGTAAGCTAGTATCATCCTGCAACAGACAAATATATATATATATATAAATATATATATATATTTTTTTGCAGGATGATACTAGCTTATGTGTGTCTGTATGTAAAAATATACAATTGTAATTAAATATATTTTAATTAATGAATACATTTACAACTGTTAGTGCCTTTTACAACTACTCTGCTCTACTCAGCTACCTACTATTCACATAATTCAGTACTCAGTACTCAGAAACACACATTAGATGGATCAAAATTATCATGCCACATAAAAAAGCCCCCAATTGCCCCCATGTACCAGTGCCAACAGCCATCATATTGCCTCCAATGTATTTGTGCCAGCACCCAACATATTGCCCCCATCTGTACTGTGCCAGCAGCCAAGCCACCCCTCATATTGCCCCCCATCTGTACTGTGCCAGCAGCCAAACCCCCCTCATATTGCCCCCATATGTACTGTGCCAGCAGCCAAGCCCCCCTCATATTGCCCCCCCATCTGTACTGTGCCAGCAGCCAAGCCCCCCTCATATTGCCCCCATATGTACTGTGCCAGCAGCCAAGCCCCCCTCATATTGCCCCCATCTGTACTGTGCCAGCAGCCAAGCCCCCCTCATATTGCCCCCATATGTACTGTGCCAGCAGCCAAGCCCCCCTCATATTGCGCCCCCAGCAAGGCCCCAGCATCTGTACCTGTGTCAGCAGCCAAGCCCCCCTCATATTGCCCCCCCATCTGTACTGTGCCAGCAGCCAAGCCCCCCTCATATTGCCCCCCCATCTGTACTGTGCCAGCAGCCAAGCCCCCCTCATATTGCCCCCCCATCTGTACTGTGCCAGCAGCCAAGCCCCCCTCATATTGCCCCCCCATCTGTACTGTGCCAGCAGCCAAGCCCCCCTCATATTGCCCCCCCATCTGTACTGTGCCAGCAGCCAAGCCCCCCTCATATTGCGCCCCCAGCAACTGTACCTGTGTCAGCAGCAGCAGTGCCTCGAAATCCCAGTCCCAGGTGCCAGTCAGCCAAGGCCAGCAGTCCTGCTCACTCAGCCAGCCCACAGCACAACCGACCACCGCCGCACCCAAGCACCTTCTGTGCCTTCTGGCGCCTTGTGTTTCAAAGACACGCATGCGTAGGGGGGGCGTGCCCAATACGCATGCGTGTCATATGGGCGCACGGAGGTAAGCGCCGCTCCAGTATAGGGAAGGGTGGGAAGGTGGTGCCTGCGCTCAGTTCCTGGGACCTTTAGAGGGGGGTTTGGGCGGCGGTTTTATAATGGCCAAGGTGGGGATATAAATAATGTTACAACTAAAAAAAAAAAAAAAAAAAATTCTTCTCCCCTTTAATATGCGCCCCCAAGTGATTGCGCCTGTTTTTTTTGCTACTTTTCCAGGGGGGGGCAAGTGCCCCCTCTTGCCCCCTTCTGTGGACGCCCATGATTCTGGCTAACTGATCCCATACCTGTACTATCAAGGTCAAATCATAACAGTCACAATTTGTTTGGGTATACTATTTGTCACTGACAGCTCTATACGTGCATTCTCAGAACTGGGATTATAATTTATAACACAAGAGGAAACATGGCAAAGATTTTGCCATGATATCATTGATATTAAACTCACAGCCTCATCAGTTTGGCATGATGGATAATGTGGATCATCCCTTATAATTTCAATTTGAAATCTGAATATAGGCCAGTAAACAGACTCTAAAAAGTTGTACATTAGTTTGTTAGTGTTCATAGGTTGCTTTATAGAGATCCACATAAGCAGATCTTAGTGAAATAATAATTTCTGCTTACCTTTCCAAAAAGCATTCCATACAGGATCACCCAGACAGCCCACTGACCTTTTGAATGCCCGTTACAATCATTGTGTATAAAAAAACAATAAAAATTTAAGTTACAAAAAAAAAACAAATTAAGACCAGAGACTGGTCTGATTGCCATCTTGGAGTCAGGAAGAATTTTTTTCCACCTTTGATGCAAATTGGAAAGGCTTTAGAAGAGTTGTTTTTGCCTTCCTCTGGAATCACCTTGCAGTAAGGCTGGTTTTATATAGACATAAAAGGTTGAACTTCTTGGATGTGTGCCTTTTTTCATACTAACTCACTATCTAAGAAAAAAACACTACCTTCTTGCTCAATCCAAAATCGGATATCTTCAAAAAGCCCCTGTTATCCATTAAGATATTTGCTGGCTTCAGATCTCTGCAGTAAGGGTGGTAACGTTAAAGACACTAGAATCAGTAGGACACAAATATAGCAGAATTATTTAGTGTGTAGAGATATATATATTTATAATCCTGTCTGTACTAGCAATCATAAAAAATTATCCAGAAAGTACCAGGTATTCTAAATAGCAATTCCACCACATTACACATTCACTGTCATCTTTGTTTTTATTACATCTTTATTTGGTGTACGGCTGTAATATGCTGATGTGCACTGTAAGTACAATGTATGGTCTCCTTGAAATAACCAGCATTATCAGTAAGGTGCATATATAAACATTCTATGTGTGATATTATACCTATGTAAGAACTCCTCTCCTAGCACGATATAGAACCTGCATGGATAAAGAATAACAGTAAGCCCAATATAAGCATCTAGTATTTAGTATACCAAAAATATATACTCATGATCTACTGTTAAAAATAGGTAAAATCAGCAATAATTTAGAAATGGTGATGAAATAGTCTCCAAAGTGGCAGCTTTCCTGGGATGGTCAGATACAAGGCCTAATTTACCATTGCCACAAGTAGAAGGGCAATAGAACTAAGAAGAGCAAAAATATACAGTACCTACATGGCTCTTGGATGCTCAAATGGTCCAGCCATCTCTAAATGTGTGCTTAAGCTACCTGCACCGGCAAATTCCAGTTGCCCACGGGAAATATTCTGACTGGAATGTTGATCTCAAACAGAGAAAAATGGTTGTAACGCTATTTTGGCTATATGGTGACCAAACCAGGCTAGTAGTAGAGCATTGGTTACATGTGACTCATACATTAGGATGGGCCTCTGCTATATGGGAGAAACTACTGGAGGATGTTGTTGAACTGTACCTCCCATTGCCACTGTGTAATGTATTAGATGATATATTAGATAGATAATGGACGCCAGGAGCTCTTGTAAAACAAAGGAACTGTTTATTTGTCCAAGACAAAGGTGCAATGCAGGGTAAATCAATACTCACTCAGATGAGGTAGACAGGCATGCAGCAATACAATTGGTGTTAAAGCAGGTTTATCCCTTCTCATCAAGAGGTAAGGGCAGGTTAAATTGCTGGCCTATGTCCCTGGCACTTCTGTGTCCCTAATCTAAGGCAAGTAAGCCTGTTAGGAGACTACTCCTTTACTCTCTCTCCTGGATGGAGCAAATGAGCTGCTCTTTCTATATAAGTTCTGACTGACTCACTCTCCTAGAGAGTGCTATGATATTAATTAACCTGGTCTTACTTTACCTCATTCACGGGGCCCTGTCCCCGTCTTTTACTTGGATGGTATGGCTTTACTTGGGCCTGTTTCCTGCACCCAGGCTCAGAGGGAGCTGTGCTTAGGTAGCAGCCAGACAGCCAACGAGGGAGTCACACCCTCCTGCTTTGGGGGCGTGTATAACCAAACTAAACCTATAAGGAATAGCTTTATAACTGTAACTTAAGTAAAAGGGCTTCTGCCCAATAATAATAAAGATGTGAAGAGGTAGGGTTTAAAGCCATAGGGAGCTTAACCCTATGGGTCCCTACATGGTATTTCCCCATAAACTCATCTTTTAATGTGGTCAGTGCAGGTGATGTCTCCTTTCCACAGAATATTTAGAGCAAAATATGTATTGTAGGTACTGTGCTTTACAAAATAATATAAAAAAGAGAGATGTTAGTTTCCCTGAATGAGATAATTATTGTCCTAATCCTACTCAGGGTCAGACTGGGGGGGTGCATGACCCACAGGGGCACCGCACCCCCCTCAAGGGACCCCTGCCATGGTCCCCACCACTCACCCAACCTCCTCCCCCGAACATGCTTACTTGTGTCTGGAGAGGGGGACCTGCGGACGTCGAAGAGCCCAGCATGGATCAGTTCTGGCCCGGTGGGTCCCCAAGCGCCGCCCCGCTGGCCCAGTCCGATCCTGATCCTACCTCAGACTGTGTAATTCACCTTTCCAAACTCCCCTTGCCCAGTATGGCACATACATTGAATAACTCCAGTCTGAGTTCAGAGAGCTGCTCAAAGCTTGGAATCAATAATAAATCAGTAGCTTGTACTTGATGGTAACTAAGATGTGGCTCATGAGTGTGAGATCTGGTTTTTCCGGAAGTGTCCATGCCCATATCCTGCGTCAGTCAGCTCTCTACAAGTGCTTCATTCAAAGAGAAATACCACAGCACTGGCTTGTGGGTACTTTAACCGTTTTTTAACACCAGCTTCCTTTACTCCCATTTAAAGATGTGCTGACTTGAAGGCAATGTATGTGACTGCTAGCTACAGTCTATTGCTCATAGTATTACACCTGTTACTCATATTGGCATACAATTGGCCTACGTTTGTGTTGGAATTCATTGTTGCAAATTTGATATGTGAGTGTGAATATTTAAACCTTGACTTGAATTCCCCTGGCTGTGGCTGTGAACATAATTATATTACATCTCTGTAGTGATGGGCGAAATGTTTCGGCAGGCATGGATTCGTGGCGAATTTCCGCGTTTCGCCATTGGCGGAATGTTTTGCGAAACAGATGAAAAAATTTGCTGCTGAAAAATTCTGCGCGCGACAAAATAATAGCTGCGGGCGATAAAATAATAGCTGTGCGACGAAAGAATAGCCGCGGGCGACAATTTTTTTTTGACGTGCAACATTTTTGCCGTTTCGCAAATGTTTTGCTGTTTTGCGAATCTTTTCAAAGATTCGCAAATTTTTCGGCGAAGCGAAACGGGACAGATTCGCTCATCACTACATCTCTGTATTACTGTTGCACTCAAAGACTCTAGCAATGCCTTCAGCATAAGTAATAAGCAGAGCCATTTCAAAATGATAAAAACAGTGATTTATAATTAAAAAAAACCAAAACTTAAGTATCCTATCGGTGTCCATGTAGTCACCTTGCATTCCTCCACAGAGCTCTTCACCAACAACTTGCAGAAGGCGGTGCTCAAAGGGCTTGAGTGGGAGGTGCGACGTGTTGGCCCTCCCCCACCTTCTGCTTCTTTGATCTCAGGGTCACAAACTATTGCGGTCGAGCAAACGGGACAGATTTGCCCATCACTAATTGATAGCTGTTTATTCTTACATATGAACTAGACATACTCAACATTCCGAAAGGCTACATGTGATTTTCAACAATGTTCTAATTCTGTTTTTAACTGTGTAGTAATGACTTTACACCATTGCCCCTTTAATGTTATTTCTTTGTTTTGATGGGGAAGAATGATGAGCCATGTATCTAAGTGGGCTCTGGGCACGTTTCAACTTGTTTGGCATCTGAAAAACTATATAATGATTAATCCTTAATTGGTAATTCATTTAAAGCACCATAGCATCAACTGTTGTAGAATATACAGGTATGGGACCAGTTATCAGATAAGAGCCCTTTCTGTATTTTGAATGTCCATAACGGAAAAAATCTTTTAAACATAAAGTAAACCCAATGTATGGTTTTGCCTTCGATAAGGATTAATTATATCTTAGTTGGGATCAAGTACAGGTACTGTTTTATTATTACAGAGGAAAAAAATGTAAAAAATTTAAATCATTTCATTAAAAGGAGTCTATAGGAGATGGCCTTCCTGTTATTTGGAGCTTACTGGGTAAAGGGTTTCCGAATAACAGATCCTATACCTGTATAACATATACAATGATGAGTTTTTAGTTATCAAAAATTACACTATAGTACAACATAATCATGGCTAAATTTTTTCTAGTTTTATGAACAATGTATAAATGGATTTTATTTCTCAAGATTAAATGGGAACAAAATGATAAAAAAAGAAAAAACAGTTATTTTAGCATCCGCTTTGCTCAGTCAGACCCAATATAGTTGCTTCTTTATAAGGTTAGCCAAACTAACCAACAGGTTAATGGAAGGCTGCCACATTCCAGGAAAAAAATGTATTCAGTGGTCTGAATGCAGTACTTCAGTGGTTAACTATATACTTTGACCATTTTATACAGAAGGGACATTATGTTGGATGTGTGCTTTTATCTCACAACAGTAAAATAAAATATAATTATTATTAGTATTGATGAGCAAATTTTTTTTGGCAGGCATGGATTCACGCTGAATTTCTGCATTTCCCCATTGGCAAATTGTTTCGCAAAACTTCATTGAAAATGTGCTTTGGCAAAATTAGCTGTGTGTCAAAAAACTATGTGGTAGCATCAAATTGGGCATGGTCGTGGCAAAAAAATGCCAATATGCCAGTATGACAAGTGCATTTCGCTGATTTTTCACTGTTTCTCAAATTTTTCTGTCGTTTTCCAAAATTTCCATGAAAATTTGCTGTGGAAAAATTAGTTGCGTGTCCAAAAAAGTTGTGTTAACGTCAAATTGGCCGTGGGAAAAAAGTTGCGTGACAAGTACGTTTTGCTGATTTTTCACCATTTCTCAAATGTTTCTGTCATTTTTCCGAATTTTGTGGCGAAGCGAAATGGGACAGATTCACTCATAACTAATTATTAGCACTGCTATGTGGGCAAGCAATACAGATATAATGCACATGAATGCTGTAGAGGCCTATCATCACATCTTGAATAGCCAATCTCTAATATACACAAATGCAAATATTCAATATATTTATGCAGCTTTTCAGACTTGCTTGTCTCTATCTACCAGGTGGCAGATCCTTAACAAATGTTGGAGTTTTGCTTGGGTTTCCCCTTATTTATGTAGGATTTCAAATATATCGCAACATTTATTAATAAACCCACTGAAGCCAATTAAGTAATTAAGCATCACAAGGCTTAATGGAGACATGTAAATAAGCAGCAAGGCATGATGTACCATTTTATTTATTTATCCATTTTATTTTTCATTAATTTATTCATTAATTTTATTCAAGATTTTCAGGCAATTTACGGGTGAAGACACACAGAGCTAGTAGCAGCTATTTGTCGTGGCTACTAAGACAATGCTGATCATTTACTGATAATTGTTTCTACGTCTGTTTTAGCAGAGGCAATTCTCATTATTGTCTATGGCAGGGTATTTTCTTGAGTTTAGTAGTCATGAAAAAATAGCTGCTACTAAAGCTGGCCATACACGCACCGATATTATCGTACGAAACCTCGTTTCGTATGATATTCGGTGCGTGTATGGCATGTCGGCGAGTCGACCGATATCGCAGGAAGCTGCTGATATCGGACGACTCGCCGATCGGCCAGGTTAGAAAATTTTGATCGGGCGCCATAGAAGGCACCTGACCAAAATCTGCCGTCAGGGCTGAATCGGCAGAAGGAGGTAGAAATCCTATTGTTTCTACCTCCTTACCTTCTGTTTCAGCCCTGACTGTGTGTGGCGGATCTGACGAAACATCGTTAGATCGCCACGTGTATGGCCAGCTTAAGTAGCGCTGTGTGTCTTCGCCCTTAAAGGAGAAGGAAAGGCTAATAAAGAGTTAATCTCAAGCTGCAGGCATACCTTCAGTTCTCTCAATAGCGCCCTTAAGTCTCCCCATATTTCTCCCGTTCAGAAGATCAGAAGCCAAACAGAGAAAAAAACCGCTGAGCTGGGTAGAGAAGATTCCATAATGCATCGCTTCCCCCAAGACTGAAGGACTTGTTACTGCAGGCGGCGCATGTGCACAGGGCAGAAGCGTCCGGTTGCCATGGCGACGCAGCCAAGTTCTCTGATAAGCAGGAGGGGTAAGGGGGGGGCGGGCAGGTGCTGCGAGCGGCGATTGTTTGTGGCAGGAGCGAAGGTTTGTGAAGCTTGGGGGGGTTTGTGGCAGGAGCAGGGAGGAGCGGGGGTTTTGTGGAGCTGCAGAAACTTTGTGACAGGATCGGGGAGCTGGCTTGTGCTTTTCAGCCCATAGAGACACGCTGGACAAGATGGCGGCGCAAGCATGTAAGTTCTAGTATGTGTATCTCTGTAAATCTTTCATTAGGCAAGCCAGGAATATAACGTTTTTACACAGCAATAGTAGTACTTTTTAATAGTGTGCTTGATAGATTTTGCCTTTCCTTGTCCTTTAATCTAATTTATTAATTCAATATATAAAACAATCCAGGTAACAATAAAAGACAATTTAGAAACTACTTTACATTTATATTTTAAAATAATGACAGTAATAAATGCAGCGCTCTGTGATCTAGCTAATAATGACAATATACACAGAATGAGTGCCTTAGTATGATTTGGCAAGAATTGATATGAATTGCATAGACTGTGCTGCTTAGCAAACCTACAGGATATTATGTGTAGCACTTTGTAATACAGGTATGGGACCTGGTTTTTTTTTTTATAACTTAGATCTCCATATCCTAAAAAATCATAGGATTATTTTGTTTCTAAAAAGGATTAACTTTATATTAGTTGGGATCAAGTACAAGGTACTGATTTATTATTACAGAGAAAAAGGAAATCATTTAAAAAACTGGAATTATTTGATTGTAATGGAGTCTATGGGAGATGGCCTTTCCGTAATTCGGAACTTTCTGGATAATGGGTTTTTGGATCCCATACCTATATTGTATTTTCCTGCTCTTGGCCTGAGCCAGACCTCTCTTCATTCTACTGGTCACATTTTTAATAAATTCACTTATAACAGCTTAGTTGTTAGTTATAATTGTTTAAAAAAAATTATATATTTTTTTACTTTAAAAAATGAAAACAATTGCATTTTAAGGCCATTTTCATTTGTTTTTTTCATATGTTTTTTGATTTATTTAACCTGTTTTCTCTTTAGACTTTAAAATTATTTTGAAATTAATATCATGGTCAGATTCAGGGTTTTTTTGTAATTTTTTGTCAGGATATGTAAATTCCCCACAAAAATATAATAAGTAAACAGCTTTTTTTAAAAAAAAAAAATTAAATACCTGCAACTCCAGTTGTTCAAAGGTTAATAATAAGGCTGCAGCATCCCCTAATCACTTGGGATTCCTTCTCCTCCTGTAACTCACTCGGCCCCCTCCCTCAGGAATTTACTTTGGCTGTTGGCTACTGAGCATGCTCAGTTCTTCTCAACTCAGGTTACTAAGCACACCCATCAGTCTAGCAACCAATAGAGAGATGGCATCACTGGTTTCCATAGAAACTCTGCTCTAGCTGTGCACTCTGCTGAATAAATATGTTTATGTGTCAGAGGGAAAATGGCTGCTGGATGAAAGCTGCAATGATTAGAGAAAAAGGTGATGGTGGTGGTGAATGGAGGGGATAAATGCAGTACAAATGATGCATTTTGGATGGGAAGATGTGCCTAGCTGATATACATGGTAGGAAAATGTTGGGTTTACATGTCCTTTAAAATTAGAATGGCTGGGGCCTGGGTTTTTTTTCTGTGGATGTTCTGGGTTTTTTTTCTTTTCTTTGGATAGCCATGCCTTAACTTTATGCAGCTTAGTTACCATCATGCACAAACTACTATTTTATTTTACAGAGAAAATCAAATCATATGGGAAAATGGTGTTCTTATATTTTGAAGGTCTCTTGATAATGAGTTTTTGGATAACATCCCGTACCTGTCCCTGCTCTTATCAGGTCAGTAATGCATATTTCCACCAAGCTTAAACAGTGTTCTAGGATAAGAACAGCCTACTGAAATGAAACACTATTTACTTTAAATATGACAGATCTAAGCTTTATGAAAGACTGAAAAACTAGTTATTGCAGAAAACAAACTTTAGGTCATGCTCTAACTGCTGTTATTTTCATAAATAGTTGCAAAATATCTATTTATTGATATAATAAATACAAGTATGGAATGCCTTATTCGGAAACTACATGGAAAGCTCCAAATTAAAAAGGCCAAAACGGATAGATTCCGTTTTAAGGAAATAATTATATTTTTAAAAATTATTTCTGTTTCCTAAATAAGCTGCTTAAATCCATATTGGCAGCAAAACAGTAGTATTGGGTTTATTTACTTTTTAAATAATTTTGTTTACAGAAAAATACTTTTCCTAGAGCAATGCGACTCTCAGGCCATGAAAGTGACATCACATCCAAGCCGCGTGTGACCTCACTTCCTCTTTGCATGACATCACTTTCACTCACCCTGAGCACCGTCACTCCAAACCCTCACCCCAATTCCATAGGTTTGATATGGTGGCGTCTGGGGAGGTTATTTTATATATTTTTTTAAAAAACACACACACACGTTCAGAATGCGCTGGGAAGCCATTAATAAACTAAGCTTAGGTGTCACCAAAATTGAGGTTCGTCTGTCACAGCAGCTGATGCTACATTGTGAAAATTCTAATCTAAAGTACACTGGCACTGAACTGCCATGAGAATCTGAATTATTACTAATCAGGTTTGTATGAGGACTTTTAGATTCTATAAATAAGTATATATTATAAGTCGGTCCCTAAGCTCAGGTAAAGCTGCCCATACAATGAAAGATCTGCTCATTTTGCCCTTGGGCCACACCATGTGATATGAATCAGTAGAAAAGGATGGGGGCTACTGTGGGTATACTCAGAGGCACAGAGTATACCCACACTTTGCATACTTTAGTATGCTAAAGACTAGAGATGTAGCGAACTGTTCGCCGGAGAACTAATTCGCACGAAAATCGGGTGTTCGCAAGTTCGCAAACTTTTAGCGATGTTCGCAATTTTGGGTTCGCCTTAGCTGGAGCCAAATTTTGACCTCTCACCCCAGAGCCAGCAGATACATGGCAGCCAATCAGGCAGCTCTCCCTCCTGGACCACCCCCGGACCACTCCCTTCCATATATAAACCGAAGCCCAGCAGCCATTTTACATTCTGCCTGTGTGTGCTTGATGAGTTAGCATAGGGAGAGAGCTGTGCAGGGGTTGAGGGACAGTTTAGGTAGCTTTGCTGACTAGTAATCTACTTTCTACTGCTCTGTATGTAGCTGCTGGGGACAGCTGTCCTTCTGATCTCATCTGCTGTAACCCAATAGTCCTTGTAAGGACTGCTTTTATTTTCTGATTACTGATTACAACAACGTATTTTTCAGAGAAATTTTTGCCCTTGATCCCCCTCCTGCATGCCACTGTCCAGGTCGTGGCACCCTTTAAACAACTTTAAAATCAGTTTACTGGCCATAAATGACTTTTCTAGGTTTCAAAGTTCGCCTTCTCATTGAAGTCTATGGGGTTCGCAAAGTTCGCAAAAGTTTGCACTTTTTGGCAAAAGTTCGCAAACGGGTTCGCAAACTTTTTTTGTGAGGTTCGCTACATCCCTACTAAAGACTAGAAATCCCTTGTGATGGTAATTTTAACCAACCAGAACCTTACTATACAACAAGACCCTGAGACAAGGTTCTCAGTTAATCAAATTATTTCTTTATTAATCAAGCAAACACAGAGTCTTGTGGAAGCTTTCAGCAACACAGAACAGCGACTAAAATGTGTCACTAACAGCTTCAAGTGAGACTGAAAGTCTTCGCCTTTTATAGAGGATGCCATACCTTATCTAAAAAGTATATGATGCCCCTTTTACAACTTTCTGTGTGCTCTGTGGTTCCAGCTGTGCAAATAGCAAAGTGCATGTAGGGGCTTAGCTAGTCAGCACTATCATGTCTGACCCTTGTGATTTTATAAGATGGTATACTAGGCTTTTATATTCTTTTTTATACCTTGCATATATAGTTATATACCTTTATCTCCTACCTCACCTGCCTTGGGTTGTCTTTATAGGCAACACTGGGGGATTTTATGTGTCCCTTTATATAGAACTTACCCATCATAAGTGAGTGTCTCAACACTTGGAATGGTACAGAACCCCAAAACATTTCTAGCGTACTGCTTAGTTCTTCTTTGAAACACAAACACCCCAACTAGAGGTTATAAAGGAGTATAAATGAATAAGCAAGCTTCATTTTTATAGTACGATGTATGGCTTTGAATATTCTACAGTACGAGTAATTAGAGAGCTGTGGATTTCCCATCTGGAGAACTACAGTACGGTAAACTGTATTGTCACCTCTCTGACTGAAGTCATAGCACCGCGGTGATAGAAATTTAAAGAAGTTTAATAAATAAATATGAATAAGTAATTCTCTTTAACTTGCGTTTCAATTCTTATCTAAAGTATGCAATTAAGTTATTATGATTCATATTTGTTTTGTGATTCCAGATTTCTTTAACTAAAACAATTTTTTTTGTAAAAATACAAAAAACCCCCATTTTTTACCAAATTTTAACAATCTTTATTTAATTTGTGGTTTTAGAGGTGTTCGGGTTTTTTTCATTTGTAAGTTCATACGAAAATGTAAAAAATGTAACCTTGACTTTTATTGGAGCTAATAATCAACATGTGAATAGCCACAGTGTGAATGAGTAAGGAAAATATGAAACTTTAAAAAATGTGGGAGTAACATAATCGAAAATGCTAACTTTTCTGCACTTCTGGATCCCATAGCAAGAAATTAGCAGGCAATATTTACAAACAACTGGTTGGTAGTGGTTACTAGACCTGGTGGAAATATTGTCTGTTATTACATTACAGCATTCTGCAATGCTCCTTAAATATTGAGCCCAAATTAATTAATGTACATACACAAAAATCACAATAATACAGAAGGAGCTTAAAGGACAAGGAAAGGTTAAAACTAAGTAAGCTTTATCAGAAAGGTCTATGTAAATACAGCCATAAGCACTCACAGAGAAGTTCTCTGTCAAAAGAAACAGTTTTTTTTGTCTGTTTGTTTTCCTGTGCCAGACACATGCATCTCTCTCCTCTCTTCCCTCTCCTGCTCCCCCCACCCTCAAGAATGCTAAGAACTCCCTCTCCCCACTTAGGAATGTGGATCTGAGCCAATCAGCAGGAAGCTTCCTCACAGTGTTACTAACTGAGCATGTACACCGGTCATTATGGGAATTTCCTTTACAGAGCACAGCGTTTTTTTTCCTATGAGGCTTCTGAAATATGGAGAAATATGGGGAGACTTAAGGGCACTATTGAGAGAACTGAAGGTATGCCTGCAGCTTGAGTATAACTCTTTATTAGCCTTTCCTTCTCCTTTAAAGCTAATGCAGACACAGAAAATATATATATTTTTTTACATTTACACTTACTGGCCTTAACATGGGATACTGGGATAACATGTAGTTCTGTTCAAAACAGGATCCAACAAAGATTTAAAAAAACAAACATAAAAGAAGGTAATATTAACCTATAAAAAACATGTTACTCATACAAAACATTTAGTACATAACTTTGCATGCGCAATATAAAACATTTTCAATCTTAAAACAATTTAAATTAAAAAAAAAACAAGCACTACTGATCCAAGAGAAATCAGTTGTGAAATGCAGGGTGATATTATTGGTGTCAGAACCCATGCATATATTTGAGATAAGAAAAAATAACTGTTCAAATTAAATTTTCATGGCACAATTTCTCAGAATTTTTTTTAGAAAGAGGCTACTTGGTTTTATATTATGCTGTATGGTATATAGTATACATGATTGCTCATTTATGTGATACCTGAGATACCTCCATTATGGTTTCACTCATGTAAGTAGGATGATTTGTGATTCTGTGAAACGAGAGCAGCAACTACTGTAGATGTTACTGGGCCCTACAGAAAATTCAATTTAAGACCCTAAAAAATTGGTAAATTTGCCTATTCTACCAAGATATATTGATATTGCTCATTAATTAGTGCCGCTGTGGGAACGCTGAAGCTCTCCCCACATCCAAACCAAACATTAACTCAGGATTCCCACAGCAGCCTGTGTCAATTGCAGCAGTGAAATTGCAACTGCTGAAAGAATAAGGTGAACACGTTACTCTCTCGCCAAACAATGAGATTTTCAGCACAGCTGACTCCAATTCATTTTGAAGTGCAAGCGCAACTGTGCGCAACTGTGCCAATTTTGAAGCACCGGCTGCAATTGTGACCAGCACAACTCCCCCTGGCAACTGCAATGACAGTGAAATTGTGGGTAAAAATACATGCCAATTGCAAACCAAAATTAACTTATTGCTAGAGAGGAAAACAAATAATTAATAAATGAAGAATTGTTTGTTGAAATAGGAATCTATGTAAAATTGCATTGTTGTATATCAGAGCTTTCTGGATAATAATTTCAGGATATCAAATCCTTTCCTGTATTTAAATCTATTATATGAAACATTACTGTAATTCTGCTAAACACGCTACTCAAAACTGCTTTGTTCTCCTTGCTCTTATTTGCAGAATTCTTTGAACTTGTGGGTCTGGCCAGCAATACATTTAAGGAGCTGTAAGACACCAATCTACTAGCATGGGTAGTAGGTGTCCTTTGTACCACTTACTAGGACTTTCCGTGGGTTATGCTGTTGTCAGCAGCTTACTACTTCTTTGTGGCCCAAGTGATTACCTATATCTCATTTCAACCCATCTGTTCTGTCCAGCGCTGCATTAGGCAACTATAGAACAATCCTGTAATGTTGTAATGAAGCATTTTAGCAGGGGGACAAGTTTTATTTTTATTTCCTGTCATTATCTGTTTTTCTGGCTTTGATGTAATGGGAAGGTGCTAATGTTGGTCTCTTTATTCTGGGGATTCTTTTTTTCTCCATGTTTAAATATATACATGCTGGACAGAAAGATGCAGGTTACCATGTCACCATTGCTAACATGCATTGTTATTAATGTTACATAACCCCTAGGGGCACATTTACTAATCCAAGAACGTCCGAAAAGTGTCCGAATGCGTTTTTTTCGTAATGATCGATATTTTGCGACTTTTTCGCGAATTGGCGCAAATTTTCCGAGCGCTCAATACGAAAAAGTCGCGACAATTCGCAAAAGCCATAATGGCTATACAAAAGTCACAACAATTCACGAAAGTCGTAATGGCTATGAAAAAGTTGCGACAATTCACGAAAGTCATAATGGCTATGAAAAAGTTGCGACAATTCACGAAAGTCATAATGGCTATGAAAAAGTCGCGACAGTGACGAAAAAATCGCAAAAAATACGAAAAAGTCGCAAAATGTTCGTTTCCAATCAGATTTTTTCCAATTCGGGATTCAGATTCGTGGATTAGTAAATCAGCCCCCTAGTGTCCCAACATGCTAGGCCAATTTATAAAAAAAACATTTTGTTGATTTTGCAAGATTTCAAAATTAGTTCACATACAGACTATTTTCTATCTATCTAAATAATAATTATTAACATACAGTGATTTATAAAAGTATTATTGGTGTAAGAGCTTATGAATGAATAAAGTGCTTTGTTTCTGAACTCTTCTGGAAGTTTTTAAATACATATACATTATCTGCTTTAATACATGATATTACCATTTTGGGGACCAATTTAAATTCTATATGCATCTTGAAATGTCTTGTGTGCATAATTGTTTTTACCATTATGTCATTTGCAATGGTAGTTGTTTTTCACCTCTGGCAACTGCTCTGGCAGTTACAAGAAACTGTTTCCGCTGCCATTGTGCTGCAATACACAACAAGGTTCTATCATTCATAGAAACCAAAAAAATCCAAAAATCCAAGAGTCCCAATGCTGATCCATTGGTGTTTAGTTTACACAACAGGTTTGTTCCTCATTAAACAATTCTATGTGAATTCTAATCTTAAAATTTCATTTTTTTTGTCTGACCTTTTCTGGTATGAGGGCAATAATAGAGGAAGATTAAGATCTGTTGGTTTATTTGTTTGTTTCAGCTGAATCACATTTCTTTTAACTTTGCTATTGTCCAAGGGAATTTGTGACTTCTCTCTTGATTGTCTTAGGCTTCTTACCATAAAAGTCTGCTGCCGAGACATAGGAAAAACTGGTGGCCTTGAGCCATTAATAACAAAAGGTGGAGATCCAGATTTTGCATGGTGGGTGGCAGACATCCAAGAAATTCTTCTTGTAAAGGCATCTCTGAAAGCAGGTTGCCTAAGCCTTGGTAATGGCGAATGGTTGGATGTGTCAATCATAACCAGATTAAGACTTTCTTTGTCCTGTTGTTGACAGCATGTAGTTGGAATATTATCATCTACTGGTTTTAGCAGTTCTCTCAGTCGCACTCCCTGTTTTTGGGATGGAGGAACGTGAATAACAAGTTTATTCACTCGTTTAGGAAGGGCTTTTCCAGAGTATAAACCAGTAACCTCAGCATTAGGAGTCTGCTGATTATGTTCAACAGCCACTTGATTAGTTTCTTTGACAAAAGTGTTTTGTTTCTCTTCTGGGTTGTCTTGGTGGCTGTTTACCTCATTTTGGTGCTTACTGTTCATGGCTGCTTGTTTTACATTGGCATTTGATTTCTGTGGTGTAGATGTATTTGGTGGGTCCAAAAAAATGACTTCTTTGCCAGAAAATTGTGGAGCTGCAATACACAACAAAGATAACGTTTAACATTTTTAACTTTTCTTAAAATATCATTCATGAATAGTATTATGTTGAACAGAGTTTTAGCACCCAATACTGTAAACTATGTAGTGAATAATATACCCCTATTGAAAAGTATGAGGATATTATAAGTCATGAAGATGTTTCACCCTATAAAAGCACAAAGCCGAAGGATGAGTTTTTTTATACAGTTCATGGAATGCCAAGGTGCCAATAACTGTTATATACATATCCTATATGACAGGGATCCCCAACCTTTTTAACTCGTGAGCCACACTCAGATGTAAAGAGTTTTGGTGAGCCACACACAGATGAAAAATGTTCTTTGGGGGTGCCAAATAAGTGCTGTAATTGGCCATTTGTAGCCCCATGTGGGCTGCTGGCCTGCAGGAGGCCCTGCTTGGAGTAAAACTGTGTCTCTGTGCTCTGTGTTGATTTTTAATTATGTGTTCAATTAGAAGTTTTTTGTTTACACAAAGCAACTCTTTTGCACCATGGGGAGACTCAGAGGCAGCATGCAGTTGCTTGCTTGACTTTAAAAAAATCCTGAATTATATACACACATAAACTGACATATTAATAAGTGGTCTAGGGTATATGATATAAGTAGACTAACACACAATAACTATAAAATAAATTTCCCAATGTCAAAACATACTTGTACCTTCTAAAACATTTTCTTGATTGTCCAATATAATAGCAATTTCTTCCTCCTGTATAGGGTCATGTACAACTGGGCTTCTTTCTTTCATAAACTCTTTTCTTTCATTGGGTAATGCAGTTTGCTCTGCTTTTGTTTCAGTCTTTGCATTCTTTGTGTGCCTGTCATGTTTTGGAACCGATACTTCATTCTGAAAAAGAATGCAAAAGTATTTAATTCAAAGCAATAATGGGCTAAAAATATCTATGTGATCCAAAATGTAGTCAGGGTATACCTTAGGAATCACATACTTAGCAGAAGGTGGTGTGCACAATAAGGCAGCAATCTGCCATTTTGTCACTTTGCACACTGCCTTCTGCTCTTCCTGCATAAAGTGCAAAAAGCAGCATCCCCTGGGATGCAAAGTGTTTATTAAATGAGTAGTAAGGAACATGCTATTATACTTATTAGGGCTCTAACTAAATTTTACCTAGCTTCCAGGCTGGGGTTCTAGGAATATCAAGTACAACACCCAAATTTCAGTTGTAGGTGAAAGGCGGGCTTTCTGGCTGCCAACCTGAAAATATTTTGGCCCCTTTGTGGGGGCACCATAATCTAATAAAAAGGCTTTCAGAAGCTTTAATTTAAGTTTACTACATATTAAGTTATATGTTTGAACCTGTAATAGTAACAAAATATATGAAATATTGATCTCCTTATTGTAAAATATAAGGATACTAGAAGTCACCAATGTGACTAATAAAAAGCATGATGCTGCAGGTCATGGATCCACCTATTTTATAACTGGTGTCAGTATTCTTTATAACACAGTTTTAAAGTTTCATTGAGTCAAGTCACACAAATTAAATGACATCAGTAAGCATATTCATGGCATTTATGTTGTATTAATTGTGTTTGTGTATAGCATTTATCAGATAATATATAAAATCGAATACATTATTTCTACTCCTGAAATGTGCAGTACTGCACTTTTTTATACTACAGGTTGTTTTCAGCACAAAGGCAGGCTGTTGAACCTTTTGTTGGAATACTCCACTATGTCCTTCTCTCCCTTACTCTGTCTTTTCAAACACACATCGCTAGAGGCAGCACTGTCATATAAATGGTGTTTACACAGGACCTGATGAAAACAAATGTTTATTAGTACTTCAGGTGTTGGGTTTAATACACATTATACTGCTGGCACTCTTTGATTACATTGATATAGCACTTTTACCCAGAAGCACCTGTACAATGTTCTCTCTTTTTGTTTTGACCTGGTTACCATTTTCTGGAAGAACCTGTATACTTCCTGGTTACTATGTGCTGGGTTTAAATGGTGTGATCACTGTTTTTCCTCTATTGCTTGACACCCCTAATAAAGATTACAAGTTGAGAAACATGTTGGATACTATAAAGAAGCACTGAACCTGTGCAGTAACATTTTTCTACTTTAACACAATGAAAGAAGGTCGGCTATTTGTCAAGTAGAACATCTGTTACATATGACCCTTTTTCAGCTGGGCTCTCAGGGGCACAAGTTTGCTTGTCACAGTGCTCTGACTTGCTCCTGAAGCAATATTATATTACCCCAAAATTGTATATACTGTTTGCCATTCGCTAAACAAAAAAGAGCTAAGATAACATAAACAAGCAATGGTTTTTATAAAAGTTCTTATACAGCATCCTATTAAATGTCATAACTTTTCTCAATGTCTGACCAGCATGGAAGAAATACCTCTAAATGAATCTTTTTTGTAGAAGTATTAGATTCAGTAGTTTCAACCCAGAGCATTGTAGAAGGTAAATTCCATTTATCAGAACCTTTTTCCTGTAAATGCAGAGGGGAAATAGTTAATCCAATAATTAATCCAAATAACAAATCATACACATTTAATAATCAGTTTAGCATTATTTTTGTTACCTTTAAAACTCCCTTTTCTTTCTGATGTTTTAATAGTTTCTTCTGAAGTAAATAGTATGAAGCTGTAACTGGAGAAGGCCTGTTATTCACCAGTGTATTGATAATCTCTGAAATACTGAGATCCAAGGATTCGCTCATGTAATTTAAAACAATGGGATTCAGCTCATCAGGACGCAGTCTGTAAAAAAAATGGAATTTATTTTTAGTTCAGATTTTCAAATGTACAACATTTGGAATTTGAGAAAGTTTGTTGCTGTGAGGCAGTTTAACTATGCCATCAGTTTAATGTGTACAATTCACTAACCAGGCTTCTTCTAAAAAGTGCAGGCTGAGAAACAGCCCCTTCTCTTACAACTGCTTGTGTGTGTCTCTGCTCTGACATTGGCCCGGGTGCTGACACTCAGACTGACACAGTGCCTGTCAGTGCAGAGACACAGACAAGTGGACACTAGCAGAGGAGCTGTTTGTACAATGACTACAATGATTAGTGGTGCAGGTTATCCTGCCCCACAAGTTGGCATGTGGTATTTTGACTACTGATTATCAATGGGAAAAGCCAGAATTTTCCTCAAACCCAGCATTGTAATTGCTAGTACAGGACCATTCTCAAGGTACCTTTGGCAAGAATCAGGCAATTTTATCCTGGTACAAGTAACAATGGCAATCAAAAGGCCCTGCGTTATATAATCTTAAGAATTACTGTTGTTGTACAAAAAATAGAAAGAAATCCTCTTTCATTTATGGTTATAAATGGCCTATAGTATAAATCATAATGTCAAAAGATATGTATATAAAATAATATATGTCTTTATATGAGATACAAATCATTTTTAATGGTTTTTAAATGGTAATGATAACAGTAACCTTATTATAATTCCCTTTCTCATTATGTCCAGTGTTGTTTTGAATAAATGCATTTGCCTTCTCTAGAAATCCTCCAAAGAATGGCAATTCAGTGAGAGTTTCTTTCTTTTATTATATCACGCTTTGCGAGTAACAAGGTGTTATGAAAACAGCATGGTTTTTATGATTTCCTGTATTTAAATCCAAACATTTAAGCAACACGACTCCTTACTACGGTTATTATCATCTCATAACACCTGCTGTTGAACTCATGACTTCCAAAGTGTAAATGTGCAAATACAAGACATAGTGGCGGACTCGCAAAAAAATACTTTCCAAAGGCATCAGAAAGCTGGTAGGGAATCTGTTCTACATCATTTAGCACTGTACGCTATGATAAATAGCAGCAGACCACAAACAGGTTGCTAACATTTCCTGTGCCCGCATTTACAGCCCTCAAACACAGGATAAAAACACTCACCTGGGCATGTTTTATTATTCCTTATAAATTATGGGCAGAAAAAATGTCACTTTAAAAATGCTGGGGAGACATTTTTGTTGTTTTGCTTATTACTCTTACCATGCACTGCATTTTATATATAGGGAATCTCTTCTGCAAGCAATCTATTTTTAATGTTAGCCCATTAAACAGATACACTTTACATTACAGGATTTTTCTATAAAGCACCAAGCATACATTGGAATAAATAACCCATGCATGTTTTATTATTTCTTATAAATTATGTGCAAAAAAATGTCACTTTAAAAATGCTGGGGAGAATGTTTTATTGTTTTGAGTGATAAGCACTATGGATTGCAATGCTATATACCAGGAATCTAGGAATGTTGTTTTTATTACTGGACTATGAACAGATAAGGCGTACATGGGGTAATGGGAACAAAATGTGCATTTTTTAATGTTTGTGGCTGTGACAGCTCAGTACATTATACTTGATAGTCCGTTTACTAATGTTTATGTCCAAACAGAGGCTTCTTATGAGGAAACATGTCTTATAACTCAGCAGTGCAATGCTGATGATGAGCCACACATTCTGTTTCTAGTGGGAATTCAGTACAGTTATGAGTGTTGCTTGTTGTTGACAACCCTGTTGAGCAGATCCACTTTTATACAGTAGTTCTGCTGAAAACACGACAAACCTTAACTGGTTATTAGCAGATATAAAGATTCTGCAAGAGGAGTTAAGAAGTTGTCAGTCATATGTCTGGATTAATTACCTATTTCTAAATGAAACAGCATTCAGTGGTTTTTGTTGAAATCCCTCATTTAACCATTTGTCTTCCATTGCTTCTTTTACAGTTGGACGCTTGTCAGGATCAGGCTCCAGAAGCATATGGATAAAATGTACTGCTCCTATGCAGAGAAAAATAAAGGGTATTCTATAATGACTAGGGGCTCTCAAAACCAGTAATCCAACAGGTTTATTCTCCAAACCAGAATGCGTATTTAGATAAAATATACATATACATGAATGCATACTAAGCCACCCCAATGCCCTTTACTACATGTCTACCCCTGAGAAAATTTGATAGATCAAGCTTAAAACTCTATACTCATACGATTATATATGTTCCATTATCTGATAATCGTTTAAAAGTCCTAATTTTAATGTATTGTCCATAAATTCACAAGTAAATAAAAAAGATTAGCTTCTAATCCTAGTTTCCAATCAGAACTAAAATTGCCATAAACTTAAAACACCTTGGGGCTCATTCACAAAAGGTCGAAATAGTAAGTGTTATTAATAGCATGCTTTAAAAATGGTATAATTTCTTATATTTTTAGAATTAACGATCGATTCACCAAAAGTTCACTTGTCTGACTGTGATTTTATTTTTGTTATTTTTCGGTAAACCATGTACGCTATTTTTTGGAAAAAAACTCAATTTTGTCACCACAGATGATTACCAACGGTAATGTTGTTTAGTGACGCCCACTCCTAAGAGGTGTCATGTTTTACAGTAATTATCGCCACATTTTATAGCGCAATGTGATCATTGAGATTTTTGCGTATGCGATATGACTTAATAGTCATATCGCATACTCAAAAATCTCAATTATCACAATGTGAAATAACTTTGATGAAGCGTTACTTAATTAAACATCATTATTTAATGCATAAAACTATGTGTTAAGTGATAACGACCTTTTGTGAATCAGCCCCCTTATTTTTACATATTTTGTATAATAAACTGACTTACAGCATATGTTGGACTGTTCAAAACAGCCCTAGCATTTTAAGTACAAATAATAAGCCCAAACAGCCCTCCCACTGGTCTGATAAATAGTGACTGTCAATGTCATGTTACAGCAACCCCTCTGGCAATTGCCAGAATCTAGAGAATGCCAAACTGGGCCTTATATGTAAATAACCAATGTAATCTATCTATCTATCTATCTATTCACCAGATCACAGAGAAATGTTACATCACTTAACACAGATACTCACAAGCACAAACAAACTGCCCAAAGCCTAGTCATTTTAGGCTCATCTACCAGACTTTGGCATGCTACAAACTGCTCCAATAGTTACGTGGTGGGGTTAAACACACTGGGAAGATAACTAAATGCTCTCAGCAGAAAAATAGAAAAATACAAATTTACTTTATTTACTTTATTCTTTTGCAGATAGCAAACTACTTATCCCTGTTTCACATTGTTGATATAAGTTGAATATTTTCATACCTGCAGAAATATCAGGTGGGATGGGACTTATTTCTCCATTTACCATTTTTTGGTGAAGATGTTTAATATTGAATGGCTCCACAGTGAATGGTAGTGTTCCAGTTAGCATTGCAAACATACTGACCCCTCTAAAACAAACAAGAACATTTAAAAGTAAACCAGTTAGGTGAATATTTGGCATGTTACAACTGGTAATTAACAATATTTGTGGAAGTAATGGTAAACTGCCAATGCTGGAGTCTCCTTTATTTCCTTTTATCCATGTTTCTATCCTTGCTGCTGCTTCCGTTTTACATGAGTAGCTGTGGGCTCCTTTTTCTTTTGTATTTATTTCTCTTGGTGCATGTCTTACATTTGAGATGGATTCTTTGGCTCCTTTAAGTCTTTCTCTCCCTAACCTGTATGGTTCTTTTGTGTCTCTGCTTCACAAGCCCCACCCCCTCAGAAGCCATGTTCCAATATCTTTCACTAATGAGATCAGGCTGTCTGCAAGCTTGATTATATCACTCTGAATAATCAGGTTGTATCTGTGCTTTTAAACCAGCAGTTCTGGATGCATACTTGGACACAGGGACATTAAGGAGCCATTTGCATGTCTCTGCCTATAATTCCTTAAGTGATGGTTAATGCCTTTCATTTACATATATAGCATGAGGCATGTGTTTAAAGAAGACTCTCGGTACATGTCTTGCATTTGAGAAGGGCTTTTTGACTTTTTTTCAGTAGTTCTCTCCCTAACCAGTATAGTGCTTTTGCTACCTTTTGCTGGGTGACAGTTCAAGGAACAGTTCAGTGTAAAAATGAGACTGGGTAAAATAGACTGTGCAAAATAAAAAAATATATGTAATATTGTTAGGCAAAAATGAAATCTATAAAGGCTGCAGTGAGCAGATGTCTAACATAATAGAAAAACACCACTTCCTGGATTCAGCTTTCTAACCTCTTAGTCAGAGTCTTTGGGGGGGGGGGGGCACATGGGACATAACTGTTCAGTTAGTTTTGTGAGCAGGCAGGTCAGATTCAAAGGCAAACTAACTGAACAGTTATGTATCGTATGGCCTCCACTCAAGTCACTGATTGGTTACTGACTGGTAATGGCATAGAGAGCTGCAAATGAGGAAGTAGTGTTCTGGCTATTATGTAAGACATCTGCCCACTCCAGCCTTTATAGATTTTATTTTTGCCTAACTAACTATATTGAAAACATTTTTTATTTTGCACATCTATCAATTTTACCCAGTTTCATTTTTACACTGAACTGTTAAGAGTCTCTTGTTTCAGCCTGTTTTCTGTGCATACACGCTGTCCCAAAATGGCAATGCACCTACAATTGTGTATTAAACGACATCTTTTAGGCTGCATACTTGACTTTTATTTACCCCAGTCTTCACTGGATGTGGTTATTTGGAATAGACAACTGGCATTTCTAGACCCAAAGATATGTATTAAAGAGGTATAGTGCTGTTACTGAAACCTGTTACATTGTTAAATTGCTGGCCTGATCTGCAGACATAATTATCTACTGTTTTGTAAGTTACTGTTAATTTCTTGTGGTATTGTTAAAAAATGTATCTACACTTACATTGACCAGACATCAACCTTTACTCCATACTTTTTATTAGCTAGTAATTCTGGAGCAGCATAGGCAGGACTTCCACACTGGGTGCTGAGAAGATCTGGGGAGAGGCCTTCACCTCTCATTGTGTTGCTCAATCCAAAATCTGCATTAGAAAATGAATGTAGCATTATATATATATATATACATATGTTAATCTGTGTTATATTATATCAGTGCACAGGTTTACTAGTGTCCGATTGCATACACATCTTTACATTAAGGTATATTAATTCATAACTTTTCAATCTATAGACTGTAAATTTCCTTGAGGGAAAAAATGATCATTGTACCTTGTTTTTGATATTCTCTAATAAGGAATCTGAATTATATCATGTTATTATTAAATATTCTTTGCCTATCCCTTAAAGGGAAAATGTTCTTACATAAAAACATACTGGCATGGATAATTCTGCACAAGGAGCCTTGTCCCTCTGCATAGTCATGTTTATTGATATGTGTGGGAGGAGCCGTGGTTCCTGGGATAATGATGATTGTGAATGAATGGAGAATGAATGCTAGCTACTGATGTCCTTAGTCAATATTTGTCATCTGTAAAAGTTCCTAGCTCTGAGTTACATCATGGGAGAAGCCCCATACTGCTCACTCACGCAAGAGAAAATAGGAGCCTGTGGTCTAAAAACTCATCTGAATTCACCAGCACTGTTCCAGCAAACAGTGTAGAGAAGGGTTAGAGAACACTTGGCAACCATGCCTTGAGAGAACTGGTTAAGTTTCTCAATAACTGACACTTACCCAGCGAACTTGTGTACTTTTTGTGCACGTCCAATTTCTGAAACCCAGACCTGACCCGGTCCCCAATCTGACCTGCAAATGCCTTATCCACCGTCAGCGCAACGCACTAATCAAATCATCAGAAGCCAGGGGGCAAGCAAAACAGAAGTAAAAAGAATAAAAGATAATAACGTCCTCATATTGAGACCATCAACCCAACCTTGACCTGCTGCCGCATACCCATAACGGCATCTGCAAATCCTACCTGCAATCTGCAAATTACCCATTTTTCTGCTTGTAACCCTCAAGTACCCATGACTCCCCCACCCTGAAGACACCCTATGTTGGTTTAATTCCAACAGTAAGTATACCAATCCAGGTTAAAATTATTGAAACTATACATTATCATAATAACTGCTTTTAAAGGGGATCGGAAAAATGTAAATGTAACATGAGCTTGATCTACAGTACATGATATAACAAAGAGATTGAAGAAAGACAGGTTACTAAGAGGGAGATAGTGAAGATTAACTTGACAGCAATGGTACAGAATGGTTTATTGATTATATTTAGAAAGTTTCATGTTTCCATATCACAAAACTTATATAAAATTTTTGCAATTGTTCCCATTTAAGTCAATGTATTTAATTATAATCAGTGTAGGCCATCTAGTGCTATTAAAGGGGATGCCAATTTGTTTGCATAATGAAAAAAAAGTAACACTTGAAGCAGCGTTCTATATACATGTATTAAACCTCTTTATTATTTGTAAATGTAATTTCATTTGAAATCAGTATTTATCTCTCTTTCTATTGAGAGCATTACTGGTTCTGAGTCACAAAACAATGTAACAGAAGAGAACTGGTGTCTTGACTGGTGGAGAGTTGGCCCTTGCTACATTGTCTCAAGAGTCAGCGATAGCAGTGTAGGAAGGGAAATCACATATTGAATTCATTGGCAATTATATTTAAAATAACATTAAAACAATATAAAACATTTAATTATGCACTGTATGTTGGAAAGTTGCTTCAAATTACATTATCTTTTATTCCCTTTAATCCCTGTGACTGCTCTTATTAACTTACCAACAATTTTAATGTTGCTATTTTCATCCAGTAGAAAGTTTTCAATTTTGAGATCTCTGTAGATAAAAAAAACAAATACAAGATAAATGTACGGTGCACATGTAGTACATTCATGAAAGCTGCCTTTTCTCTCTAGCTTTTTTCCTAATGTTTGTTGTTTATAGGGAGAAGCTATGTTACAGAATCATACTAACACTTGCACTTCGTCAATAATCTCAAATTAGATATATATATAGGATGGGAAGGGGTGAAGTTCACAGAAGCTTTAGTAGTCTTGAAATGGCTTCCAGTGTTATCCTGTCTCTCATTAGGAACTATTTTCCACACTACATCAGCTGGGGTAAAATTACTGGCAAATCAGAGTAAGCAAAGGAACAGCAAGGTGTAATGTACACTCCTCTATATTGGTTCTGCCTGGTGTTTGTGGACTCTTCATCTTAGACGTTAATGTATAATTAAATATTTGGTTCTGCGATATTCAGAGCATCAATACTATATACAAGATCATGCCTTGTATTTAGAGGTTATAGCTATACAGGTATATCCTGTATACTCTATGCCTAATATTTGATTATAATCTAATTATACTGGAAAGGGTAGGCCCTCCAGGCCCGCCTCCTAGAAATTTGTTGAAAGGTTAATGGCTAAAGGTTAATGAAATGCATTAGTTCCATATAATAGACACAGTCTAACTGGAGTTTTGCATAACCAATAGGGATGAGCGAATCTGTTCCGTTTCGCCGAAAAATTTGCGAATCTTTCAAAAGATCCGCAAAACGGTGAAAAATTCGCAAAACAGCGAAAATGTTGTGTGGCAAAAACAATTGTCGCCCGTGGCTATTATTTTGTCGCACGGCTATTGTTTTGTCGTCCGTGGCTATTATTTTGTCGCGCAGCTATTATTTTGACAATTTTTGGTTGTGCGGCGAATTTTTCTGCGGCAATTTTTTTCATCCGTTTTGCAAAACAATCCGATGGCGAAACGCGGAAATTCGCCGCGAATCCATGCCTGGCGAAGCATTTCACCCATCACTAATAACTAACATTATGCCTGCATTAGATACACCTTTTTGCTGCTTTTAGAATTAAATGCATAGTTATTATCTATATTATCTATATTACAAACAGTATCTAAAAGTAAAAATATTGACCAAAACCCAATAAAGCTTGCACCATGGTGAAAATGAGGTGAAAACACAAGAAAATGAGAAAAAATGTTGATTTATAAAGACAGATATTTCTTCAATTTATCTAAAATACCTGTGAACAATTCCATGGCGGTGCAAATGCTCCACAGCAGAAAGTAGCTGCCGAATATATCGCCTTACATCTCTTTCTTCCAGTTTTTTTTTGTCACATATCCTGTCCATGAGGTCCCCTCCCAAGCACAGCTCCATCACCATATAGTAAGAATTTTCAGTCTCCAGAGTTTCATAAAGCTGAACTATACTGGGATGTTTAATCATCTGATGTATCCGGGGTTCCCTTTTCATGTTTTTTAAAACATAGGAATCTTGTTTTGCTTTCTTTTTATCGATGACTTTCATGGCTACCTAGAACAAAGAAAACATGTTAAGGTCTAAAAGTAATTTACTGATGTTTTAAGAATACATTTTAAATGTCTTTTAATATGAAAAACGAATGCAATGTTTAAATGGTAAAAGTGCAGCTGAAATATAGTTACAGGTAGTCCCTCATTTTCTTCTTAATGTTGAGTTTTCTTGATCAGGTGCATTAACCCATAGCACTCAATAAGATATTTGCTTTTAAACAGGTGACCAATTAATGATTCCTGTTTATTAGTTTTTATTGATTTTTAGACCTGTAATCATCTATTTGCCTTTTTACATAACCTCTATAAACTAGTAAACAAAGAGAGACCCTGACATAAACATGCAGTGAATGTGAGACAGTTTGCTAGATGTGCACAGTTACTGAAAGAATATTACAGAGTGAGTGGCTCTATATCTAGGTCTGGGGCGAGGAACAAATTCTCAGAAAGTGATTTTTCTATGCACATAACACAGTCGACAACTTTGATCATTACACCACACTGCCCAATGCCTGTTACTCAATAATGGCAAAAAGTCACAATAAATGGTAAAACCACTAAAGTTATTCACATACCACTTGTGCACAAACCACTGCCATTAATTTAACTCTACAGTGCTGCCTAACGTATAGTAGGAACAGATTGTGTGGCTAATTTATGGAGCTCACTAAGGCATAATACAGTGGAGTTCAATTAGGAAATGGCTGTAAAACCCTTTGCTGGACAATGACATCAGTCTGGTTTCTTGAGGCAGTAGGTCACTGCAGTATTAATGCTATGTAGCGGAGTGGTAAACCAATACTTCTGGCCATACAACTGACATCATTTTGCATGAGTCATAAACTGGGGTCTTCTCTTATATTAGTCCTTTGTTCATTTTTTAGCATCATTTTGTGTTAACAGTTGCACCTATAGCATAACCCATAGCAATCAATCACATATTTATTTTTCAAACAGCTGACCAGTAAATACTACCTGCTGATTGGTTGTAATGGGTTTAGAAATTTCCACCTCACCAATGCACAAATTCAAACAGTATTATGTAAACATATCTTCAACCTGCCCCCTTATTCCTGGCATATCCATGAATTCCATGTGATGGTTGGATTAGGGTTATGGAGTGACCTGTACGGATGGAGGCCTGACCAAAATATTCCAGATTTCCATTTAGGAACATTGATAGATATAATTAAGATCTCATTCACACAATGTTTTGCTTTTGCAGTTGGTTCAATATGATTCAGTTCACACAGACCAAGAAGAATCAGCCCATCCTGTAAAATCAGTCATCTCATAATGGGAACTGGAATGATGCGTAAAGCACCACTTGCAATTTTGGTGTACCATCCAATTCTCCAGTACAATACTGTGTGATTTCAGTTAGAATGACAAACATTGACTTGACTGGCCAAATCAAGGCTTTGTCGCAGCCTTGATTGGGAAAATCAGGCCATAAGCATGGAATAATAGATAATAAATAATGTTAATGAAAGTAAGCAGTAGAAACAAAAATGCTGCAATTTTTTATTGCAAGTCAGAGCCATCAGTTAAATATCACCCATTGTGATTGCCAAATCATTACAAAGCAACGTGGAGCATACGAGGATGCTTAATTTATGTTACAAGTGATTACTATTTGAATAAAGCATTTCTCCAACCTGATCACAACGTGGTTAACACATAACTGTCCTGGAAAAAACTTCAGGAGGATATAATGCATAATATAATTGGGGTAAAAGCAACCCTGGGACAGAAAGACTCAGGAATGAGAACTTGTTAGAGAGAGGTTTAGACAGATAAAAGTATAACCAAGTGCATTGCAAAATGCTGTTTACTTCCAGTGTACACAGGGCTCTGAGGTAGGATGTGTAAAAACCACTGTGTGGGGCACTTATCTATAGATAATTAGTTGGTGGCAAAATTTCGTTAACATTTAACTAATAGCTCTAACTAGATGTTACATAATACATAGGTGCAATCAATATCTTAGTACTCAGCGCATCATGCCTCTTTTCCTATGGGCAAGGCTCTTACCCTACTGTACTTTTACCCACTTTAGGGGGATTCTTGTACTCTATCATCTCAAGGACCTCTTGCTAGGTGCCACCAGGATAGTAACTCACGCTCACTTTATACTAGTCCTACAACTGCTCGCTTTACACAGCACTTACTTGTATCTCGATTAGTTTCCTTACCATGCAACTTTTAAATCTTCCCAATAAATGCACATCTTCGGCCAAGTTTATTCACAGACTTCCTAATGCTTATGCAGCAGATTTCTAAAATCACATCTTTGTGTCTTTATTGTATTTACCGCCATGATCTTTATGACCACTCACCTATATTGCCTTCCTAAATCAGCTTATACGGTAACAACTTTTTATCTTACATATACTGTACATTCTACCCTTATATAAGAGGCAATGGCAGGCTGAGTTTTTATGTTCTGTCTTGGTTTGTCTAAATGTCAGTTTTTGTATAACACCGTAGTGTAAAGTAGAGTGGATATGTGGCAGCTATGCATCTAAAATTGTATTGGTATCTTTAACAAAAATCAGAACTGAAATATACAATATATTATAATGACACTGCTAAAAATTATTATACTAGAAAACACAAAATTAGTGAATACATTTGGAAGGATCTGTTTTTTTTTTAATAGGTAATGTTTTATTGTTCTTTTAACGAAATACATCAAATAAAAAAACAAAACAAAAGAACAAAATTAACATAAGAGAAGTAAAACAGAATACCGGTCTGCGGTGAAATTAAGTACATGTTTGGTTTTGGTGATATTTACAGTTTGATTGTGGCCGTAATAAAGTAATAAAGTAAATCTGGTTGGTACGACTGTGACTGTGATTGCAATTATTCAGCTTCTATTCAATTATAGTAGGTCTTATAGGTCTTATAGTAGGTGATATAGCAGTATTAGAGTTAGGCAGTTACTACGCCAAGGGTCTGCTTAGGAGATTAAGGTCATCAGTATATGCTGGATGGGGCGTCACCTTTTACATCAAGGAGCCTTGTCCACCTAGACCTGCCTCCCACCATGGGAACCTCTGGTTAATAGGGTGAGCTTAATGAGGGGCAGGGTTTGATTTATACAAGGATCTGTTTTAGTGAATTTTCTGAGAACTGGTGGTACAGATATTACACATATGCATAGGTCTGGTTAAAAATCCACATCTTTTCTAACTCACATTTGTGTGGCTTAACTGTGCACTGTGTTGATCTGAGACTATTATTTACATAAGCTGCTGAAGCCCCCAGACCCCTAAGTAAAAATGATTTCTTGCCCTACCCCAAGCAACTGCCCTCCATTTAGCAGAAGCATACTGTGGCATAGGTACCCAGGTACCCAAGTCCTTTATGAACCCTACAACTCCTGAACCCCCAACTGTGGGGTCTGCCCCCTCTATTGTTACACCACTGTATAAAGTCAAGTTCCTAAGGTTAATAGCTTTGACTTTGATGGCTGCTATTGTAATTGTTAATGTCAGCGGACAATGAGATATCAGTTAACAGCTGCAATCCTACACGAGATAGCCTCAGTGGCAGGATTTCCCTGTCAAGTGATTTTAAGAGAAATACCACTAGGAAATTTTTCATGGTTGCACATTAGTATAGATAATTTGTGCAGCCTGTTGAGCATTATCATTTCAATACAATTGAGTAAGCAATAAAAAAACAATTACCATAACCCCAGACTTAAAAATCCATATTGGGTAATAGTTAGTTACAGTAACCAATATTTTACTTAAACACAGTCATCTAAATAAATATTATTTTCTAAACATGTTCCTATTTGTCTATGGCTCATAATGTATATCAGATAAATACCCACTGAATTGCCCAAGGTTTTTCAATATTCCTTGGTACATTTAGGCAGTCAGTACCTACTGAAGGGCTATTCTGTCCCCCAAATAAACTTCATGTAATGCACTATACCTATATTTCTCTTATCATTACATGTTGGAATTGTGTGTGAGACTTCAGGAAGTTGTTCCTAAAGTCTTAGGGTCCCTAGGGTACCTTTTGTCCAGTGGGAATATGGAGTCCTTCCATCACTTTTGCAAAGGATCCTTTGTTGATCATTTTCCCAACCAAGTAGTTTCCAACTCGTTTAGTATGAGGGAAATTTTTCACAGACTCCTGCGGCATCTTGGAAAAGCAAGCTATTATCTGTATTTCCTTGCTCTGACTTTCCCATTGTGGTAATACTGTATCCAAGTTACCGTCGTTCAATCCTTCACTGGTAACTGCAGGCATCTTTAACTCAGATTGACTAGGCAACTAATTCATTATCCATGTCAAAGAAGAACATGTTTCTGTTTGTAGTAGTTCTGCGAAGCATATCAGGCCTATATCAAAGAACACAGACATTTCTACACTCCTGAATACAGCCATGTAGATTTGCTCAAGCAGATCGGAGCTGTAGATTATTAGCCAAACCTGATACATGGTGTCAATTAACGCTGTGATGCTGCCTGTTGCAAAGACACCTAACACCAACATTAACATAGAATGAACTGTGCTTTTTCACATAGTACAAGGTAAAGAGGACCAAATGTTAAGTGCATTGGCAGGTGACACCAATCAGCTAAATTAGATACCATCGTTATTTGTTTAAAAAACAAACATAAAAGTATAAAAGCTCTTGTGAAACATATGAAGTGTTTAGAATATATCAGAGAGATTGGCTTTATATATCAAGAGATTGGCTTTATATGGCTGGTAACAGTGGTGTACCTTTGCAGGCCTGGACCCCATGTTCCCTTTACCCCACCTGAAATCGTAGTCACCCACAACCTCCACCACCACAATTGCAGGCTGTCTGTATAGAGGAAGCAGACCTGGGCTCCTCCACAGGTGCAGGCTCTGCTTTTTCTATTGTTACGCCACTGGCTGATAAGCTTTAATACTCTATGGTCACACAGTATAACTATAATTCTAATTTATGTTTACGTCCAAAAACTAACTACATTCTTTAATTTTTTTGCAATCTATTTTCAAGAAAACATACATCACTGTAGCTGGAACACTTAAACCAGCTAGAGTTTTATTGTATGAATTAAATAAAATGCACATTCCCTCATCCAGCGGCCTTAATTGACATGTATTTTTAAGGGTTTGGATTTTGTTTGGTCAGGCACTTGGATTTGACTGGGGAGTCTGAATTCAGCCAACAAAAAAAAGGTTCTGATTTGTCTGAATCCCAATTCAATTCTGGGATTAGGCGCATCCCTCATTTTTTTTAGTAAGGCATTGTTGTCCAAATTTTGGAAAAGTCTGGAAAACTCCAGGTCCCAAGTGTTCCAGATAATAGCTCTTATATATGTATTTCTTTGTTTCTTTTTGTACTGCTGATTCCAACTCTTGGAAAAATGTTTCAAGCATTGGCTCTCCTCCAGTCAAGTCTCCATTTCCAAAGTCTTGCATGTTTCTTTACAAGTTTGTTAGAAAGCTACTACATTGGTTAAATAGTCACCAAGCTTTTTTTGGCATATTACCCTGTACAGCAACATCCTAATTATGTATAAGTTAGACTTCACAATTTTTTAGGGACAATTGGGGGTGCATGTTTATTATTCCTGAATTTACATAGGGGCACATTTACTAACCCACGAACGGGCCGAATGCGTCCGATTGCGTTTTTTTCGTAATGATCGGTATTTTGCGATTTTTTCGGAAAATTATTGCGACTTTTTCATTACTAATACGATTTGTGCGAAAAAACACGAGTTTTTCGTAGCCATTCCGAAAGTTGCGCAAAATCTGGCGATTTTTCCGTAGCGTTAAAACTTGCGCGAAACGTCGCACCTTTTAAGTTTTAACGCTACGAAAAAGGCGCAACTTTTTGCGCAAGTTTTAACGCTACGAAAAAATCGCCAGATGTTGCGCAACTTTCGGAATGGCTACGAAAAACTCACGTTTTTTCACGCAAATCGTATTGGTAACGAAAAAGTCGCGACAATTTCCAAAAAGTCGTAAAGACGCCGAAAAAATCACAAAAAATACGAAAAAGTCGCAAAATGTTCGTTTTCAAATCGGAATTTTTCCAATTCGGTTCAGATTCGTGTCTTAGTAAATGTGCCCCATAGAGTGAACTTGGGAAGCACAAAACATTTGTTTATTCCCTGTAATAGCTACCTTTAAACTAAATACTCTCAAGCTGCTAAAGGACAATCCACAACTCAGGGCATCCATCTCCCTCTCCCATAGTGCTTTGCCCAGCCTGTCCGCTCTGATTTTGAGATGAAAAACAGTCAGGTGGGGCACGAGAGAGAAAACCAGATTTAAATGGAAAGCACTGCGTTGAAATCTGATATCTATAGTTTCCTTCTGCTTATTCCTATTGCGTGTGTGAGAGACTGCATAAGCCTGTACAAGTGAAAAAGACACAAGGGGTCATTTATGAACACAAGTGCATTGTGCAATGTGAATTTCAGTCTGTAGTATTGTATGTTTTTTTTTTACCTGCACTGCAGCATTCCCATAAAGCCATTCCATTGTGGTCATGAGGAGGCAGTTGATGCAGTTGTGGCCATGTGGTAATACACGTGCAGTTGCGCTGAAAATCTTTGACAGGATTTGGTTCTTTTCAGTACCACCAATATGAAGTCATTATGGGAACCCTGGAGGCCTACCCTCACTGTTGAAGTATTAGTAACAATAGGGTTCCCATGCAAAAAATGTGGAACCACAGGCAGGATAAGGCAGTGGCATCTATCGCAAGTATATGCAAATGCAAGGAGTGGCTTAAGACACAAGTACCTTCAATGAATAGAAAAAAACTGCACAATAACTGTGCCTAAAGTTTTGTGACCACAGCTGCAGTTTTCCTTGTAAATGACCCCTACAGTCTGGATAAACCTGTGTGAGAGAAAGAGAGATAGACTGAATGTGCTTCTGCTCATCTTTATTCTGCTTCTTTTTTTCACATCTGAATAATGATCTTCCTTTTTTTGTTTGTCGCTCTCTTTTGATTGGCTGACTTACCCTTAAATTGTCTTGTAGAATTGTGCTTACAACAGCGCAATACCTAAAAATAAAAATGCTACAGGTTTGTCCCTGATGGAGACCATACACAGGCTGATTATCCAGACTGAATTTGCAACTTATTGGCCTGTGTATGGTGCCCAGTCAGGGCCTTTCAGAGAGATAGCTGGCTGAAAATTAGCCAGATCAGCAGAACAGGCTTGAAAATCCCATCATCCTGATGCTGTGCTCATCTGACCAGACTCCATAGGCCCCGGTGCATAATCAGCCCAGTTTGGCCCAGATCCACTTGTATAACAAGATCTGGCAGTGTATGGGAACCTTAAAGAAGAACTAAAGATTTACTAAAGAAGAAGGGCATAAATGTTGTACATTATTTTTTTTTTCTATACCAGCCCAAGGCAACCACAGCCATTTAGCAGTGAAGATCTGTAGCTCCGAAGATGCCCTAGAAACTCTTCTTTTCTGCTGATTCATTGCACAAGCTCTGTGCAGCTGATACTTACCTGAGCTTAGAAGCTGACGCACAATTTACTGTATATATAGAATATAAATGTCACAACATAACTGATTGACTGATTAGTTATTAATACAGATAAATACTTCATGGCAGTACTAAAACCAGTGCAATTTGCATCAGAACTTAAAAATTAGCCCATGAGCATTAGCTTATATTACAGGCCAACTTCATTTTCTGCTTGATAATTTGTCGGCCCCTAAGCTTATGTAGCCATTCTGCTAACATGGCTATTAAATAACTGTACAAAGTATAATTCTGTGTATAATCATATTGCTGGGACTTGTAATTCTATTAATCTTCAGCACTGAAACAGTTAATTGCTGAAGACTTTGCTGGGCTTGCAGGAAGAAGGAAGATTCCTCCCACCAATAGGAGAGCAGCTTTCAGACTGAGAAGTTTGTAGCCAGTGAGAGAAAGACTTACTTCAGGGAGAGGAGAACTTTCTGGAGCTGTGAGGGGGAGGGCTGGAAGGAGAGAAACGCAGGGGTGTATCCAAGGCGGAGCATGCACAGAGCTGGGCTGTATGGGAGGTGGAATCCCTTTTCTCCAGAGTGACCAGTGACTGCCTGCTCTCTTCTGCTTCTTCTGCCTAATACCTGGAGAAACTCTTTATTACTGCAGTGTGAAGGAAGCTGAGGCAGCAGTGATCGGCTGATAGTGGATCCAGTCTATTGGTATGCTTTATCATCTGCCTATATTGCAGCCCCTGCACACTCACAGGCCCAGTTTTCAGTGAGTGATTCCTGTGGATAACCAGTACTGTTTTATGTGCCTTGTGGATTACAAGTACTAATATATATGAGCTCCAACTGCCGGCCTTGCTGCTTATACTAACACTGGCCAGTGTTCAGGGAACTTGACTTAAACATAATCTTAATCTGAGTTGATTATATCAGTCTGTTTATAAAAGTCTGCTATTTAAAGTACATTCAACAATTCATTGTCATTTTCTATTCACTGTTTGCTATTGCATTGCTGATTTAACTTTGTGTTCAGATGCTACAACCTATTTGTTGACACATATCGCTAGTAGAGAGATTGTTCAGTTTATCTTTGTTAATGGGTCTCCGGATCCAATAAAAGTGCTTAGCATTATACTGCTGGTTTATGTGTATCACTGGGGGTTGTGGGTGTCACCAAAGCACCAAAGGTGGTCGAGAGCAGGACCCATATAACACAGCTACACCTACGGGTGCGCTACACTTGGGGGCTCGTCCGGGATCCTTGCTCCGCCCAAATCTCCACCCCTATTTCCCTAGACTAAGTGTTAAAGTGATACAGAAGGCAAAATGAACCCAGAAGCAGCTGCAAAGTGGTGTAAACAGCACAATGCTCAGCCAGAACAGTGCTTAGTTTTCATGTTGCCAGATACTAAATGGACTGATGTACAACTACGTAAAGTAGCTGAGTCCTTACCAGTGGTTGGCCGTGGATTTGTATTAGACAGCATCATGGATACTGCTGAACACAAGACTCTAGCTTTATTAGAATGGAGAAATCCCTTGGTGCGTGAGCAAATACCTCAGAGTGTGTCAGGTCCAGGAGAAAATGTAGTCCATGTGATATTCCCTGAAAGATGCACTACTTCACCGACAGAAGAAATACCTGGAGACACTGCATCACCTTCTACAACAGAGGTTGAAGTCTCACTACCCAGTAATGCCATAGGACCAGAAGTTCTGAATGCTTTGGGAAGTCTTGTAGAAAAATGCCTGAAGCCCACACAGCCATTTACTGGATTTGGGTACCGCAAATTACGTTTCTTTTCCGGCAAGCAACCCACCCCTCAGGGAGAGGAAGATTTTGAATCATGGATGGATCAGGCTTCACAGGCCGTAGAAGAATGGGACATCCCAGAAACCCAAAAAAAACAAAGAATAGCTGAAAGTTTAAAAGGATTAGCTGCTGACACCATACGCAACTTAAAGATGAGCAAGTTTGATTGCACAGCTAAAGACTATTTAGAAGTGCTGCATGATGTGTTCGGGAGAACAGAGAAGGCGTCTGACCTCCTGTACCAGTTTGAGCATACATACCAAGAGGTTGGTGAAAAATTATCTGATTATATTAATCGCTTAGACAAAATACTCCACCAGATCATCCTAAAGAAGGGAGTGGACCCAAAAGTAGCTGATCAGGTGCGGATTGGTCAGATTTTGCAAGGAGCTCAAGCTATGGATCCCATCATGTGGAAACTGAGGATGAGAGACAGAAGAGAAACTCTCACCTATTCACAGTTGGTTAAAGAAGTGAGGGAAGAGGAAGCACTGCTGGAAGCCAAATCTCAGACTTCAACTCAAGCTGCAAGCGGAAGTAAGCCGGAGCTTGCAACAGTACATACTACTCAAACAGGGGTCATGGTCCAAAGTGTTGTGAGTACCGAGGTATCACAGCTACAAGCGCAAGTGTCTACACTAACAGAAGCAATAACCCAAGTTACCAGATCCGTTGCAGAGCTGCAGAAGATTGTGGTAGTTTTAGCTGAAGGGAAGGATACCCCTGCCAAAGCATCTACAGTGAGACCTAAGGGAGAATCTGCAAAGCCCAGGTCCATAGCTATATCTGGATTTTGTTTCCGCTGTGGAGAAACAGGGCATATGAAGCGACAATGTCCCAATGCTGAAAATTTGCGAAAAGTAAATGAACTGCTATTGGCAAGTGCGATGCAGGAAAACTTCAGAGGGCCTCAGTGAAGGAGCCAGCTGAGTGCCCAGCTAAAAGGAGCTCAACGAAGACCAACAGAAACAGAAGCCTCATTGGATCTAACCTTCCAAATGCTTCTCGCAGGGAAAGGGGGAAAGTACCCACTGTGGCCCCTTTCAACTCATCTAAGTCAGTTAGCAAAAGCGGAAAACCAGCTCAGCAAGAGTCTTGGCATCGAAACTCACCAAGAATCACTACAAAAGAATCCTGTCCTCAAACAGAAGCTTTAAAAGGCTGGAAGCAGTCAACTGTTCCTCAAAAACATGCTGACTGTCGCACTGCTGAGCAGCACAGAAAAGAGGAATTACCTGAAGGCTTAGTGGGACCTTCTCCTATAGTGACAGTAAAGATAGAAGATGTGTACAGTAAGGCACTACTGGATACTGGTGCACAAATCACTATCTTGTTTAGAGACTTCTACCAGAAATATTTAAAGCATTTGCCTCTTTTGAAACTAGAAGACTTGCAGATCTGGGGACTAAGTGATACTAAGTTTCCCTATTATGGCTATGTCTCACTGAAACTAGAATTTCCCAGCTCTGTTGTGGGGTCAACAGAAGTTTTTGAAACTCTTGCTGTTGTGTGTCCAAGACCAAAAGAAAAGAGTATAGCTTCTATTCTAGTGGGGACCAACACTGACCTTGTCAGGAGAATGCTGAAGCCTCAGCTAACTCAAGAACATCCAACACTACATCCACTTCTAAGACCAGCATTTTGTGCCCTTCAGAAGGAAAAGGACAACAAGAGAGAGGAAATAGGACATGTATGGACTCTATCTGGGAAAGAATATGTAATACCCCCTGGTCATGTCAAGTGTTTCAAAGCCAAAGTAAGGATGTGTGGGCCAGCAGCCACATCTCATCTTATGATGGAAATGGATCCAGAATTACAACTGCCACCTGGACTTGAGTTAGTACCAGAAATCTGGCCTGTTGACAAGCTGAAACATCCTTATGATACTGTATCTGTGGGACTGATGAATAAAGGAAGTACCCCTATTGTTCTTAGCTCACAAGTGCGTTTGGGTAATGTACACGCTGCCACTCCCTTACCTGCTTCTGTTTTGACAAGTGACAAGGGTAATGCGGAACAGTTGAAGCTGGAAGATG
Source organism: Xenopus tropicalis (assembly GCF_000004195.4). Classification (NCBI taxonomy): domain Eukaryota; kingdom Metazoa; phylum Chordata; class Amphibia; order Anura; family Pipidae; genus Xenopus; species Xenopus tropicalis. Next base: position 87,499,058 of record NC_030681.2, read on the forward strand.
TTGATATAGGAGGTGGTCTGCTGACACCTGAATGGGTATCCAGAGTTAAAAAGAGGTTGATGAAGAGGAGGAATTGTTTCTCCACCAGTGAGCTTGATGTGGGGTGTGCAAAAAGTGCGCAACACCATATAAGATTAAAAGAAGACCGGCCATTCAGAGAACGTTCCAGAAGGGTTGCTCCAGGTGATTTGGAGGACTTGAGAAAACATCTGGAAGACCTCAAAGCGGCTGGAATAATTAAAGAGTCAAGAAGCCCATATGCTTCTCCCATTGTTGTTGTCAGAAAGAAGAATGGATCAATTCGCATGTGTGTTGATTATCGCACTCTGAATCAGCGAACCATTCCTGACCAGTACACCACACCTAGAATCGAAGATGCTCTTAATTGCCTGGTGGGCAGCAAATGGTTCAGTGTGTTAGACTTGAGGAGTGGATACTATCAAATCCCTATGCACCCTGAAGATAAGGAAAAGACTGCATTCATTACTCCTTTGGGGTTTTTCGAATTTGATCGCCTGCCTCAGGGCCTCTCAGGTGCTCCCGCAACTTTCCAGAGGATCATGGAAAAAACAGTTGGAGATATGCATCTCCTGGAAGTCCTAGTCTACCTTGATGACATTATTGTCTTTGGGAAGACACTAGAGGAACATGAAGAGAGACTGATGAAAGTACTGGACAGACTTGAAAAAGAAGGGCTGAAGTTGTCCCTGGATAAATGTAAGTTTTTCCAATCTTCAGTGACCTATGTGGGACATGTGGTGTCCGCAGAAGGAATATCAACTGATCCCAGCAAAATTGAAGCTGTGACATCTTGGCCCAGACCCAGAACCATCACAGAACTGCGGTCTTTTCTTGGGTTTTGTGGTTATTATAGAAGGTTTGTGGAAGGGTTCTCAAAGACAGCTAGACCACTCAGCCAACTGCTGCAAAATGATATAGGAGTTGATGAAACCGATGAAGACATTCTTTTGAAGAAGCCAAAGGGACCAAGGAAATCTAAAGAGTGCATAGAGAACCGTTGGACTTCTGAGTGTGAAGGGGCATTTGAACAGCTTAAGTATTGTCTTACACATGCCCCAGTACTGGCTTATGCTGATTCAAGAAAACCATACACATTACATGTTGATGCTAGCAGAGAAGGTTTGGGAGGAGTCCTTTACCAGGAGCATGACCAGAAACTGAGACCTGTAGCCTTTATCAGTCGAAGCTTATCTCCAACAGAGAGAAATTACCCTGCACACAAATTGGAATTCCTAGCTCTGAAGTGGGCTGTGGTTGATAAGCTGCATGACTACCTTTATGGAGCTGAATTCGAAGTCCAGACTGACAACAACCCTTTAACATATATCCGGACCACTGCCAAGCTAGATGCTACTGGACATAGATGGATGGCTGCTTTATCCAACTACAATTTCAGTTTAAAATATCGTCCAGGACATCAGAATGGGGATGCTGATGGTTTGTCAAGAAGGCCACATGCAGACTCACACCCTGAGGATGAATGGGTGGAAATTCCAGCACCAGGAGTGAGAGCTATGTGCCAGATGGTAGCTTACTGTCAGCAAACCGAATGTTGGGCCCGGAAGCTGAGTCTGCCAGATTCAAGCATACCCCAAGCCTACTGTAATCTTGCTTCCTTGCAAGGCTACTCTTTACCAGCTTTGAGCAACAGTGATCTCAGGAGAGACCAGAGAAATGACCCCCTGGGACAGTTAGTTGTTGCTGCTTTGGAGAATAAAAAGGTTGATATACTTCATACAGATTCTCATCCACTAGCAAGTATTCTATCAAAAGAATGGCACAGACTACGGATACGAAATGGCCTAGTGTATAGAAGGTCCCCTAGTGTTCTTGACAATGAAAAGTGGCAATTGTTGCTTCCCCGAAAGTATCAAGAAGTGGTACTTCAGTCACTGCATGATGAACATGGCCATTTGGGCTATGACAAAACTCTGGGACTTGTAAGAGACAGATTCTACTGGCCATGTATGAAACAGGATATTGAAGACTATTGTCGTTCATGCCTTCGCTGCATCCAGAGAAAGACTTTGCCCACTAAAGCTGCCCCATTAGGTCAAATGGAGAGTAGTGGACCTATGGAACTTGTCTGTATAGACTTTCTCTGCATTGAACCCGATGAAGGTGGAATCAGCAATGTGCTGGTAGTGACTGATCACTATACCAGATATGCTCAGGCATTCCCAGCTCGTGACCAAAAAGCTGTCACAGTGGCCAAGCTACTGGTTGAAAAGTTCTTTATACATTATGGTCTGCCAAAAAGAATACACTCTGATCAAGGGCGTGACTTTGAAAGCAAACTCATCTATGAACTACTTACGCTTCTGGGAGTTCAAAAGAGTCGTACATCTCCTTATCACCCTCAAGGTGATCCCCAGCCAGAGCGTTTCAATAGGACTTTGCTAGATATGTTAGGAACACTGTCTGCTGAGAAGAAGAGTCAATGGAGTAGACATGTGGCTACAGTAGTGCATGCTTATAATAGCACTAAGAATGATGCTACAGGATTTTCACCCTACTTCCTAATGTTTGGAAGGGAAGCTCGTCTTCCTGTTGATTTGACTTTTGGAGTTACAGCTGATGATACTCCTTTGCGATCTCATGCCAGTTATGTAGAAAGACTCAAGAAGAACCTCAAAGAAGCCTATGATCTAGCTGAACATGCAAGTGGTAAGAGGCATCAACGGAACAAAGCTCATTATGATAAGAACGTGAAATTGCATGATTTGCAACCCGGTGATAGAGTTCTGTTGAGAAATTTGGGCCTGCATGGAAAGCACAAACTAGCTAATCGATGGGGCTCTGAGATCTACATTATTTGCTCTCAGCTACCTAACATTCCAGTCTATCAAGTCCGCCCCGAAGGTAAAGAAGGACCTATAAAAACCTGGCACCGCAATAATTTGATGCCTTTGGCAGAGTCAGTGAGGCTTATAAACTCTGAACCTACAATGTCTCAGCGCAGGCCTAACTCAAGGCGATCTAGGAGACTAAGACAGAGACAAGATGCTCTTCCTGCTATTCAACACTCAGGTACTTCCCCAGAAGAGGAAGAAGACAGTGAGGATGAATGGGGATTGGATGTTCTTTTCTATGACAATATTCAAAATTCCATCAACAGTAATCTCAATGCAGATGCATCAGAATTCATCCCTTGTCAAACTGAACAACCAGTTTCTAGCAATAGACTGACAGATGTTTCCATGCCTCAGGCAGAATTCAATGTCACTGAAAGTTTTGACAGTAATCCTGATGGCAGTGGTACAGTGTTGGAGAAACAGATTGAGGCTGTTCAAGAAGAGATTTTAGAAGAAGACAACATACAGGCTGAAAACTTAGATATTGAATGTGTGACAAGTGATCAACCCTCAGAACAAAGTTCTTCAGTAAATGTCTTTGAACCAAGGCCTCAGAGACTGGTGAAACCCCCACAGAGACTCACATATGATACTTTAGGGAATAGTACTCAAGAGCCTGTGGTCACTGCTCATCGTAGAATCTACGCCCATGTTCCCTCCGCTTTCTACTCAGTTGGTGACACCACACCTCAGTTGACTTCTACAGTTGAGATACCACGTTATAAAACAGTGGTTGAGTTAATGGTACACTAATGTTAAAATTGTATTTTGATGGTAAATTACTTTTGACTTGGGAGGACCCAAGTATTTTCAGTGGGGAGAGAGTGTAGCCATTCTGCTAACATGGCTATTAAATAACTGTACAAAGTATAATTCTGTGTATAATCATATTGCTGGGACTTGTAATTCTATTAATCTTCAGCACTGAAACAGTTAATTGCTGAAGACTTTGCTGGGCTTGCAGGAAGAAGGAAGATTCCTCCCACCAATAGGAGAGCAGCTTTCAGACTGAGAAGTTTGTAGCCAGTGAGAGAAAGACTTACTTCAGGGAGAGGAGAACTTTCTGGAGCTGTGAGGGGGAGGGCTGGAAGGAGAGAAACGCAGGGGTGTATCCAAGGCGGAGCATGCACAGAGCTGGGCTGTATGGGAGGTGGAATCCCTTTTCTCCAGAGTGACCAGTGACTGCCTGCTCTCTTCTGCTTCTTCTGCCTAATACCTGGAGAAACTCTTTATTACTGCAGTGTGAAGGAAGCTGAGGCAGCAGTGATCGGCTGATAGTGGATCCAGTCTATTGGTATGCTTTATCATCTGCCTATATTGCAGCCCCTGCACACTCACAGGCCCAGTTTTCAGTGAGTGATTCCTGTGGATAACCAGTACTGTTTTATGTGCCTTGTGGATTACAAGTACTAATATATATGAGCTCCAACTGCCGGCCTTGCTGCTTATACTAACACTGGCCAGTGTTCAGGGAACTTGACTTAAACATAATCTTAATCTGAGTTGATTATATCAGTCTGTTTATAAAAGTCTGCTATTTAAAGTACATTCAACAATTCATTGTCATTTTCTATTCACTGTTTGCTATTGCATTGCTGATTTAACTTTGTGTTCAGATGCTACAACCTATTTGTTGACACATATCGCTAGTAGAGAGATTGTTCAGTTTATCTTTGTTAATGGGTCTCCGGATCCAATAAAAGTGCTTAGCATTATACTGCTGGTTTATGTGTATCACTGGGGGTTGTGGGTGTCACCAAAGCACCAAAGGTGGTCGAGAGCAGGACCCATATAACACAGCTACACCTACGGGTGCGCTACACTTAGCTGCTCAACAGCTGCCCAGAGCCCACTGAGCATGTGCTGCTTCACTGACACTGACACTTCTAACAAAATCCAAGATGGGGATTAGTTTGAAGGCCTGGATTATTACTGCTAAAACTTTACACTGCATTATTTTAGTTTTTCCTTAACTTACAGTAGAATGCAATTTCTGGTCAGAACAGCTGATCACTCCCTTTGTGGCATAGGATCTACCCAAGATCTTCTTTTGTGGACTTTCAACACAATAAGAGGTCCATTAAAAAATTTTAGGAAGCTTGTTTTAGCCTGCAAGGAAAATAGTGGCTTCTTATGCAAGGCTAAAACCTGGGGTTGATCTAGAAATATCTTCAGATAAGCTTGTGAAAATAAAAGTAAAAAAATGTATAAAATTAACTTTACCTGCACAAATAATATTGGGGATAATGAGAAAGGAAAGGGAATCATAATAAGTTGCATGTGCAGTTAAAGGTTGCTTTAACTGCACATGCTCTGTGTTGGCAATTGTCAAGGAAAGGCTGCTTTAGTGGGGGCCAAGTAAGTTTTAAGGGTTTTGTGCTTTTTGTCCTTTAAATTGTAACCTCTTCTTTTCATTCTATTCTGTCTTCGAACTACAAAATTTTCCCTTCAGGAGCACTTCTTTGTTGGCCTAATAACATTTACAGGGAGCAGACAATACCGAGACCAGACCAAGTGGGAACAACGCTGGATTTCTAATTAAGGCACCCAGAGGCCACCCCCCTCCCCTTGCTAAAGATTGCACGCATGCACATCCATTTATTTCACATATGGAGCACTGGTGACAGGACGCACTGAAGTATTCTGCGCGTCCTGTCCCTAGTGCTCCGTATGTGAGGTGCGGCTAAATTTGTGCCCCCTAGGCCCAGGCCTTTGTGGTCTCGTCAGAAATCCGGACCTGAGTGGGAAGCTGTGTCTTGCTAGAACTAGATAGAGAAGAGATTGTGGTCAGCTCACCCTAGGAGTGAGAGATAGATATGAAAGCTTGCAAGGATAGCTTGTGTCCCAACGAGGAGTAAGTATGTGGAGAAGAGACCCCAGGCGATGGTGCGCCAGTTATGGAACCGGATTGGGTAGACAAGTTAGTGGGAACCTGGTGGAGCTGTAGTGAGACAGTTGAGAAAAGGTCATACACTGTATATGGACAGTTAGCTAAGCCTAGCCCGCTATTCTACTGCTGAGCTGGCTGACTACTTTGTGACTCCAAAAAAATGTAGTCGACTGTCCTTAGCCTGCCTTCAGCCTGCATTCTCCAAATCCCACAATCCCATGCACACATAATATCAATAAGAAAAGGAACATCACAGTGCAATGCATTGTGGGCTATGTAGTTCCTGCATGCTGTCTGTAAGCTGTGGAGAAGTTCTTTGTAATATCATTGTTTTAGTCCATCCTCTCCTGCCACTAATAACAAATTTTGGTTCGGAAGCTGGAGTTCCCCTTTAAAGTATAACATATAAATATAGCCATTCTTCTTACTTATAATTTTAGAATCTGTATAATGCAAACCTACTAAGACCACCACCAGTGAACCACACTAATAAAACATATGTATCAGTAAAACGCTTAGCCTCACTGTGGATAAGGTAACCACGGATGTTTGGTTTTCACACCAGAATTAACAGATTTTATTTTTGGAGCAATGTACAGTATAATCCATGGTTGTGCATTTTATAGATGCCAGTCCACTGTGTATTTTCTTCTCTTGAGAAGGTCTCTTGCTAAACCTTTCTTGTACTTTCACACCTAGCTTTAGGCTCTATGCCATGTAACTCCCTGCCAGTATGGTCTTTCACCAGAGCCCATTTGTGATTTTTTTTTAATGCCACTTATTAATGTCCTACCATAAACACTCCTGTCTACAGCTCCTGTTAACCTTTTTTATTCTTAATGAAAAAGCTCCATGATTACAACAAGACATTTTCATATATTAATAATAAAAATCCATATTACTTTTTAATGCATTTTTCCAACAGTGCTGCCTATTTTTTTCCAAGTAGTTGGCCAATTATTCATTATAAAAGATGTTTATGGAACAGATTACATTAAAATGATGATGTCATGCAAAGAAGTCTGTGGAGCCCATGGACTGGGACCATAAAAAGTACCTTGGAGGGAAGCATCTGGCCTGTGAGCCTGAGTTGTCCTGAAAGATTAGCACACAGCTTGTACTTGTCCTTTTATTCACAGCAATGAAGAACAAAAACTGTTATTTTAATATTTTTGGAAAGTTTTGAAATGTTGGCATTTGTTGATTCAAGGTTTAAAAATGTTGCACAGAAATGGTGCCACAAATTGTGAATATTTCAATGGCATACATTTCAAAAGGTTTTCATACCTCTCAGAGGCTTGTAGTTGCTCTTTTACTTATTTCTACTGCACAGTTCTTTTCTTCAGCAACTGTATTTGGGACCCAAGCTTATACATGGAGAAAGAGTTCATTTTAAATGGTTAAAAACTGGTAGAGCACGCAAAGTAGAACAACTGCGTTAATGCTAACAATGTTAACTGCTTTATTTTGATGACTAGGAATTGCTTACGAGCGCAGTCATTAATTCAGCTCAGATATTTGTATGATGGCAACATGTGTTTGAAGTTCTACAAAAGGCAATTAAATATCTATATTTATGAAACACAAATCCCTATTTAGCCACATTTCCCTTAAGGTTAAATAATAATTGTGGTTGTTAAGTGGTAATGATAACAGTAACCTTATTATGATTCCCTTTCCTTTCTCATTATCCCCAATGTTATTTGGAATAAATGCCTTCACCACCTCTACAAAAGCATGGCAATTCAGCGAGAGTTTCTTTCTTTTATTATATCACGCTTTGCGAGTAACAAGGTGTTATGAAAACAACATGGTTTTTATGATTTCCTGTATTTAAATCCAAACATTTAAGCAACACGACTCCTTACTACGGTTATTATCATCTCATAACACCTGCTGTTGAACTCATGACTTCCAAAGTGTAAATGTGCAAATACAAGACATAGTGGCGGACTCACAAAAAAATACTTTCCAAAGGCATCAGAAAGCTGGTAGGGAATCTGTTCTACATCATTTAGCACTGTACGCTATGATAAATAGCAGCAGACCACAAACAGGTTGCTAACATTTCCTGTGCCCGCATTTACAGCCCTCAAACACAGGATAAAAACACTCACCTGGGCATGTTTTATTATTCCTTATAAATTATGGGCAGAAAAATGTCACTTTAAAAATGCTGGGGAGACATTTTTGTTGTTTTGCTTATTACTCTTACTATGCATTGCATTTTATACATAGGGAATCTCTTCTGCAAGCAATCTATTTTTAAAACTTTACATTACATGATTTTTCTATGAAGCACCAAGCATAAGATACATTGGAATAAATAACACAGTTTGCCTCTGTTTGTGGCTAAAGTATCTACTGTGCATGTCGGCTGTTTTAAACCAGTTGCAAAGGCAGTTTGTCTAAATGGCTGGACATCTAAATGGCAATATTATTGGCAGAGTAGAGCATTGTAATTGGAGGAGTATTGTGTAATTCCCAATGCAAATATGTCTATAACAACCAAAGGCTTTGAAAATGTAATATTGGAGAATTGTCTTGTAAAATCTGGAAATGTGGGAAGTGCACGTAATGCCTGTAATGCAAGGATCAAATACTGCCAATGGACAGCAAGGTTAAATAATTTTAGGTAACGTCACCTGTGCCACCTCTAATGTTATCTACCGGATATTGTGCACTAAATGCCCCACATGGAATCAAACATTAAAGGTGTGGTACTTAAGGGCAATAATAAATAACAGAGAGAGGTAAAATGGGATTGAAAGAGGCAGAAAGAGAGAGAGATTTTTTAAAGAGTTTTTTGTTGCCGAAAATCCAAATTAGTTGCAGAAAAAAAATGTGACTGAGATTCTGAGATTTATTATGCAACAAAACAGCGACAATTCTGAATCCCCCCCCCACAAAAAGAAAAAACTAAAATCCGTTGAGATCATGTAGAAGTCAATGGCAGATGTCCAACTGGAAGATCTTTCTTTGCTTTATGGTTTTCGAGGTTTTCAAGTGCCATTGTGCAGCAATACAAAAAAATTGTGTTTTTTTATGCAACAGTCAAAACAGTCATGGTTATCGTACGACAGGTCAAAAAAGTAGTGGTTTTGCAACGTTTTCCTATTCTTGTTTTTTCAGTTCAGATCTTTAAAAAAATGATGTGAAAAGAAGTTTATTCGTGGTTTCTTAAAAACTAAAATCCCTCCCAAAAAAAGCGAGTTTTGGTAATTTCCCCCTTACTGTCACCTCTGTCCTCTAAGATATTTCCTTCAGCTGTGACTGTGCTTAATGATGTCACCAGTTATAATTGGTGCTTAGTAGTGTAATTTGCATCACATGACTGAAATGTGTATGTTGTAAAAAGTACAAAAAGTTCCCCCTGTTGTAAAGTATGGCTGATATTAGAAGCCCCTCAGAGTGGCCTCATGCTTTTATAGGTTTATAGAACTCCTTGATGATCTTATATTTTACCACAGAAGGCACATTATTCTCTTGCTATGTAATATTTCTTTATAAATAGACATTAAAATGGGCCAGCAAGGTAAAACCTCTATTAACAAATAAATCCAAGTACTTTCCCTGTGCATGTTCTCAATGTATTTACAATATATCTGATTAAGAAACCTTTAGACCATAACAGGCAAAGTTCAGTGTTCGAAACTGAATACACTACACTGAAAGATGTGTACAGATATCAGAATTCATGCGGCCGGCATCAAATACTCATTACCACATTGTGTGTTCCTTTAGACAAGCATTAGTTTAAGTCATACACAGTTATTACATGTTTAATTATCGTAATTTGCTTTTTTTTTGTAAGAAAAAGTCCATATATTAAAGCATCTCACACTTAAATGCAAACTCTAAAAACCAAGTACAGAATAAGAGAAGAATAAATGGAGGTCTGTGGAGATTGTGCCTTTTGGCAGTGCATTTATTCATTCCTTGGTATGTTCATTTATTAATCACCAATTATTAAACATAAAAACAATAATATATAAGGATCAATGAAACAGAGTCAGTTCATCTTTACCCCTCCCTTCCCAACACATACTAACAAGATATCTAAGCCAGGCTATCAGATACCAGCAGTTGCATACTGACACTGAGTGCTGGAGAACACAGTAAAAACCTGGCTAAATAATTCAAATTAACCAGAAAAGTTAAAAGAGAAAAACCTTTAACAAAACAACTGACACAAAACTGAAACCCCAGGGAGACACCTTCTGCAATCCAAGGAGGGATAAAAAAAAAGCGCGCTTATTCCTTTAGTAAATAAAATACGTTCATTTACTACTGTGTATTTCTAGTAGACCTATAATAGTGCCATACAACAATTAGCAGTGCAGTTACCTGCATATGATCAAGGTGTTCTGATGTTAGAATGTGCTGTTTAGAATAGTATTATTTTAAATACAAATGCTATTAATATTGTTAATGAATTGTCAGTAAAAGGGGTACTCCAGGGGCAGCTGGTGCCTAAAGATTGCTAATATCTTTAAAAGGACAAGGAAAGCATATTTCACTGATGGGTGGGGGGGGGCAATGTTAGGCACCAGAATGTTTTACTCTACTGTGCATGTGCTATAGCCAAAGTGCAGATAACTGAAGGTTAGTAAAATGTGAAAATGCACTTTCCCTGTCCTTTACAATGCGTTGTCCTTACTTGCTCAGTTCATGTATCCTCCTTGTCATCTAGTCACCTGCCATGACTTCCTCAGTGCTGGTGGACCAGGCAGGTAGCAACAGAGCGAGAGAATGTGTGGCTTGCACTGCAAGGGTCAGACTGGGTTGCCAGAATACCGGAAAAAAACACCAGGTGGGCCCCAGACCCAGGACCTCAGTGGCACACAGTGTCAAACTGGGGTGTCCAAGACTGTGCACCACTGGGGTCCTTTGTTCACTTCTGCCTGGCGCAATTTACAGTAATATGTTTCTTCATATATGGAGGGGTACTTAAAGATTTCAAAATCATGCAGGTAGGTTAATTAGCTTCTAATAAACTTTGCTATGGTATGTGTAAATGTGAACCATAATCCAGCAGCACACCCTGGCCATTTGTACAAAAGAAGTCTTGCACACAGTATAAAGGATCGGCACCCTCTTAATTCACATGAAACAAAAAGTATACCAACACGCAAAACTAAATACAAGCTGAGATAAACCTTGTGTGTTTAAAGGAGAAAGAAAGGTAAAAACTAAGTAAGCTTTATCAGAAAGGTCTATGTAAATACAGCCATAAGCACCCACAGACACGCTGCACTGAGTCCTCTGAAAAAAGATTAGTTGTGTCTGTAATTCCTGTGCCATTAACACGCAGCTTTCGGTTCTCTGCTCTTTCCTGCTCCCCCCTCCCTCAAGAATGCTAAGAACTCAAGATCGCCAAGCGAGCGGATCTTCCCCCGATATCCCCACCTACGGGTGGGCGATATCGGGGAGCTTTTAGTTAAAAAAAAAAATAATCCGATCGTTTGGCAACGAGCCGATGCGGTCCCCGATCCGACCGGATTTTCTAACCTGGCCGATCGAGATCTGGCCAATTTCAGGCCAGATATCGGTCGGCCAGGCCGCTCTGCTCTCCCCATACACGGGCCGATTAGCTGCCGAATCGGTCCAAGGGACCGATATTGGCAGCTATAGTCGGCCCGTGTATGGGGACCTTTAGGAATGTGGATCTGAGCCAATCAGCAGGAAGCTGACTCATAGTATTACTAACTGAGCATGTTCACTTGGTCTGCATGTCAGTGCAGGAGCGAGGCATTATGGGAACTTTCTTTACACAGCTCAGCGTTTTTTCTTCCTGTTTGGCTTCAGATCTACTGAACAGGTGAAAGATGGGGAAACTATTGAGACAACTGAAGGTATGCCTGCAGCTTGAGATTAACTCTTTACTAGCCTTTCCTTCTCCTTTAATGAAATGTAACATCTCTGGGGCATGGCCCTTAATCAGACATACTCTGCATACTCTACAAACTTCAAGAAAGCAATTCATGACGTCATAGGTAACTACATACAAGGTATAAATTAAGTAGAAAAAAAGTCCACAAAATAGAATCTGCTGAATAAAAGGTTGAAATAATATGGGACTATTATTTGGGACATTCGCTAACTATGAAATATGGACTTGCATTTAGTGCTGTGGAAGTGTGTTGGTGCTAGATGAATAACAGATAATAAATATAAAAGTTAGAATCATTTCAATACTTTGGCATTAACATCTGCGTGATATTAGCAGCTGTTTGGCATTTTATGATAGCATCCTGTAAACATTTGCATTTGTTTTGTAAGTCTTAAATTGTACTAGCACTGATTCAGGCAGGTTTAAAAGCAATAAATTTGTGACTGCACAGTGAGTGTAAGTACTATTTTAGAGCTATAGAGATAGGTCAGTTAAACTGTAGTTATGTCAGGATTCCCAAATGGCTAGAAAAGTCCCCTTGGGAGAAAAAGGGCAGTGAGCTTAATGAATATAAAATAACTCAACTGTTTACTAGGACTTGAGTATAATTCACACCCTTCTCCCCAACACTGCTGCTCTGTTCACATATCTATTTTGCTAGTATTTTACAGCTCACCTATAAAGCATTAAAATTTCAAGCAGCACATAGTGCCACCATATGTACATTATAGGAACTGCATATATTTCCCACATATGCTTTTCAACTCCATTCTGTATTATAAATAAGAGAAAAATGTTTGCTTGTTTTTCACTTAAGGAAAACATATTTGATGGCATTTAATAACATTTGTAGGAACTGGACAGACATTCAGCTTTAATGTTACTCGAATACTCTGTAGTAAATAAACAATCTATTTAATAATTAACAAAAACCACAAAAAACAAAGTGCAGCTTGAGTCAGGATGCTCATTGCTCACATTTAACCACTAGAAAACAAATATGTATTTGCCAATAGCAAACTTTATAATTACATTACCTAAATGTTTAGTATAAGTAGGACCCCCCTACATATTATAAAACTATTTTAGGAGTTCACTGCATTCTGAAATAGGACAAAATTAGATTTTCATTTACAACTGACAGGCTTTTTTTCTGTAATTATTGATGGTTTGCACGTGTCCTCCGTATATTCCCAAACATCAACAATCAGGGTTTATAATTAAAAAGTAAATTCTCTTGGGTTCGGTGCATTTCTAATGAGCATGTCTTTAAAGTGATACTGACATGAAAAAAAATACTCTTCAAATTATAAATGTACATAAAAAGTTCCCTATAGGTCACGTTAATCATTTTTCACTGATAGGGCAGCTTTTGTAAGTAATTGTTACCTAAAGTTCCTAAACCTGACTGTTTTGCCAACCTGACTGTCCCTTTTCAGCTTGTCAGTTATAGCTTCTAATGCTAACGGCCTACTGCTGCACAAATATGGCCGCCCCCTCATAGAAAAACATGGGGGATCAGATAGGTAATATAAAAGCATTGGGCAAATAGTTAAATGGCAAAATTATAAAGCTCATGCAAAGACAATATTGTAATATATTTAAAAAATGGTTTAGTTTTAGGTGTCAGTATCACTTTAATTATTCCAAGAGAGCTGCTCTAAATATATACAAGTTCTGTATTCGAACTGTTCTGTTGAAATTATGCCTTTTCATACTGTATTTTTGAGGGGAAGGGTGCTAATGTGCTTCAGTCTGTCACCTCTGTCACGTATAGGAAATGTACAGGCTTTGGGCAAACACTTTGAGGTGAAATTATAAAGCACATGCAGAAACAATGTTATGATAGATGTTAAAAAAGGTTTACATTTTGGTGTCAGTAGATAGTTTTAAAAACTATCTGAATCATTTCTTATCACATGTCAGTTTGCATCAGGGAACAAGGATTTGAACAGGAGATAGTGGTTTGGCTGAGCTTAGTACTGTCACTCAACAGAGAAGAATGGCATTCAAATGCTTAGATACAGGCACAGTCTAACACATTCTGAGAAATAAACAAAGTTAGCAACTTTAATAAATGTGTCAGCTCATGAAAAACTCAAGAAATCAATCTATAATAATAGTTTTTTATGTTAATATGCACACATACTGTATGCAACAATGAGCTGCAATGCGGATCTAAATTACACTGTTTACCTAGCAAGTATTTCACTCTACCATGTAAAATTTTATTCTTGAACCACCAAATGTATTTGTTTTTTAGATGTAAAATTGTTAGGCAGCTCTTTTAGTGCACTGTGCCTGAGTCTGAGCTTTCAGAAGGAGTCAGCGCTACACATTAGAACTGCTTTCAGGTAACCTATTGTTTCTCCTACTCCCATGTAACTGGAGGAGTCCCAAGCCGGACTTGGATTTCTTACTACTGAGTGCTATTCTGATATCTATTGGGAGCTGCTACTTTGCTGCCTTCCCATTGTTCTGCTGATCGGCTGCTGGAACTACACCAACATGCAGCACAGCAGTAAAGTTTGACTGAAGTTTATTAAAGCACAGGTCACATAGTCACAGGTCACAATTTCAAAATTAAATTAAAAAAAAAAACTGTTTGTGTTTTTTTAAAAACTGATTTCAATGCAGGATTCTGCTGGAGACGCTCTTTGAAAAAAACATGTTTTCCCATGACAGTATTCCATTAAAAGAGTAGAGGTTTAATGGCTGATCTTCCCAATAAATAGCAGAATCCCTACAGAACAACTTTTTTTACCCAGTCCTTTCTGTTTAGGTATACAAAATGTATAAATTGATGCCTATTATCTAATTATTACAAATCTCCCCTTACAGAGTGCAGCACTGCCCCTGCTGCAAGTTTGAAATTGATGACCTCTTAGGGGTGCTGTTACAGGGCAGGCAGTTTTTGGCAGGGGCAGTAATAAATGATTGCAACTATCTTCTCATAAGTATGTACTTTTCTTTTACGTGGTGTAATTAAAATCCACACCCCTAGACAATCCTAACATGGCACAGCCAGTAAGAGTAATATATAAGCATATGGGACACCTAGGATTGAAAACAAAGACACCCTAAGATGGAAAACAAATAACATTGGCACACTCATAGAATTTTAAAGGAGAACTACAACCCCTGGGCTATAAAAGCCCCCTTAACTAGCACTGCCTTGACCCCCCTCACCTCTCCCTTATCGCATAGTTTCTAACTTGTTAGTTTCTAACAGTCCAATTGCTTTGGATTCTGTTTTAAAGCATTATTAGATGTGATATTGAAGTTTATTCCTGTGCTTGTATTGTATTTTAATTATTTATTAGATACTGTTTACTATGAACAAACTCAATGACTGAAAATCAATTAATTTTGGGTTTTCCATGCCACAGCATGTATCATTCTTCAAGTCTCTCTGCTGATACCCTGCACCCTGCTTGCACATGCGCAGTTAGTTTTAGCAGGAAATCTGGGTAAACTGTGTATGCACAAGCAGGGTCCGTGTCTGTGGTGAGACCCAAAGACTGTTCACTTGCAGGGAAGATGTTGGCCAGGTACACAGTTACGCCACTCTGCTCTTTTAGGTTGGGGTTAGTGATAGTGACAGAATTTATGTGATAAGGGAGAGGTGAGGGGGGTCAAGGCAGTACTAGTTAACGGGGCTTTTATAGCCCGGGGGGTATAGTTATCCTTTAAAGTAAAAAAAAAATACACGCCGTGGCATGGCAAACCCAAAATTAAAATTGATTTTCAGTCATTGTGTTGGTGCAACAGAGTTTGCTCATAGTAAACAGTATCTAATAAATAATTAAAATACAATACAAGTACAGGAATAAACTCCAGTATCACATCTAATACTGCTTTAATACAGAATCCAAAGCAATTGGACATAAGCAATGTTTTCTCTGAAACAGTGCCAGTCAAGTCAAGGGTACAGAAAGCACCTGGTGTCCACAAAACAGGTAATTCCTTCCTTAAAGCTTATTATGGACCTTTCTCAAAGAACAGGACTGAAAGTAAAATGTATACCAGTGATTAGGTAAAAATCACATAATTACACAATGAGATAGAAAAAAAGTCCATCATCATTATTCCCTCTCAAAGTAGTGCCCAGAACTATGCCTAAATAAAGTGCTTAAATCCACAGCAATATGGAAAAGGGCCAGATTCAATTCCATGAGAAACAGTTATTTTATGGTTTATCCATAAAAATAAAACATTTATGGGCGAGAGTCAGTTCAACTGTTTTTCCACAGACTTAATAGAAGTTCCATAGACTTCAATAAGGTTTTCATGTGATAAACATTGAGATAAATTGGAAAATCTGAAATGGAATAAAGAGATAAGCTTTTTTGGCCCAAAGTGGTTAAAGTCCCAATCAGTGTAAAACAAATATATGAATGATACTAAAACCCCATGGCGAGTCTGAACCAAAATACCGGGCAGTCTAAGATAACAGCAACTGTTTTTAATCAGTTTGGAGGGTAAAAATGCTAGCAATCAAGAAAAAAACAAGTTGTGATTATGGCTTTATTTTTCACATACTCATAAATGCATATATTAGCCATTTGGGTTATGGCTGAATCCTTAAACAAATGGTGAAATCTGGCAATATCCTGAACCAAATCCTGGATACTGTGGGTCCCTAATTAAAAGGATAATATTAAAAGGTAGTGTTTTTTTTATTAATAACTTTTCCCTTTATTTAGAAGGAACCGCTTGCTCTTGAGGAGATGAGGAGTGCATCGGCACGTTGATATGGTCCTTGCCTTGACAGCCTGTATCTCAAGGTGGGCATATTGATGAAAGATCTGCTCATTTGGTGTCCTTGCCACATGTGCAGATCGTTAAGTGTATGGCCACCTTTACTGACTGTCATAGTTGGCCCCTTAGTTTGGGAACCACTAACTTAAAGGGGACCTGTTATCCAGACATAAAGAGTTGTAAACTAAAAGTCAAATTAAAAATGAAACCCAAATTCTTCTAAATCATCCATAACTGTTATTACAGTATAAGCTCAATTGTCAATATATAGCCTGCCCTGTCTCTATGCCTAAATTCCTTTCACTTTCCATTCTGCACTTCCTAGATGTCACTGCACTCCTTACATTATCCCTCCCTCCTCATTGTCTTTAATTGTGCAGCCTGTGCACGTGCAAGATTTAAATAATTTATATAGTTTATGTTGCTTGGCAAACACAACAGATACAGTATGTTGGAACTATTTCTTAGGGTGAGTGGTCCCTTTTAATGTATACATGTTTCTGGTTAAAGTTAAAATGTCATTTACATGTAACCATTGCACAATAAAACTAGTCCTTTAGTTCTGCAGCGGCCGGTAGCCACATACATGCACTAAAGGGCAACATTGCTTTACTTATTTTTTTTTTTTCTTTATTTTACTTTAGGTGCAATCACACTGAAGTTTGACTGGCCAAACTAATTGTTATCAGGGAGTCAAATACAGAGAAAATACAATTCAGAGGAAAACTTACTGCATGGTATTATAAAACTGTGCATGAGGAAAGCTTTAGTTTTTTTATTTACAATGCAACTTCCTTGAACATTGTTACCATACTAGTGAAAAAATTCTTATGCCAATAAGATATGACCCTACATACTGAATTCTTACGAATTTAGCTGCAATTTTTATTTCAATGGAATACTAAGCCAATGAATTTCTCATTCTACCTGTTTTAGTTAATTATATGTAGAATAATATGGATCAGTTCTTCAGAACTTTATGCCAAACAGGCATAAATCGTTTTCAATGATAATTAGCTAACTTGACTTGATTACATTCAAGGGGATCAACAGAACAGTAAAGTACCATACTGCTTTTAATTTGGGTTAAAATACAAAATATTTTATATTCAAAATATGCTGTGAAAGCTGAAAACAAATGAAAGAAACACAGCAAAGTCAATTTGTGACTGAAGCCTATAAACTTATGTATATGAAGTGATGTCCAGATAATTGGCCTCCATGGAATAATAAAATGAAAACCGCCAAATTTCCTCACCAGATCCCTAAATATGGTGTTTTCATTTGAACAGTTTCTTGGTTACAGATGGTAATTCAAGCTTATAAGCTGAATGTGAATGCTGTTTTTCTGTGCAGTTTACAGAGAACCATATCTATGTGATTTGAACACATTTAACATCTTTAAAACAAAGCCCAGCATCCCACTGCTGCAAGCCCATGTTCAGAAACATAGCACTAGGCAAAAGGCAAAAGCACGTTAATAACAATGTCAGGAGCCAATAGGTGTCTGCAACCTGAAACTTTCACACCGCTATTTGAAAGCAAAACCAAGTCAAAGGAATTGCAGTATGAGTTCACTACTGTAAACCATGTGTAATAAAGACATTGCTAACAGATACAAATACCAGCGATTTCAGATGCTCACTGCAATTAAAGTCAAAAATAGGCAGCTCAGTATAATTAATTGCCAGGAGGCTAAAAGAAAAAAAAAAGACATTGAATAGCACTCTTCACAGCTAAACTGGTAATGCAGAACTTATGGAGAGAAGTCCAGGTTCCTTCATCCAAATTGGAATGTAAAAGAAATCTGTTGGAAGGTGATGACAGAAATGAAGTAAAACAGTTGTTTCCTGATCCGAGTGCCAGATGTGTCACATACTGTGATAAATAAGATCTGTGTCTTGCACTCCAGATATTGGTGGAATATTGCAAGCGTTTATTATAATGAGGTACTAGAATTGCTTTGTGTCTTCTGGCACCAAGCAGGGAACTGTTATTGCACAATGCCTGAAGCTGCTAATTCTGTTGTTTAGGTTCAAGCCAACATGGCCTATTAAAAGCTTAAGTTCAATTTTATTGTTCAGGTATTTATTAACTGATTATGAAAAGACATTAAAAAACTCATAATTAAGCTACCAATTGTTCTTTACTTTGAATATTTTTATCCTTTTCGGCTGTTCACATCAAGCATGTTACATGTCACTGTATTTATTTTCACATTTGACTCCGGCAGCTGGCCTCTAAACTAAGTAACCACAGTCCTTAAAAAAACCATAAAAATATAGCTATAACCACGGAAGTTAAGGATTTTGCAGAAAAAGTGTGCTGTTATACTTGTCACACACGTTTTCTCTCAGCTGCACTATGGTTTTGGCCCGCCTGTGCTTTATAATACTGTATTATGAAAAATACAGAGAATAACTAGTTGCCATTTTATTACCCTGCCATAATGATCTTGAATGTTTGTGGGAAAATATAAATCTATTAAAATCACACTTCCTGGTGCATAATTAATAGACAAGGACAGCATTATGGAAACATGACTTGTAAGGTACTAATAATTTAGAACTAAAACTTTTGATATATTGGATAGTTATAATCATGAAAGAAATAATCATCACCCTCATTACTGTTGGTGTAATAACAGTATAGGATCTGTTATCTAGAAACCTGTCATCCAGAAGGCCATCTCTCATTGATTCCATTTTTAGCTAATAATTCTGATTTTTAAAAAAACATTTTCTTTTTCTCTATAATAATAAAACAGTAACTTGCACTTGATGGTAACTAAGCTGCATAAATCTATATTGTTGGCAAAACAATCGTATTGGGTTTAGTTAATGTTTAGTTGATTTTTAGCAGACTTAAGGCATGGTGATCCAAATTATAGAAAGTCCTTATTTAGAAAAACCTAGGTCCTGAGCATTCTGGATAACAGATGCTATACCACAGTAGTTACACTTATTATAGGGTTTTGTTCATGGAAGTTGCATTTACATTTCGGTATTTGAGGCATAAACTTCAGGCAAAGCGAGAGATATATGCTGACAGATACTGAACAGAGTACAAAATGAGATGCAATTTATTGAATTTATTGGCACAGGTGTTCAAGCTTGCTGATATAGATATACTCAGAAAACACTTACTTCTAGATCAGTGCTGCTGTAGCATTTAAATACATGTTTTTGATCCTATTGAATAGTTTTTTAAAAATGTAAAATTATAATGATTTTCTTTTTTGATCTGTTTTCCGAGTGCCTTGTACCTCTGCATGCCAGCTGAAGCCACTGAATATTCCAAATAAGAAATAAGAACAATGAGCACAAGAGCCAAACTTTTTTTTTTTGTTTTCCTCTCTTAAATACGAAATACAGGGAAAGTAAATGTATATTGAGGTATACCTCTGGGGTAGAGAACAAAATATACACTATACTATATTATAATTTCCTATAAAGCACTGCCCTTTGTTTGGGATGTCACAATGTACACTTTATTTTTACTAAAATAAAAGTCAGTATAAAATACAAAGGTTTTGGATCACAGCTATAATGTAGGCTGAACAGTGTATTTTGGCATATATAGGTGTAGATCTAAGTCCCCTTATGAGCTGTTCCACTTAACACATATAACCGATACTTCTGAGCCAACACACTGGAAACTTTTAATATCTGGGCTTTTGTAGTATCCTGAGAGTCAAAAATATAAGCTTGATCAAGTTTTTTATTATTTGCTATTTTTTATTAATGAAGTGTCTTTTTTGTTCTTACTGACTGGCAGTTGTTTTCTCATTTTATCCTGTTGGAAATTTAGAAAGTTTTATAAAGTAGAAGTTAGCATTACTCAATCCTTGTAAAAAGTTACATTTCTACAAAAATAGTTTGACAATTCTTTCCAGGCTGATTATAATTTTAAAAATGTCCCACATTATTTTTGTTTGATTTGGGTGAATGTTTTTCCTATTTAAGAAAATGTAACATTTTTGTTTTTTCAAACTTTTTCTGCCACGCTTATACTTTACGCATATGTGATAATCTTAGGTGCAACAGTGCCCATAAGTGGATCCATAATGATACTGAATTCATCTTTGGGATACTTGAGTCACAATTCCAATATCCCTCAATCCTTGGGTGAAATATTCTTTATTTCTCAGGAAGGTTTCAGAGATCTTTGTTATCTGTGTGGGTGTAGTAAACATCACTAGGAGACAGACAGGTAACTTGTAATCATGAAACTCATCAACCCTTCTTTCACTACTGGATGGAGGGCCAGCGACCACCATACCTCCAATTAATTCCGTTCAGAGTCTAATGGAACCATTAGCCCCATTGGATTTGTGTGACTTGGAGGAACAATAAAATCAAGGACTGCAGTATGCAAGCTTATCTGTGGCTTGGCTACAAATGGATTGTGGATCATTTAAAGTTAGTGATCCCCACCCATTGGATTGTGAACAACATGGTGCTCCCTGTGGCCTCAGTGCAGGTCCTTGTTTTTGAACTCCTGGCTTGAAGGCAAGCTTTTATTACATCAAACAGAGCCTACTCTAGTTGTTCTTCAACTTATTTTACATTTAAATGTGACTCAAGGATAAAACAGGTTGGGGACCCTTGATCTAGTTATATCCCACCAGATTGTGAAGCAAACTGATTGGACATATGCTTAAAGTTGTACTAACACTGCCTGCTGAAATCGAGTTTAAAATTATATCCCTGACCTCTAAGTTCCCTTGCCTGATAAATATACCATTTAGAGTTGTATCAGCCTGTTACAAAACTAGTCGGCCTCTTGTGATGAATCACAAGTCCTTTCAGATAAATAATGTGCACTATTTTGGGTGTATGCTGTACAATTCTTTACTCTTAATACCTTTGAAATGATTTTTCCATTAGCTTCACCTACAGAATTGCCTACATTAGCAGAGACCTCATACACTACTGAGCCACCATGCCCATTTTTAGGTCCCTGGTAAGACCTCACCTTGAGTATGCAGTGGCATTTTTTGTCCCAGTACTTACAAGAATAATAATTAGCTGGAGAGAGTGCAAAAATGTGCAACTCAACTGGTAAAGAGATTGTTGGGTGGATTCGATTATTACCTTTACAATAGATATATGTTTATTCTATCTTGAGGTTCATTAGCACTCTCTTAGTATCAAATAACAAACATACCAGAAAAGAAGATGCTTTTTTAAGAATGCATTTGTATTAATATTAACTAATGGAATGCTGATGAACTGCTGGATAGCAATAGCTTATACCCACATCTACCTTTGTAAAGTATAGGATGTGCAACATTGTAGGGTGTACTGTATATGGGACCAAGAAATAAATGACCAGGTACTGTTCATAAAGTAACATATACTAATGCCACATAAAGACACACTCTGAGACCTTTCTTAAGACCTTTCTATTCCCTTCAGCCTTGTTCAATGGCTTTCTATATAGATATCATACAAGATAGATATTGATATCATACAAGATCCAGATATTGAAATTCCATTCAGTTTCAAAAATCATTGCATGAGCAACACCCCATACCTTCTTACTGGGCAGAGAACTCCCTCAGCTACTCAGGTTTTCCTAGGTGGTGATTCCAATCACTCCCCCATCCAGTCTCTGTAATTTCCCCCATCTGCTGTGTATCATAGAGAATTCTGGGAGATATTTACATTCCCACATACACCCCCTTCTGTTCAAGCACGTAGGGTTGGACATTTCTAGCCACCAGACAGTGGACTGTAGATAAAGCAGTGTCACTCTGATGCCATTTTGGGCATAAACCTTTGCTATGCCAAACATGGTCTACTCAGGAAAATGGGCTTTCCCCTGCTTGCTTGCTATTGCATAGCCATGGCTTCCTCATGTCTTTTATGTTGAGTTCTTAGAGCTTTCTGCATATTTTGCTGTTGAACTCTCAAAACTTCCTGGTGATTGGCACTAGTGTGCTGTTGTATAATACAGACCTGAGCCAGCTGGTTTATTAATCCTGCATAGCTCTTGTTCACATGAAAAAGGTGTCTGATTCTTTAAGAACAGTGTCTTTATAAGAACTATGACACATTATATAGCATAGAGCATCCTGGGAGAGACATATCACTACCTTCTCATTCACTGTGCCAAGGATATATATATATATATATATCAGTTGGCGGGGTTAAGTTTGATGGACTGTTTTTTATCAACCTCAATGAACTTTGTAACAATATGGCCAAGATTACTATGATGAGAGTAAATAGTTACATATATGACACAAATTTGGTTCTGTTAAACATTTTGAATGCCCATGCCTTTACAACGTATTTAAGTAATTTACATTAGAAGAGATGGAAAAAGTGCTTTCATTTCTAAAAGGAAAAAATGGATATTGTACTAGGCAAAATGTGCACTATTACTTTTTATGTGCTTTATGTTTTAGTGTGCTTTTAACATAACCAATTTGCATGTGTTTATATTTTTTCTTTGGAAGCATTCGGCCCGCAGATTTCTCAGCAAGCAATTGCTCTCTATTGCAAAAACATGCATCGCAACTATGCTTTTTGGCTGTCCATTCATCAGGAATCCTGATAATGACTTTAACAGACAGCCAAACACCCTCTTACTATTATTAGTAAGATCTATTTTATTTTGCATGAAGGAGGATGGGCTCACCTAGGCAGTGTCCTACATGTCTGTAAACACAGCTGTTAGCAATCTCTTATCTGCATGAGTCACCTAGTGGCAAAATACAGTCTATTTATTCTATACTATTTATAAGTTTCAGTTTGGACTAAAAATATATGTTAGCATCCAATTGATTGTATACGAAATATTTTCTTGGAAACCTATCAGCCTCTCTAGTATTAAAGCGCTGATAATATTTTCATGTTGAAGAAAGCAAAGTTCTGTACTACCTTAAAGGAAATAAATAGGCACATTTACAGGAAATAAACAAGTAATTTATTCCAAGAAAGACTATTGTAAACTGCAGGTAAAAGATTATAACTCTCCTGATCTGTACTGTATTAAATCATGCAAGAATGTTTGCAACCTTTGGATTTCCTGAACCAAAAAAGAATATGGCTAGAAACACTGTATTTTATATACTACAGTGGTGTGAAAAACTATTTGCCCCCTTCCTGATTTATTATTCTTTTGCATGTTTGTCACACTTAAATGTTTCTGCTTATCAAAAACCGTTAACTATTAGTCAAAGATAACATAATTGAACACAAAATGCAGTTTTTAAATGAAGGTTTACGTTATTAAGGGAGAAAAAAGACTCCAAATCTCCATGGCCCTGTGTGAAAAAGTGATTGCCCCCCTTGTTAAAAAATAACTTAACTGTAGTTTATCACACCTGAGTTTAATTTCTGTAGTCACCCCCAGGCCTGATTACTGCCACACCTGTTTCAATCAAGAAATCACTTAAATAGGAGCTACCTGACACAGAGAAGTAGACCAAAAGCACCTCAAAAGCTAGACATCATGCCAAGATCCAAAGAAATTCAGGAACAAATGAGAACAAAAGTAATTGAGATCTATCAGTCTGGTAAAGGTTATAAAGCCATTTCTAAAGCTTTGGGACTCCAGCGAACCACAGTGAGAGCCATTATCCACAAATGGCAAAACATGGAACAGTTGTGAACCTTCCCAGGAGTGGCCGGCCGACCAAAATTACCCCAAGAGCACAGAGACAACTCATCCGAGAGGCCACATAGGACCCCAGGACAACATCTAAAGAACTGCAGGCCTCACTTGCCTCAATTAAGGTCAGTGTTCACGACTCCACCATAAGAAAGAGACTGGGCAAAAACGGCCTGCATGGCAGATTTCCAAGGCGCAAACCACTTTTAAGCAAAAAGAACATTATGGCTCGTCTCAATTTTGCTAAAAAACATCTCAATGATTGCCAAGACTTTTGGGAAAATACCTTGTGGACCGACGAGACAAAAGTTGAACTTTTTGGAAGGTGCGTGTCCTGTTACATCTGGCGTAAAAGTAACACAGCATTTCAGAAAAAGAACATCATACCAACAGTAAAATATGGTGGTGGTAGTGTGATGGTCTGGGGTTGTTTTGCTGCTTCAGGACCTGGAAGGCTTGCTGTGATAGATGGAACCATGAATTCTACTGTCTACCAAAAAATCCTGAAGGAGAATGTCCGGCCATCTGTTCGTCAACTCAAGCTGAAGCGATCTTGGGTGCTGCAGCAGGACAATGACCCAAAACACACCAGCAAATCCACCTCTGAATGGCTGAAGAAAAACAAAATGAAGACTTTGGAGTGGCCTAGTCAAAGTCCTGACCTGAATCCTATTGAGATGTTGTGGCATGACCTTAAAAAGGCGGTTCATGCTAGAAAACCCTCAAATAAAGCTGAATTACAACAATTCTGCAAAGATGAGTGGGCCAAAATTCCTCCAGAGCGCTGTAAAAGACTCGTTGCAAGTTATCGCAAACGCTTGATTGCAGTTATTGCTGCTAAGGGTGGCCCAACCAGTTATTAGGTTCAGGGGGCAATTACTTTTTCACACAGGGCCATGTAGGTTTGGATTTATTTTCTCCCTAAATAATAAAAACCCTCATTTAAAAACTGCACTTTGTGTTTACTTGTGTTATCTTTGACTAATAGTTAAATGTGTTGATGATCAGAAACATTTTGTGTGACAAACATGCAAAAGAATAAGAAATCAGGAAGGGGGCAAATAGTTTTTCACACCACAGCCTAAAGTTTAGCATCTCTATAGCAGTAATGATCAAGGCCTTCAGTTGTGCACAGAAGATCCCCATTTGGATTATGTTAGAAGTGTCTGTGACACTCACATGCTCAGTGGGCTCTGAGTAGCTGTTGAGAAGCTAAGCTTAGGGGTCGTTGCAAATTATCCTCAGCTTTGCCAGTCATATATATATACACACAAAAGGTGCTCTGCACTCAACCATTATCAATATATATATAGGTCATCAAGACATTCGGTGCATTAAGTTACCACAATATGCCATCCCCGTTAAGCAAAATAGGGATTGTTTGTCCATATATTGCAATATACTTCAAGCTGGCCAACTACGTCAACCACACTCACTTTTATCTGATTCATTAAGAATTCTACTGCTTCAATATACATTTAACAAAGGGACTAAGTTTTACCTGCAGATTGCTTGCTTTCAAGGTTAAAACCCCCACATGGTTGCCCTTTTTTTGGCTCATTTGCAGAGGACATCTTGTGGTGAGCACAACTTTCCCTTTTCAGATATATATATATATATACATATATATATATATATATATATACAAATTGTGATCTGGTCCCTAAGCTCAGGTAAGTGATAGCAGTGATAGCAGCACAGAGCATGTGCAGTGAATCAGCAGAAAAGAAGATGGGGAGCTACTGGGCATCTATGTAGGCACAGATCTTCCTTGCTAAAGGGCTGGGATTGCCTTGGGCTGGTACAGAACCCCAATACATAATGTGCAGCATTTTTAGCTTACTTCTACTTTGTTAAGATATACTTCTCCTCTAATAACATCTAAACATTAAACCCAGTAGGATTGTTGGATTGGTTTGCCACCAATATGGATTCATGCAGCTCATTTCCTATGAAGTACAAGCTACTGTTTAATTATTACAGAGAAAAAGGAAATAAGTCTGTAGTTTGGAACTTTCTGGATAACAGGGTTCAAGGTAAGATATATATATAATAATTGTGCGGTTAGGGTGTCAATATACTAGTGTTTGTTCTTTTATTTGAATCTACTGCTCAGATTTTGAGCACATTAAGGGCTGTGACACACAGGGAGATTAGTTGCTGCACGGCGGCGCGCTTTGCAGAAGTCGCAGAAGTTTCCTCTCACTTCGGCAAATCGCGCCACTGCGTATGCCATCCCATTGGCGATTTACATTCTAGCCGGTTGGATGGCATTTCGGGGAGATTAGTCGCCTGCGACAAGGATGATTTGTCGCACGGGGACTAATCTCCCCATGTGTCACAGCCCTAAGGGTGAAGGCACATGGGGCGATTAGTCGCCTGCGGTTAAATCCTGGCTACCATGAGATTTAATAGTCGGTGAATAAATGCCCCCTGTGCCATTGCCCTAAACAGTATCGATAACAAGGCAAAATACTTGGACCAGTAATTCTGTGATTTAAAGTATCACTATAATAGAGATATAGGAATGATATCTGAAAGAACCAGGGATAGAAGACCTTTTTGTGACAGTGATCTGGCAGTTTAGTTGCAAGGCAAAGCCATTTTCCCATAGCAAAACCTTAAACCTGAAATCTAGATACTTCTTAATTGGCAGCATGTCATGGCAGCATGTCCCTGCCAACAATGTAGTACTTAGGTTGTTGGCACGGATAGGGTTATGTACTTCTACTAACTTTTGTATGTGAACTAAACAGACTATGGGCAAACTGTTGTTTCTAATAGTTGACTAATAGTTCTAATAATAGTGATTTTCCAACCTTTCTCTACAACCAGTGTTGAGTGAATCTGTCCCGTTTTGGTTTGCCATAAAATTTGCCAAACTGTGAAAAAAAGCATTTGTCGCGCAATTTTTTTTTGTATCCCGCGACCACGCCCAATTTGACACAACTGCACCCAATTTTTCTGCAGCGAATTTTCACAGAAGTTTCGTGAAACAATTCGCCAATGGTGAAATGCAGAAATTCATGTTTGGCGAAAAAATTTGCTCATCACAACTTGACATTCAATAGGAATCCTTTTGCATTTTTTCATACAGTAAATGGAAAAATTATGTATTGTCTGCTAAATATACAGTGAATTTAACTTTTAAAGAAAGATGTGTGCATATTGGCAGATGGATCATTTTTTACTAATTTCCAGTACATCAGAAATAGCAGCATTCCAGCTTCAGGGGTCTTGATATGTTTGGCTCATTTTATGTAATGAAATGTGCTTGAGGTTTTATGTGAAATGTATTGGAATACTTTACTTTAATATGATCTCATTCAAGTGTGCCATAGCCCAAATTAACACATTCTCATGCTCTGCTAAAAATATGAGTTTCATTTTTCATTTGCCTTATTTAAGGGACAAAAAGTATTTTAAAGAAAAGTATAAATATTCAGTTGGACAGCCTTCCATAGAAATATAATAAAATTGATTATGCTCAATTAAATAAAAAGATTTGTGTGGTTGTCTGTGGGGAAATGGTACTGGGTCGTGGTAAAATTTGGGGACATGATGTTAAGGCTTGCAAAAAGAATCTTAGAATCTGATTGTACATTTGCATAATCTAAATGAACTTGGAAATTGCAGAATAAAGCTTTCACACTTTTTAACTGGCAAATATCTCTTCTTGTAAGATGTCAAATAAATTACTTTATGGATAATGTTTTTTAAATATTTATTCAGCACAAAGAAACTGGCATAGCATTATTTTAGAGTAGTATTTTATAGACTTGCCTACTTGTATGAATATATTTAATATATCTGTATAGTTACATAGGGTTGAAAAAAGACCAGGGTTCATCAAGTTCAACCCTTCCAAGTAAAAGTATAATTAACAGAATCTGCCATTACCACATCTCTAGGAAGGGCATTCCCCAACCTCACTGCCCTCACCGTGAAAAACCACCTACGCTGCTTCAAATGGAAGCTCCGTTCCTCTAATCTAAAGGGGTGACCTCTGGTGTGTTGATTGTTTTTATGGGAAAAAAGAACACCCCCTATCTGTCTATAATATGAACCTTCTGTGAGGTACTGTATCAAACGATTTTGCAAAGTCAAGTAGATGACATCAACTGCCATTACAGCATCGAGGTTCCTACTCACCTCCTCATAAAAGGCGACTAAATTAGTCTGGCAAGATCTGTTACGCATAAAACCATGCTGGCACAAACTTATAGTATTGTGAACTGAAATGTGTTCAAGTACCCTATCTCTTATTACCCCTTCCAAAAGCTTTCCTACTACTGATGTCAGACTAACAGGCCTATAGTTTTCAGGTTGAGAACGGGATCCCCTTTTAAATAACGGCACCACATTAGCAATCCGCCAGTCTCTCTGCACCATGCCAGACCACAACGAATCCTGAAAAATTAAGTGAAGAGGTTTGGCAATCACAGCGCTCAGCTCATTTAATACCCTGGGATGAATCCCATCCGGCCCTGGACCTTTGTTTACCTTTACATGTTCAAGTCTCTTTTGAATTTCCTCCTGGGTGACCCATGCGTCAGTAGCGTCATTAGCTGGCTCCTCAGATGTATGGAAAGATGAAAAATAAGTGTTCAAAATTTCTGCTTTTTCCCCGTTCTCATCAACCAACTTACCCCCCCATGATAATAAGGTTCCCACCCCTTCTTGCTTCATTTTTTTACTATTCACATGATTAAAAAATGGTTTTGGGTTCTTTTTACTCCTAGCTGCAATATCCCTTTCCATTTCTATTTTAGCTTGCCTGATGAATGCTTTAAAAGTAAGTTTTTTCTTACCAACCTCAACAGTAACATTTTTATTCAGCCATAAAGGTTTTGCTTTTTGATGCCTCTCCTTGCTTACAAGGGGAATATACTGATCTGTATACTTGCAATGCAATGTTTAAAAGTTAAAAAATGTTTTTTTGACGCAACAGCACCCAATTTTTCAGTAGTGATTTTTCACAGAAGTTTTGCGAAACAATTCACCAATGGCGAAATGTGGAAATTCACTGCGAAAAAATTAGCTCATCACTATCTACAACTTGACATTCCATAGGAATAATTTGCATTTTTTCATACAGTGAATGGAAAAATTATGTATTAACATCATTTTCCTTCTGTGTCTAACCCTATGAAAAGCCTTTCCCAGTTGACACATTGCAGAGATGCCCTTATACTAGCAAAGTCTGCTCATCTAAAATTGAGCATTTTAGTTAATCCCTTCTAGAGTTGTCTCTGCAGCATTATCTCAAAGGAGACCATGTTGTGATCACTGTTCCCCAAATGCTCACCCACACAAATGTTAAAGATGAGTTCAGTATTAAAAAAAAAAAAAGTTGTCATTTAGCATATTTACAAACCTACTAGCTTTTTCTGAATTAGTCAACCCCATTACTCCAGTCAATGTCCAGATAATTAAAGTCCCCCCTAATAACAACTTGACCTTGTTGTGAAGCCTCCTCCATTTGCAATAGTAGCTGGGCCTCATCCCCCTTACTTATACAGGGCGGTTTATAGCATACACCAGTGATCATTTTCTTTGTAACCTTTCGCCCTGGTGAAATTTCTACCCAAAGAGATTCTACATTTCCGTTGGTAATGTCTTGGGATAGTGTTTTCCCACTGAGGAAAGGTCTTTCCCCAAGGAACGAGATGTGTATGCAATAGGGAGAGAAAAGTAAAATACTATTCTAATATTTAAAATTTCAGACATTATGTGCAGAATCTGGAGCCTGGTGTGTTATTCTTGCAAAACCACTTGACGTAGGGTTAGTGCAGAGATGTACATACAGTGCTTAAGTGATTGTGGGGTACATTATGATGATTTTAATGAGTGGCTGAGAGCAGGGCAAGAGGAAATGTGCAAAAAAAAAAAAGAACCCCCAGTTGAGTACCAAATTACAGCAGACCTACCCACAGGATTATATTAGGATCAGGGCTGTCTTCTGACAAAGAAGTAATTGGGATTTCATAGGAAATGTATAAATGTATTTTAAGGAGGTGAAACAACATGGGAGATCATACCACTTCAAGAGAGAAAAAAGATCACTGGTGGAGACAGAAGTCAGGCTGTTGCAGCCTAAGCCTGCGATTCCAGTGTTCTAGATGAAAGTGATTATTAAATCCCCCGGAATTTTGTCATTTTTTTTAAAGGATGTGTTTTGGACCAGCTATGATAGTAGTGGAGAGCCTCTACATCTCTATCCCATACGATGGCAGTGTGGAAACTGTGTCTACCTGGACAGGAATACAGCCCGACAGGAATAGACATTGCAGTAACATTTCAGACTACAGAATAATTATTAGTGAATTATTTACAACTGAAACTTACATAGAACTGTGTGCCATATAATTGTTAAGAGTTCATCACTACTTCTACACAGATTCATTACAGTTCCACAAGCCCTCCATAATAATAGGTTTTACATGGAACTAATTTTCATTCAAGTATGACATATACTTTGCAGGGAGGAACTGTAAAGAGGTTAACCATTGACCCTTTGCAAACTTATTACGAGGACATTTTAAAGTTACATTAATTTATCCCACTGAGATTTTCATTCATATTTTATACAATGGATAAAATTTATTCATGATATTTTTGTTGTCGGTGGGGCCACACTAACCCCATATGTAAGAAAAGGCAATAAATTTGCCCATGTCCAGTAACCCATAGCGACCAATAAGATGTTTGTATTTTACACAGGTGACCAGTAAATATGTCCTGCTATTTGGTTGCTATGGGTTAATGCACCTAAGCAAACAATACTTTTTATTACATTACTCAATAAGATTAATAAGCATGAAATTGTATTATATCCAAAACAGAAAGTTAGAGATAAATTCTAATTCTTATATGATTAATACATTTATTTTAAATACATGTAATGTGTTGTCAAGCAACCAGTAGATGTCACTGTTGATGAATTTATTTAAAGGAAGTGACTAATAATTTAAAGCTTGATAAAGAGCCATGTGGGCTAAAAACATAACTTTTCTATGCTCTATCTTTAAATCAAGGCATTTGATGTATTAACATGTATTGAGTACTGCCAACTGGTTTTATACCCGGTTTGACTGTTAACATAAGCATAAGTGGAGAGGTTTGGTGCAAATTGAGAGAATCAAAGGACCTTAAGGCATCATAAAATAGAGGGGATGGGGCTGCACAAGTAACGTGCCCATCTGATTGGTAGGTACAATATACCATGTGTACAGATTTATTATTGATTTTGTACAGCTAGGGGGATATCCATGAACTGACCGAAACTCTATAATTGTGTATCTGCATACAAATATACTGATCATACATTAGGGTTGTCACCTCTGCTGGCTAAGAAAGCTGGGCAGGGGGCGGGGAGGAGGCGGGGTAGGGCTGTGATGCCACAGGGGCGGGGCTATGACACTGAGTCCTGCCCAGTTTTCCTAATTAGGGAAACCATGCAGGCGGTTTAGACCGGGGCAGCCCTTCTAAAAACCAGGCTGTCTGGGTCAAAAACAGACAGGTTGCAACCCTACCATACATACATATTAATTTATCAGTTCGAGCACCTGCAGATATCCCAACAGGACTGTGACCCTAGCCCATAGGCTAGTCTAAAAATCTGAAACATCTTTACACAATAAAAGGATAAAAAATAATGAACACAAGCTAAACAGCATTCCTTATGTCACTGGATAAAAGTAAATATTGTCTACTTTTGCATTTTTATGTGGTGCTTATAGATCAATTTGTTTTCCTACATTCATAGTAATAGCTCACACAATGTGTCATTTGCAGAATATCAATGCTGAAGAAAGAAATAGATACTTAAAGAGATTCTGTCATGATTTTTATGGTGTACTTTTTATTTCTAAATGACACTGTTTACATAGCAAATAATTAACTCTAACATTTAAAATGTTATTCTTGAACCAACAATTGTGTTTTTTTAGCTGTAATATTGGTGTGTAGGCAGCCATCTCAGCGCATTGTGCCTGAGTCTGAGGTTTCAGAAGGAGCCAGCGCTACACATTAGAACTGCTTTCAGGAAACCTATTATTTCCCCTAATTGGAGGAGTCCCAAGCCAGACTTGGATTTCTTACTATTGAGTGCTATTCTATTATCTACAGAGAGCTGCTATCTTGCTCCCTTCCCATTATTCTGCTGATCGGCTGTTTGGGGGGAAGGGAACGGGTGATATCACTCCAACTTGCAGTGCAGCAGTAAAGTGTGATTGAAGTTTATCAGAGCAAAGGTCACATGGCCGTGGCACCCTGGGAAATTAATAATATGGCTAGCCCCAAGTGAAATTTCAAAATTAAATATAAAAAAATCTGTTTGTGTTTTTTAAAAACGGATTTCAAGGCAGGATTCTGCTGGAGTAGCTCTATTACTTGACTTCTTACCAAGTGTGTATTTCAAGTTCCAAATTTAAGAAATGAACAATTGCCATAAGGAGCTCCCCTAATATTGTGTGAATTTTAACTCCCAGTTGGATTAGTGTTTATTTGTTACTGCTATCCTTTGAACTAAATACGCTATTGCAAAAGATTAGGCAATATCCCCTCTTCTTGCAAAACTCAACTTAAATTAAAAAAGTTAATACATTAATTGGCAAAAAATCAAGTGTCCACAGCTGTCTTCAATATTTTACAAAGCCATTTTCTCTTTATATTATTGAATCAATGCAGTATGACAATCTTGCATCATAAATGGTATTAACAGAATACAATAAAACAATGCAACATTTGGAACCTGATTTATATTGGGATGGTCAAACTGAAAGAGGAAACACAATACATTGCAACTATAATGCTGATTTTTATGAACAATAAAAGTAGGTTAATTATACTATTTGACTACCTGATTTATTTTCTAATAATAATAGGAATTTTTCTTCCTGATTTTGTATTATGAGAGACTAAAACTTTTTCAGTGAGGCATTTACTATATAAACACAATGCATCCTGTAATGCTCTGTAGCTTATGCACATTAGACAAAGTACACCCCTTACCACCAAGAGTACATCACCTGCATTTTCTATACCAGTTTTCTCTTCTTATGCAATCTTATATTCCATATCTTTTTATGGGTTGGCTTGAGAGATGCCACATCTTTGCAGTTAATGCCTGTTTGTAGAGAGGATTGTCAAAATATACTTGTTCATTTCATACTCATCTAGGGAGGAACTAACAGTGAAGATGTCTGTAGACCATTGCAGTAAAAATATGTACAATATAAAATTAACATGAAAAACAGATCTCTATAGCACAGCATTTTTGGATTTACAGTTCTCATGTAACAATGGCGAGATACAAACTGATGTCTACAGAAAGTCAATAATCAGAAATTACAGGGACACTCATGGAGGGCATCCCAGTTGGACAATGTTTGTGTATCAGGTGCATTTGTTTGACCTGGGATGCCTTGCCTTGCAGGAGAGGGTATTAGAGATGTAGCGAACCTCACAAAAAAAGTTTGCAAACCCGTTTGCGAACTTCTGCCAAAAAGTGCGAACTTTTGCGAACTTTGCGAACCCCATAGACTTCAATGGGAAGGCGAACTTTAAAACCTAGAAAAGCCATTTCTGGCCAGAAAACTGATTTTAAAGTTGTTTAAAGGGTGCCACGACCTGGACAGTGGCATGCCGGAGGGGGATCAAGGGCAAAAATGTCTCTGAAAAATATGTTGTTGACACAGCGTTGCGTTTTGTGCTGTAAAGGGCAGAAATCACACTACATTTCTAAACTTGTGTAATAAACTGCTTTTACAAGGACTATTGGGTTACAGCAGATGAGATCAGCAGGACAGCTGTCCCCAGCAGCTACATACAGAGCAGTAGAAAGTAGATCACTAGTCAGCAAAGCTACCTAAACTGCCCCTCAAACCCCTGCACAGCTCTCTCCCTATGCTAACTCATCAAGCACACACAGGCAGAATGTAAAATGGCTGCTGGGCTTCGGTTTATATATGGAAGGGAGTGGTCCGGGGGTGGTCCAGGAGGGAGAGCTGCCTGATTGGCTGCCAAGTATCTGCTGGCTCTGGGGTGAGAGGTCAAAATTTGGCTCCAGCTAAGGCGAACCCAAAATTGCGAACATCGCTAAAAGTTTGCGAACTTGCGAACACCCGATTTTCGTGCGAATTAGTTCGCCGGCGAACAGTTCGCTACATCTCTAGAGGGTATCTGATAAGGCTCCATTAGAGAATTAGTGAGGCCTTTGGGGGAGGACATGATCTGAAAATAACAGCTAGCTAATGTGAGGGCTAACTCCCGTAATAGTTATATATAACTACTTATATCATTGGCTTACAATCTTATATTTTAAAACTGTTTTAAAATAGGATTACTAATTAGGATTACTATGCATTGCCATTTTGTGGTACACTGGTTACTATTAGCCAGAAAATTTTGCATACAATAAGTTGGATTAGCATTTCATTGTATTTGTTTTAGCTCACCTGGGCCAGAACCTCAGAAGAAATTCCATTTTTTCATCAGCTAAATATCCTTTATATTTTGTTGGATCACCTCTTTAATAGAGATCAAGAATTTATTTATCTCTTAACTGTGTTTTAAGAACAACCAATGCCCAAGTTATTGCAAGAGCTATAAAGTGTGTGAGAAGTCAAGTTTTGAATTAAAATGTCTTTGGACGGTCCATGTTCTTTGACTGGGCTGGCATCATTTTGAATCAGAGCTTCTTAGAGATTCTTCACCCGTGTGTGATGCAGTATCTTGATCCACAGTCGCCATTTTGGGAGTTTGTCTTTAGTGATGTGCATTTTTCTAAATAAAAGGATTCATTTATTTTGAATATATATTCTTTGAAAAATATTTTTTCCACCTTACCATGGCAGAATAATTTTATTAGTATAGTACAGTAGAAGTGCACACCAATAAAAAATTATTTGCTGGGAACAATAAAAAAAACAACATTCCATTGCTGTAAGAGTATTTGCAACAACAACAAGGATAACAGGAGGCAGCATGTCAAAATGTTATAGAATGTTCAACAGGATGTCTATGTCTAGTAGGCGATAAAACACAGAATGGATTTGCAGAAATATGTTATACACAATAGGGTAGACCTATTAGAGTGGCTCCATAATCAATTCTCATTTCTGGAATATAGCTTTTCAACAAATGCTATAAAGTATGGAACAAAAAACATTTCAAAAAGTAATTGTTAAAAAAATTCTTGAAAAATGTAGTGACAATAATAGCCCTCATATTGAACTGTGCTTTCATAGTGCTTTATTACGTTGCCACATTGTAACTGTGAAATCATAACTAAATCATAATACAAAGGTGGCACTTCCCCCATCATTGTGGCTACACACCAAGTATCATGTATATACACTGTAGGGCTGTGTGTGTTTTCTTGCATGCAAGCTGAGCTAGAATTTTCAGACTGGGGATGGTGTCACTTCTGGCACACCAATGTGCATGGCATCAATACCAGCAGGATCTTGCTATCAGGTGTTAAGAGGGCAATGATTCCAACATCATTGCAAATCAAATGCCAAGCATCATGTATGTACACTGTAGTATATGCACTTTTTTTGTCCTGTGTACAATTGCTGCTCGAATTTTCAGACTTTTACTTCCGGAGCTCCAATGAGCACAGTGCCAATAATGGCATTAGATTTTTAAGAAACACTTTTTCTGAACTATATAACAAAAGTAAATTAAGTAGAATAGGTACTCAAGCAAGCAACAAACTGCAATGGAAGAAAGGCAAAGATTGAAAATATATCAAGAAACAGCATTAGGGCTAATAAGAAAAATGTGTCCTAATTAGATGGAGGTTGAGAGCAGTTTACATACAAATCTTACTAATGAACGCATATGTGCTTTCTCCACACCTTGGCATTTTTAAATATGTAATATGTATACTGTGTTAATTTTACATCCAGTACTGGGAAAATAAAACATAATCTGGTTCATCCAGGTGCTCCAAACAGTGTCTTAAAATCTTGAAACTCAAACCACAGGTTTTGGTTTCTTCTTACATGTCAACAAACAGATGGCCCTAATTAAATAGGCAGACCAAAAGTAATTCTATTAACAGTGCTAATGCCTTATAGTAACATATTATACTCTTTTAAAATACCTTGCCAAAACATTATGTTTACTTTCAGGAAAATTCCTAAATTCACCTGTGCAAGTCATGGTCACATGACCATAATGTTCCTTTTACAATCTATGAATCCAGTGATTCCCAAACTGTTAGCGGCTTGGAACAGTGGCAGGGAGGTCAGTCTTAAGGTCAGTTAGGGTAAGATTTGGGGTGAAATCTCATTTGCTATCCTAAATCTTTTGGCAGAATGGCTTATACATAGATATTTTTCTATACAGATATTGGATCCCTTATCTGGAAACCAATTATCCAGAAAGCTCTGAATTATGAGAAGGCCATCTCCCATAAAGTTCATTTTAATTAGTCAATTTCACTGTTCTTTAGTAGACTTAAATTATGATGATCCAAATTACAGAAAGATCCCTTATCTGGAATATCCCAGTTCCCAATAACAGATTCTATACCTGTAATCTTGTTATAAGCTGATGGAGACCTTCAAAGAGGGCTTTATCTGGGAAAATCTGACAACCACAGTTTTTGACTCAAAAGGACTGATAAAAAAGAAATTTAACACAAAAGTGGTTATTTATTCACAACTAAATGTAAAAAAAGTTTATGAATATGAATATAGACTTAATTAATAGTGGAAAAATGTGGTAGTTTTTTCCCCAGGCCATATTAGGGCCTTCAGTGAATTGGGTCCTTTAATTCTTTAAGACAGTGAACACCTACTGTGGCTGTTAAAGTTGCTATGTAAATAATAAAGTTTACGTCTCCTGATATATTAAAAATGTCAGTAATTCTCCAAAGTAATGATAATGGTGTGTATAACTGAATTTTGTCAGTATGGGTATTTTGATCACACAAAGGTGTAGAGAAATAGGTGATCCTTCCTAGAATCTGACATCCATGTTAGGTCCCTATAAAGATTAAGGGATATGGAATTTACCTTTCAGTTGTTTTCTAGTCTGAACTGTAAAGCTTTTATGAGAGGCTAACGTTACATCTTCCAGATCCCAGACTGATTTGACAGCTTATTTGCTCGTTTATTGTGGCCTCCTTATTCACTGCCCTGGGCAAAACTCTGCGAGATATATTTTAGACAGGTTTCAAAAAGTGAAGACCACATCAGCACATAATGCCCCGCCCAGTCATCGATGGCCAAAGATCTATTCATTTGGTGACCTGGCCACACAATTGGATATTTTAAGTTATGGTCAGCTTTACACATGTGGTTCGGGCCATGATTATATGTGTTTGTGTGCATGACAAAGCAGAGAAACCAATCAGTGCATACAACAAAATATCTTTTCTGGGAGGCAACATTTTATTGTTATTCTTCTTATGATTCTTTTAACTTTTTTGTTTTCATCTTTCCATCTTTTTCATCTTTTTTTTTTGTAAGCTCTACGGGCCAGGGACCTCCTTCCTACTGTGTCTCATACCACATGGCACTTATATATATATATGTATACATATATGTATTTATTGTATTTATTTATTATATAACTTGTCCTCCCTGTGTGTAATTTTGTATTCTGTAAGACTGTACAGCGCTGCGTACCCTTGTGGCACTTTATAAATAAAGTTATACATACATACATACATACATACATCTAAACCCCTGCCTGTTTTCTAGAGAAGAGGTGGCCTTGCATTCTTAGATTATTTTGGTGCTTTAACAGCTTTACTCCAAAAGCTCTCTAGGCTGCCAGCCAGAGAGTAATTTAAATGAGTTCAAGGTTGTGTGTATAAGTAGACACACTCACAATGGGTACTTTATCTGAAAACTTGTTTGCTCAGGGGTCCCATATTTTATGTAGATCTATAAAGAAAGCAGATTGCATTCCTTCAGGCTGACTGATATCTCCACACGATGTTTCAGAGGATCCTCCCCCTAGAGCACTTGAGAAAGGAGGAGGATCCCTCAAAATGCAATAAGCTTATATTTTTTAAAAAACATTTTTTTTCCATGAGTGGGTATTTGACAAACATTTCTGCCATTTTTTTGTAAATATGCAACATGCCAGAGCAATCAAGTGCTGAAAAAGCAAGTGATTTCAGGAACTCACATATGTTTTCTGCAATTGGTTGTCTGACCAGAAATGGTTGAAAGATTAGTAAATCTTATTAATAAACGACATTTTCACTATTTATTATGCATCAATATCGCGAAAAACTTAAATGTAAAAACACTCCAAGCTGTCAAGTTAATGGTAGCTGTCACAGGCAATATTTTGCAGTCCTTTTACTTCAGGGTAATACCCTTTTCATGTTTTTTTGTTATGCACATTTCTTACACATTTGTTGTGGTTTTCAATAAATGAATAGACATTTGTGCTATTTTAAAAAGTGACTATAGTCGTGGTAGAAAAAAACTCTAAACTTACACAAATTAGAATTTTGATAAATGGGCCTCCACGTGTTGACTCCTTTATGTGTCTCCAAGTCCAACATCTTCAGGAGCAAGCATATATATTAGTATCTAATAACCTGCAGGTATGGGGGGGATATACGTGGGGAACACCTCTTCCTTTTACCTAACCCACTCAGTTGGAAAGTTTTGACTGGAAAGAGCGCATATACACATTTCTGGTGGTTGTGCCTTCACATCTAGACATTATTATTATTAACATTTATTTATATATATATTCCGCAGCGCTGTAGACAAAATGGCAGAAGTTAACTGAAACAAACTACTGGACATACCTATAAAAAAGTACACTGTGGGTGAAAATGCCTTTGCTAACATTGTAATCACCACAAGTAAATGACATTACTAGCAGGAATTTGGTTTAATCTAAAATGCCTGTTTTAGCATTTTCCACTATTAACCAAGTTGTTGCAAGTCAAGTATTTGACTTGCGGTTATTACACTATTAGTGAAGGGAGACAAATATCCCCATGTGTCATTTCCCTAAAATTAGAAAGAGTTCACTGTCCCTCCTATCACAACCTCTGTTCACATGGGGGGAACATAGGTTTGTGAGCAACAAATCTTTTTATGTGTCATTGCCCTAATAATTGAAAAAGCCACAGTCCCTCCTAAACACAGGAAGTGGGTGATACGGAGTCGAGAGCATGGTTTTCCTTCCCTGTCGCAATTTCTCCCACCCCAATCACAGAGAAAGGAAATCCATGCCATGATGCCGTTCTTTAAAAGAATATCGGTGAATCCCATTTACTTTTTGTTGAATAGAGCAAAAGTATATAAATACCTCTAAATAGACCTGAAATAACTACAGCTTAAATGGAATCTAATTGATCAAGTGTTTTCAGTTTAAGTGTTTTCATGTGGTGTTTTTACTTTCAGTTACCATTCCTTATTTTATTGAGGCCCAATTTGCTGGTTGAATTGCTGTTGTATACATTTTTCTTATAATAAGTCAGTTCATTTTTAGATATCAGCATAAGAAATGCTTACCAGCACAAACCCTTTGAAATTGAAACAACATTTTGCTCCAGTTTTGCAGAGATTCTGCTTTTTCTTCATTTCATGATGGTAAAGGATAGAAATGCAATCAAAGCTATGTGCCAGTCTCTCAGTCTTTCACAATAGCCCCAAAAATAATGAACAATATGAAACCTTCCAATTATACATGAAAAATCTAATTATTATGTTTTACGGCCCCTCATTGTGGTTTCCTTACCGTTTGGAAAATTTATTTAAGTTATTAAAAAATTCCCTAAAATTCTCAACAGAAACGTTGGCTTCTGTTTTCTAGGCAGAGCTAACTGGCCTGATTTGTCAGAACAGCTTGAAAATGAAGTGCTAACTGTTGGATTTTATTGAAAGCAAACCAAGTGGAACAACATATGTATTTTCTTAGGAAACTAAAAAGCACACAGTCATGTGTTGTACCTTGGGGTAAATTCTTTGTTATGAATTACAACCTGCTTACTGATGAGTTGTTAATAAAAAGTAGACCTGCTGGCCATTATTTTTTCCGCACAGTACACACTTTTTAAAAACGTTTTCATTAATGTAAAAGTGTGAATAAATCTGTTTCCAATTTGTGATTGTTTGCTCTCCATCAGAAAATTCAATTTATTACCTAATCTAACCAACTATTATCAGTACTGATAAAATAGAAGGCATTGCAGAATTAAGGGTATTTGGCTGATATAAAATTGTATGAACTGCAAGAAATTGCAGTAAAAGTGAAGGACTGGATTTTCAAGTTTTCCACCTTGTATTTCTTCAGGCTTCTACAGCTACACCTGACAAGAAATCTAGAAACAGTTGAACCAACAAGTACTGTTAATTAAAATGCTGTAAATTATATTATATTAGAATATTATATTATTATTATAAAGATTTTTGTTAAATGATAAGAAATTTTCATTTGTATGTACATTCTATTTTACGAATTTTATGAACTGAAGCCCAAAACATAATTGACAATAGTACATTTCTAACTTACTTCTTTAGTTAGGCTTTAGTCCTCCTTTATGTAAAAACTCTAATGTAAAACCTTGGCATCTAAAGCTTGCAAGGCCATGTAGAAGTCAATGGGAGCTGTCCGAGGCACAAGAACAAGTATAAAGTGCTTAAACATGCCAGCCAGGGGAGATAGTCATCCCCGTCCTGGAGAATTTCCACTTTTAAGGGGGCCCCGGCTGTACTTTACCAATATGGGCCCTATCCTCCTTAACGTTTGCTTTTACCAGGTTAAATTTCATTGGTGATCAGCAGCTAATCAGGTTGGTTGCGAACATGCGTACATAAGATGTCAGCAAGCACGGGATGCAACCATATAAGAGGCGCTGTGGCCTGCCACCTGAAGACAGAAGTGAAGAAGTGGGGAAGGACTTAGCGAGAAGTCGCCACAGAGGAGCCATAGAAAAGTGTTTCATTTACTGTTTAAGTGCTCAGTCTGTGTGGTGCTGAGTCTTTAGTGCTACGTCTGTGTGGCCTTTGTACTGATGGGTAGTGGAGCAGAAAATGTTGTTGTGAGGGGCCCTGTGATTTCTGAGGCTTCCCCGGGTGTATTAATCATTATATGGTGTATGCTGGGACATACTGATAGAACCATGCGGTTTTGTATCATATGTATAATAAGAACCTGACCTTTGCTGATATTATGGTCTGACCCCAGGTGGGACGCCACTTAGAGGTAAGATTTTAGAGGGATATGTTTTATTGTACTGCACATTAAGATATGTGGTATATGGTGCTGATTGCACAAATAAATGATACTTTTTCTAATTTTCTAAATATTAGTGTGCCCAAAATCTCTCTGCTTTCTTGTTTTTCATATGTTATATATATATGTGTGATGTTCAAGTAAAAAATGTTGGTGTAGACCCAAAATAAAATTAAATCCCCTGCTGGTTTTATAATTGCAGTGCACAGCCTTACAAGGGAGAACTCCAATTTTAATCCAATAAATACAAAAAATCCTTTAACATGAATAGATGGCACTCAATAGTTCCAATAGCAGAACAGTGTATTTCATCATAAAATCCATCATAATAAAGCGCAATATAGATTAACTTGCATAGCATCAGAGATTCAGTGATATTTTGTGCAAGCAGGCTTTACAAGAAGATCAATTGCTATAGGTCTTCTCCAAATGTCAAAAAGCCCAATACAGGACACGTAACACATCCCAGTGACATAGCCAGTAACACATCCCCCTTAATTTCTTGCCCCAGTGACTTCAGTTAATACAGAAAATGTGGGAACACATTGCTCTTCCCTTTTGGCCTCTACACCCATAGGGGTGGGACCAAACCCTTTTTACCTGCAGTAGTAGCAGCTTCACTCTCAGCTGCAACATAAATACCTGGCCGGGATGGATAATTAACCCTTTTTTTCCATGCCTCACTCTGCAGCCCACATAAAGGCACAATTATCTGTACATTTGTAGGCTGTTCTGCAACAAGTTTTATAGGCATGTGTGTAGAAAACACATCTAACATTTCTGTTTTCTGTGTTAAAAACCCCTAAATAGGTGCGTAAAAATCCAAGCTTTAGTAAACGTGCTAGTGTTTATTTAGCTAAATTTACACATTTCATCTCTATTGGCTTCTTCCATGGCTTAAACAAATATTAAAACATTTGTGAGTATAATTGCTCTCTGGTGTTGAGTGCTAGAAGTAGTAAATTGATTGAAAAGGTTTAAAGTAAGTAAAGAGAAATATCCCTGTTAATATATCACTGTTAATATGACATGTATCCACATACATTGATATACTTGGGATTACAGATGACACTTATGTATTGTATTGTTTTAAAAGAACACCGCTGATACAGGGGGTGGTTAGTGCACTTGGAAACAACTTACCAATAAAAATAGCATGCAGTGGATATCTTGGCACAATTTAAGGAGTACTGAAGTAACAATGCACAATCTGTGTTCAAAGCGTGATCTTCTCAGGCTTTGTTTACAGATGCTAATACAAACAGGGAAACGTATCTTTAGAGCGCACAGCGTGACTGCGACATCGTGTTTTTCTTACAGGGACAGAAAACTATGCATAATAATCAGCAGGTTATTTGGTATTTAAATACCAAAAATGTGGATTCAATTATAACCATCCAAAGATATATTTGAATTAAATTTGGTTTGTATTAACTCTATCACATTCTAATGCGATTCTAATGTTCCACTGCTTAGATGTGGTGATTAGACAGTAAATCCATGCTGTGGTTTGGTTTTTGAAGTGGCGGACAGAAATCTAATAACTGCAGATATTTTGTAATATCCCACTTATTTGGTGTGTAGTGGATAATTTAAATGTGTTGTGTTAAAAAAAAGGATAGGATATGTATGTTGTTAAAATGCATTCATTGCACATTTTCTAGCTCTTGATGATTTATTAATCAGAATGACTTGCATAATGGGAGTTTTAATTAAACAAGGCACAAGCTGCACTCATTTGTCTTTAAATATGATATATATAAAAAATGTTGTGCCTTCTCTCACACATTTAGTTCAAGTTCAGAAATTCAAAAGGCACTTTCTTTTTTGGATGGATAATGATGACTAAAAGATATTGAGTCAGATTCAATTCCATGAAGAAACGTTATTTTACGGTTTATTATGTAAAAATTTATGGGCAATGAATCAACTCGTGGAGGAAAACATTTTTCTCCTTATTCATTTGCAGTTCTTTCCAATAGAGTTTTCATGAGATACATTTTTCTCTTTGAATTGTGTCTGGCTCTATGGGAAAATCTGGAATTGAATAAGGAGGTAAGTTTTTCTCATGCCAATTATATGAAAATCTAATCAGATATTTATTATCCCAAACACCAAATTTTCACTTTGAGTTTGATGGCTCCAATTTTACATTTTATGAACATTAGGGGGTAGATTTACTAAACCTCTAACATTTCTCATTTTTTTCTCTGTTTAAAAAATATGAATAAACACATTTCCATGAATGTCTGACATTTACTAAAAAGTTTGAGCTGAAAAAGTCCATTTGGTAAAACATCCCAGAAAAGTCGTGAAACTCTGAATTTTTCAACTTGCCGCAATGAAACCTCTACTTTTTTTAAAATTTTTGCACGAAAACGGTGTAACAAATCTGAAAACTTTTAAAATTTCATAGCAAGGGAAATCTGCCATTAACTTCTACATG
This sequence comes from Xenopus tropicalis, assembly GCF_000004195.4. NCBI lineage: Eukaryota > Metazoa > Chordata > Amphibia > Anura > Pipidae > Xenopus > Xenopus tropicalis. Next base: position 87,542,776 of record NC_030681.2, read on the forward strand.
ATCTTGACAAGTTTTAGCTGGCGAATTGTTGGATTCAGATTTTTAACCATTTTGTCACATAGTAAAACAATGTGCAACCTTTTTCTGCGACATTCAGCGCAAAAAAATCCGAATCAGAAAAAGAAAATAAATCCGAGCATTAGTAAATGGCCCCTTAGGTGTTCAAAAGGACACCATTTCCCCAAGAGCCATTTGGAAAGGATTGTATCAATGCTGAGTATCCAGGAACAGGGACTTTAATTTAGGACTGCTTGTCGAGTGTGCAGTGTTTGTTGAAGGGGGGGGCATCTTTAGTAACTCGATGCACAAAATGTCTTAATGTTTTATATTGTAATGGGTGAGTGCAGAAGAGCTTTTGTCTGTATACATTTTTTTGGTCGCAACCTCATTGCAACTTTCTCTTTTTTTGCAAGTGTGCAGTATACACACATTACAGATATGTTGCGCCCAGTGTGGGCAGGGGACTCTGTGCATTGGCTCTGCATGAGAGTCACGGAGGGCTACATGCACTAAAATTTCTTTGGGCAAGGCTCCTAGCGCCGTTGCTAGGGAGCGTCCTAAGGGAGTTACGTGGGCGGTACTTCATGTCTGATGGACAGCGCGGCTTCTAGCAGACACTCGTGCACACGCGATCGTTTACAAACGGTATCTGTCAACCCCAGTTTAGTGGAATTTGGGCATAATAATGACACCACGCAAGGGTTTGTAAATAAACTTCTTTATTCTTTATTTCTTCTCTGTATCACCTTGGTTTGTGTACTGTATGGTTGCCTAGCAACGTGCTCTTCGGCGCCAAACACTGTATTTAAACTTTGCTCTGTGTACACACTTGCTTCCCTGACGAAAGTTCCAGTAGGGAACTGAAACGTTGGATCAATAAACCACACCTGATTGCATCCTAAAGTTGACTTATTATCTGTGAGTACTATCGTGGAAATCCTGTGAGTGCCGACATTTTTTACTTTTATTCTGTGTCTGCTGCTCTGGCACCCAGGTATCGCATTTAAATTCTGGTGTGCTTTTCATCCTGCATTTTGTGATTTCACATTACAGATATAGGTATGAAATCTATTTTCTGTCTTTTTTTTTTATAATTACTTTTACTTACTTTACATAATTTGGAGAACTATGCTTTAGGGCTGCTAAAAATATATACATTATAAAACCCAACAGGATTGCTTTGCCATCAAAAAGGATTTATATTAGCTTACCTCCTATATGAAATGTGATTAATTCCCTTTTATTCATTTTTATGCAGGTAAAAGGAAATATTCATTATTTTGGTGAATGCAATAAAAGCTGTTAACAGGAAAAATATGTGCACTGTGAAACATTATTCCATTTGCATTAAATTTCATTTAATTTTAAACTTTGCACCAGAGCACAGTGTATATAATAAAACTTCTTACTGAGTTATTTTTGTGACCTTATTAAGCAGGTCTTAAAAACATTATCAAAAATGATCACAGAATATCAAGTCCAGAAGGTGGCAGAGCTGTAAAAGCCCAGCATAAGATACTTCAGGCAATGGAAGGGGCACTGTGCCACGTCTTTGCCTTACATCATTGCTGAGGGACTGGACTTTGTAAGCTGATAAGAATATGTTGTTGAACTAATGATACCTGTAGTTACTGAAATTTGATTCTAATACCTTTAGCATGGGGAACCAAGATATGTTTTGGTAGAGCTACATGCCAAAGACGTAAGGTTCTTGCTAGTATATTAAAGTGATACTGCCACGAAAAAACGACTTTTTAAAATATGAATCTACATAAAAAGTTACCTATAGGTCATGTTGATCGTTTTTTGTTGATAGAGTTGCTTTTGTATGTAATTGTTACTCAAAGTTCTTAAACCTGACTATTTTGTCAACCTGTCTGTCCCTTCTCAGCCTGTCAGTTACAGCTTCTAATGCTAACGGCCTCCTGCTGCACAAATATGGCTGCCCCCTCATAGAGGAACATGGGGGATCAGATAGGGAATGTTAAAGCATTGGGCAAATACCTTTATGGCAAAATTATAAATAGCATGCAAAGACAATGTTATGACAAATGTAAAAAAAGATTTTATTTCTGGTGTCAGTATCCCTTTAAGACAGATTTAATGATTTACAAAATAAACTCAGTGAGATTAAAATAAGCTTTGCCCTTCTTAGCAGTGGTTTGTACATTTCAGGATTTTTTAATCACTACAAAAAAGTCTAGGTTGGGAAATGCATAACTGCTCTTACCTGTATTTGTTGTACGCAAGGGGTTCCTGCTAATGTAAGTATGTACAACTTTTTTATTAAAGTGCGACAAGGATACGCAGCGCTATATAATCTTACAATGTACAAAAGTACACACAGGGAGGACAAGTATTATGATACATACATTAAATAAGTATAAATACACAGAAATTAAGTGCTATCTGGTAAGAGACATAGGGGCCGATTCACTAAAGGTCGATAACGTTTATTGCATGGTTTTGTGCATTAAAAAGCATGCGATAAATAAGGACCGATTCATCAAAGTCATTTTGCATGCGATAATCTGCATATCGCATGCGTTAAATAGCGCATTACCGCAATGCATTATTTTTAACGCATTGCAGTAATTATCGAATGAAAAGATTACTAACGCATGATTCACAAAAGCACATGAAGCATTAAACACGCGGTGGTACTTAAAGAACATTGCGCCTCATGAGCGTTTGGCGAAACAACATGGACTTTGCAGTCGGATTTTTCTTGCCTTGTGAAGAAGAGGATCAAGTATGTGATCGTCCTAGAGTGATGCAACCTACAGTTTTCAGGGAAAGATCAACTCTAGAGGGATTATCAGAGGAGGAAATAGTGAGGTGCTATAGGTTAAATAGAGCAGCAATCTATGGCCTGTATGAGGTACTGGAGCCTTATCTGCAGCTAGTGATGGGCGAAATGTTTCGCCAGGCATGGATTCGCGGTGAATTTCCGCGTTTCGTCATTGGTGGATTGTTTCGCGAAACGGATGAAAAAATTCGCTGCGGAAAAATTCGCCGCACATCCAAAATTGTCACTGGCGTCAAAAAAGAATTGTCGCGGGCGTCAAAAGAATAGCCGAGCGTCAAAAGAATAGCCGCGGGCGACGAAACAATAGCCGCGCGACGAAATAATAGCCGCGTGCGACGAAATAATAGCCGCGTGCGACGAAACAATAGCCGCGCGACAAAATAATAGCCCCGGGCGACTAAACAATAGCCGCGGGCGACGAAACAATAGCCACGCGACAAAATAATGTGGGTGACGAAATGGAACAGATTCGCTCATCACTATCTGCAGCCACTAGCATGCAGAAGCCATGCTGTTCTTGGCACTGTCAAACTTCTGTGCTGGGGTTGTGAAAATCCACTTCTGATGCCTGGACAAGTCGGGTGAAAGACTGATGTACAGCCCCAGTAAAGTGGCACAAATTGTATTAGCCTGCGCTGTACTGCACAATATTGCCAATCGTCATGGATTGCCTGGGTTTGTGGCTGATGACCTAGATGAGCCAATTCATCCCATATTGTGTACAAAGTGCAGATGATCGAGTATGGGGAAAAATCCTAAACAATTACTTTGCGTGTAAGTACCTACAATCTTTACTACAATAAAAAACAAACACAAAACAACATCTCAAACAATACTCTTTTTATTTCCTGTGAAAATAGTTGCACACTTTTAAAAAAAATGCTCATTTATTTTATTTAGGCAATATGCCACATTTCTGCATTCACAGTAACTAGGATTCATTAAGCACTTAAGGCTCATGTCCCCCCCCCCCACAACAAATAGTAAAAAGAGAAATGTTTAATAACATAGCACTAGAATCACATAGGACTAATGTTTGCATGGGTCTTGCATTATCATCAACAATAAACCTCTTTTCCATTTCAGGAGATTGTTGTGGTTCTCTGTGGAGCTGTCTTGCTGACTTTACAACCCACTGACCTTTTTGATATTATGATGATCATCGTGACATGAAACATACAACTTCATAGACAATAATGTAATTCTGGTATTTTTGGATATTACAAAGTTCATGAGAAGAAAACCTTTTTACAAGGACCACCTCCAGTGGTGGTTTGGGCTAAATATAGAAGTTGCTTTGTTCCTTTCTGTTTTCAATTGTGTGTTTTGTGACCTCTGTTTTTTTTACTATGTTGTTTGGTTTTTGGCATCTGTGAGCACTCATGCCTCCTTCATGTTATTCACTTGTTTATTACCGCCACTATTATGTACAATATTGGTGTTTATTTGGTCGCTCCACAGGCGCTAATTGCGCATCTGCACCTTCTGCGCTCTCCATCTCAAGCATCACAGCGGAACTGCTCAAAATGGCAGAAGTCATGTGGTACGTGATGCGTAAGGCTTACTTGCGGAATATCGCGTGGTAATATCACATGCAAAATATATTGCACGCGGCGGGAAAATATCACTTGAAAATGTGTTATCACCAGATAAATAACGACAATAAAATCGCTTCTTAATTATGACTTGTGTTATTTTAGTGAATCGAGCGTTAAGTCACAAAAAATAAGAAGCGATAACATTTTTAACGCATGCTATAAATAGCGCTCGTTTTATCGACTTTTAGTGAATCAGCCCCATAGTAGGAAGGAGGTACCAGCCCCATTGAGCTTACAGTCTAAGTGGGATCCAAACTTAATTGCAAAATGTGTTTGGAAATAACACATAAAGTTTCGAACCTAGGAGTAGTTTTAGAGAGTTCATGTATTCGACAAATATGAATGATCTAAAAGGCACAATAATGTATAAGGAGTAAATTAATCTTGAAAACTAGACCATATTTCTATTCATTACAGAAGGACAGAAAAAATAATAAATATGACATAATACCATTCCTCTCAAAAGGGATAGACATAAATGAAAGAGGGCTAGGTTTTGGGACACATTGCATTAAATGTCACTATCTTCGAAATACAAATGTCTGCATGCCTTACTGTATGTTTTTTCTGTATCAGGTCTATAAATTGTAAATTCAAGCACTGTTTCTATTCTTTTTATTCATTAAATAATGTTTTAAAAGTTGTTACACATACACACTTTTCATATGATCAACCCCAGTTTACAATTTGACATCTGGGGTATTTTAGATGTGTTAATATTAATAAAAATGAAACTGAACTCATGTCATTTAAGGTTGAAGTAATATAACAGTATGTCTTTACTTAATACTAACTGCAGTTTTAACTTGTTGGCTTTTATAGAGACATTTAATGTGAAATGTTAAAACACAGTGGGCGATATTTATATAAAATCTCTGAGAACCATGGTATTTTGCTTATGTGGAATATGATGGCATTTTGCCTAGATCAAGTAACCAGCAGATTAGCACATTAACACTTTTGAAAAATATGCATTCATGCAGTTCTCTCTGAATGTGGTCTTTGACTTTTTGTAGCCATGCCTAATAATTTTCAAATTGACACTGTTACTCATAAAACTTAACGTCCACAAACTTTTATTTCAAGTTATTCATGATAGTTCTTATTCTCAAACATAATTATTCAGTGTATTAAGTAGAAAACAAATGAATGGTAAATGCCTTTTCTTTTATTTGTTTAATGCAGGGTAATTGAAAGTTATATGGCACTGTACAAACGTGAATTCATTAATTTAGGACCTAGCACATACAACACTATGGTAATATTTACTCAGAATGTAATCAGGCCATAAATTTGCTAATCCATGTACTGGAAATCACATTACTGTGCTTTAAATATATCTGTGAGATTCACTTAGGAGAAATGAGTAGATGTTTAAATTCACACTATAGTTGAAGGAATGAAGGTTCCAGGAAAAGAAAAAGCCGTAGCTTGTTTAGTGCTGGACAAAAATGTACTTGTGGTTTCATCATATATTTGTGGCAGGGGGCAATTCACAGAATGATATAAATACTTGAATTTTAAGGTATTGTAAAATGTTATCATATCTGGTCCCACCACTTTCTGCTACCTTTTTTGCATTTAAAACAAAACAAACAAAAAAAAAACTTTCCTCATGGTGAAAAAAAACCATAGACTGAGTGGGGTGGTTAGTTGGATGACTGCACCACTGAGAGAAATGATATAAGAATCCTAACACAAGAGAAAGGAAATCAAGGCTTCTGTCGCAGTAGTAGACAAAACCAAACTGTAGTAAATTATCCTCAATGAGATGTGGGCTACAAGGGAGAACCTGCAACACCTGCTATTGTAAGCTTTTCTACTTATCTCAGAAGCATACTTCTACAGGACAGTACTTGCAGTTGAATCTGGTTACTTTTCAGATTAAGGAACTGTTCATTCCAAGCGAGTTTGTTTTAAGGGTCTTTTTTGAGTCTGCTATACAGTACCAATATACTAATCCACTGTTAAAGTTATTATTATTTAAACATTATTTTGTTGTAACTGCTGTTCTGTAGGTGCTTGTTGGGGCCATAATGTGAAATATTTTACTCCGGCTTTTGTAGGGTGTTTGTATAAAGATAGGGGGGAAATACAGGAAAGTGAAGGTGGGAAGGGGAGAGTGTTGCTTGGGTTCACTGTTTAGCTTCAGTTACATAAATAGTAATTGTTAGTACAGGTATCGGACCCCTTATCCGGAAACCCGTTATCCAGAAAGCTCCGAATTACAGAATGCCTGTCTCCCATAGACTCCATTTTAATCAAATAATTCAAAATGTTAAAACTGATTTCCTTTTTCTATGTAGAAATAAAACAGAACCTTGTAATTGATTCCAACTAAGATATAATTAATCCTTATTGGATGCAAAACAATCCTATTGGGCTTAATTAATATTTTATTGATTTCTAAGTAGACTTAAGGTATTGAGATCCAAATTACGGAAAGACCCCTTATCCGGAATACCCTTGGTCCCGAGCATTCTGGATAATGGGTCCTATACCTGTACTACAATATTATATAATAAAGGAGCAGCCTCATATTCAGTGTTTACTTAAAACTGCAATCCAAAAAAACAGCTGAGCCGAGCAAGAATGGAATATGTATATCTTAGTTTAAAAAAACATTTTGTGTCATTTTGTGAAAACTGTCATTTCATAAGGTTTGACTGCAAACAAAAACAGCAAAAGTGTTTAGAAAATCTTTTTTGGATGAACCAGAAAGGTTAGGGTGAGGCAGGCTTGCCTTCCAAATAGCAATACATGTACTGAAATAATATTTTCATATACATGGTAAACCTTGTGTAAAGTACACCTTGCCATAAAGTTTATTCACCTCCTGCCATTAAAATTAACAAGGCATGCACATTAAATCAAATTTATTTTTCATTTGGCTAAATCTGTTTATAGTTGATAAAAAAGACCTACTTTAACTCCCTTCATGTATGTTGGATGCCACTACTTTTACCCCCTACTGTATTCAATATATTTTGGGTGCCACTACATCTGCCCCTTACTGTATAATGTATTTAGGATCTGGAGTTAATGATCATATGTACATATCAATGTACTAGTATTTCCAAGTGCAGGCTTTGTATATATATTTCAATATATATTCTTTACTTACAAGCTAATTGAGGCTAATGGCACATGAGGCAGTTTCTCCACAGTGTATTTTTAGCTAGCAGAGAAATGCCTGAAACCCTCTAAATGACCCTATAAAAAATGTACTCACTAAAATTCAGCACAGTACCAGCAGTGCTATTAGCCCATGGAGGAACAATCAGTTCAGGCAACTGAAGCGTTCAGCAGAAGTTCATATTGTTCTGGTGATCAGCTGCTGGGGAGGAAATGGAGGGGGGTGACATCACTCCAGCTTGCAGAACAGCAGTAAAGTGTGACTGAAGTTTATCAGAGCACAAGTCACATGGCTGTGGGCACCTGGGAAAGTAAGGTAATAGCTATGCCTGGACCAAATTTCAAAATAAATATTAAAATTCTATTTTCTTTGTTAAAAATGAATATCAATGCAGAATTCTGCTAGAGCAGCACTATTAACTGATGCGTTTGAAAAAAAAAACATGTTACCTGTGACAGTATTCCTTTAAATACATGTATTTTTAGAAACATTTAGCCCTTGTTGAGCTGCACTAAGCTTAAAATCACATTTGTAGTATATAAGAGGTATAAATGCACAAATGTCCTTGTGGGCTGGCTTATGCTGGGCAGACATTCAGATCTGAGAATTAGAGATTAGGAGAACATAGTGGTATTTTAAAAATGTAATTTGTTTCCATACGCAATGATTCACAGCTAGAGATGTAGCGAACTGTTCGCCGGAGAACTAATTCGCACGAAAATCGGGTGTTCGCAAGTTCGCAAGTTCGCGAACTTTTAGCGATGTTCGCAATTTTGGGTTCGCCTTAGCTGGAGCCAAATTTTGACCTCTCACCCCAGAGCCAGCAGATACATGGCAGCCAATCAGGCAGCTCTCCCTCCTGGACCACCCCCGGACCACTCCCTTCCATATATAAACCGAAGCCCAGCAGCCATTTTACATTCTGCCTGTGTGTGCTTGATGAGTTAGCATAGGGAGAGAGCTGTGCAGGGGTTTGAGGGACAGTTTAGGTAGCTTTGCTGACTAGTAATCTACTTTCTACTGCTCTGTATGTAGCTGCTGGGGACAGCTGTCCTTCTGATCTCATCTGCTGTAACCCAATAGTCCTTGTAAGGACTGCTTTTATTTTCTGATTACTGATTACAACAACGTATTTTTCAGAGAAATTTTTGCCCTTGATCCCCCTCCTGCATGCCACTGTCCAGGTCGTGGCACCCTTTAAACAACTTTAAAATCAGTTTTCTGGCCATAAATGGCTTTTCTAGGTTTCAAAGTTCGCCTTCTCATTGAAGTCTATGGGGTTCGCAAAGTTCGCAAAAGTTCGCACTTTTTGGCAGAATTTCGCAAACGGGTTCGCAAACTTTTTTTGTGAGGTTCGCTACATCCCTATTCACAGCTTTAAAAAAAAAAAAAAAAAGTGTCCCTATTATAAAGAAAGACTTTGATAAGCAAATAACATTTTGGGAAAGAGCAGTTGTATTAAGAGGTTATTACAATTTAATATCCATAGGTTTTAATGAAAGGCTGAGATTTAAGTGTTATTGATTTCTAATTAGCATTATGTTTTACACAGATTAAAATAGGGATTCTTGTAGCATTTGATTTGCTAGTTAAAGGGGAATGCAACACTATTAATGGTCACACAGGGATTCCTGACATTTTCCCAGCAGTTCTAAAAAGCTAAGGCTAAAACATTGGAAAATATCTGTAAATACCACCTTTTTTTTAGAAATTGTTACCACTGGGGATGAAAAGGTTTTCTTAAATTCATGCAAATTTTTATTCAGCTAAATAGAAAAGTCCACTTTTACATTAATAACTTTATTATCTTTAAACAATTTTACAACAGCTCTAGGTAAGATGTATGCTGCCATGGTCACAAGCAGCTTCATAAGCACAAAGGACAAATAATCATCTTAAAGGAGAAGGAAAAGTAAAAACTAAGTAAGCTTTATCAGAAAGGTCTATGTAAATACAGCCATAAGCACTCACAGAAACGCTGCACGGAGTCCTCTGACAAAAGAAACACAGGATTTCTTGTCTCCTTTTTTGTGAACATGTTCTTCGGTATCAGACTTTCTCTTTTAGGGCACCTTCAGGTTTGGGGCATGAGTCTGCTCAGTTCTCTCCCCCTCCCTTCTCCTGCTCCCCCCTCCCATAAGAATGCATAAGAACTCATTCCCCCCTCCCTTAGGAATGTATGATCTTAGCTTCCAAGGGCTATAACTGCAGCAGGAAGCTACCAAGACCAAGCTAAAATGGCAGCTGGTATCGGAGGAAACTTCTAGGGCTCTTTACTCAGGTATAGTAAAGCTTTTCTGCAAAATAAATAAAGCGTTCTAGGTGGCACTAATGTGGCAAATCTATTGGCAGTAAAATACCAAATTGACTTTCCTGCTCCTTTAATCAGTGCTGGATTTACAATTTTGGCACCCAGAAACCTCCCCCCATTCACTGCCCCCCGGATCACGCGCATGTGCATTTGTTTAGCTCAAATATGGAGCTCTGAATACAGGATACACTGATGTTTCTGTGCATCCTGTCCCAAGTGCTCCGTATGTGAGCAAAATTTAGGTGTGGCATGCCGCCCCTAAAATTGTGCCGTCCTAGGCCTGGGACTTTGTGGCCTCGCCACAAATCCAGGCCTGGTCTTAATGAATCTAATTAATAAATAAATCTTATTAATATTAAACATCTTAATATATTAAGTACTGTCAATAAATAATTAGGAATGTCACAAACTACTTTTATATAAAATCTGTTTGTCTTTATTTCTTTTCTTTCTCTTATATTCTTTATTTCTTCCATTGAATGGCAAAGATACATTTAATTCCCCAAGTGAGTTTAAACCTGAGTGAAACGTATTATACATTCTCACTTTAAATAGTATGATATCCAGTGATGAAAAGATGAACTTAGTCCTGCAGACTTTCATCCGCATTCAAAGCAAGTTAAACAATTGGTCTGGCAAAGGCCCAGTGCTACATAGTTTTCTATTTAGTGAAACAGTAGGAGCTTGCTAAATTCCAAACTCTTGTTGGAAATTATTCAAACTTTCTGTAAATGTTTTTTTAGATAAGGAGCTTCTGCAAGCATAACGCAAGCCTTAAAATATAATTACAATTATTTCAGTACATTATCGGCATTATCACATAATTATTTTTAATAAGACTATGATCGTTTTTTATTGTTATAGCCAGTATTGCCATCAATAAGGTAACAGGGATTATTACAGGTATAGCACCTGTTATCCAGAATACTCAGGTCCTGTGGTTTTCTGGATAAGGGATCTTTCTGTAATTTGGGTCTCAATACTTCTAAACTTCTACTAAAAAAATAATTTAAATATTACTAAAACTCAGAAGGATTGTTTGCCTTCAATAGGGGTTAATCATATCTTAGTTGGGATAAAGTACAGTGTACTGTGTTATTATTACATCACAACATAATTATGTCACAACATTGGTAAAGAAAGCATAAGCCAAGGTTAAGTCTTATAAGTTCAAAAATATCTCTCACATAGCAAAGCAGTCAAAACTGACAAGATGTCTCAAGCAGTAAGCATAAGTATTTTTGTTCATAAGACTGGGGCACTATATACAAAGTAAATACAAAATATGTACATATATTACAAAAAAGGTGCAAGTAAAAGTCCCTATTTAACCCCCTCGGGGCCAACGCATTAAGGCGATAAATCCATTCCACTTCAGTTCATTTTAGGTATTGGACACGATTGCCTCCTCTTTTTAAGGGTGAAATATGTTGTATAACACAAAATCTCAAGTCCTCAGAAGTATGTCCCATCTCCAGACAATGTCTGGAGACAGGAAGAGTTCTATTACCAGTATTAATCGTAGATATGTGTTGTGAAACCCTATCTCTAACTTTTTGGATAGTTTCACCAATGTAAATAAGATTACACAGACACACCAACATGTACACCACAAAACTAGTGCCACATGTATTGTGTCCCAGTATCTTATACCTGTAAAAGGATTAGTATATAGATTTACCTGTAAGAGGATTAGTAAATTCCGGTCTTACCACAACGAGTGAGTGCCATTCAACTATTTATGATGTGCACCTTACATCTTTATCTCTCTCTCTTTGTATACATATACACACATATAGATCAAAGATCCATTTTTATTGCATTCAAATACTGATAAAACAATTATAAAATAAGTTCACATTATGTATTCAAACCTCTGTTCACTGGAAAGCTACTATCTTTTTAATAACATCTTAATATCTTGGCGCAAAATTTGTTTCTGGCTAAATGGCCTTCTAAAAAAATATTCAAATGTCTACCCAACCACCAGTTCAGACATTTTGTCTAGCATTTAAGACCTCTCAGTGTTTACTAAGAATCTTCATAGTGACAAATAGTGTAAAATAGTGTAATTACAGTTTGCATTTACTGTAGGTACCATCACAGTCCTGTAGGCTACTGCACATACAATATTTTAACCATATATTTATTGGTCCCTTACATTGTTTCTCACAATCTCTTTAAGTGTGATTTAATTTTGCCCAACAAAACAGGACAACATAAATATTTTAAAATCATGTTCTGTATTGTAATATCTAAAAAGTTAACCTGTTTTTGATATATATATTATTATACTATTACAAACTAGTAAAACCGTCAATATAAAGTGACTTTAAAAATTCCAAAATCCCTAAATCCTAAATAAAAGACAATCATCAATATATCTTTTCCATGCAATGTAATTCATCCCTATGGCTAAAAATGGGTAATTGTCGAAAGCCTCTCAGTGTATAATGAATAAGGTGGCATAACTGGCGAGTATGCTTTCTGGCACCCATTACAAAGAACAAATGCTGTATCTATTATTAGAATTTATTAATCTGCTTTATAAGTATGCATCATTTTACACAGTGTGCCATTGTAACACAGCACCATCTGATACTTTTTAAGTATATCACTTGATGTTTTCGGGATATTTTTGAGTACATCCAAGTGCAGATATGTGATCTGTTGTGTGGAATGCTTGACATCTGTGGTCAGTGTCAGACTGGGGTGGCAGGGGCCCACCAGAAAACCTTAGACTGTGGGCCCAAAAAAAAATGTCAACTCTTAACTCACCTTCTTTATTCTCTTTATCACATCTCTGTACAAATTATTACCTATCCTTCCTTTCATTTCTTTTCTTTGTTCTCATATAGAAATGAGGACCCATTGACACCTGGGCTACTAAGTTGACTAAGGGAAGACAACACTAGATAAAAATGTAAAAAAAAATGAATTATTAGATAAATCTTGATCTATGAGTTCAGCACTTTTTCTAAGGTTAAGATCTAATCAATGCAGGCATGGTTTAGCGTGTTTGCTGGATGGCAGCACACTAAAGGAGCTTAGCACCAACTCCTGTAAAAAGCCTAATTACAGCCAGCAGTTTCTCTCTTCCTACAGCCAGGCATCATTTACTTTCTTCCGACCCAGCAAGTATGGGTCGGAAGAAAGTAAAAGACCCAAATGGCACCCTTTCTTCATTGCAAAGATTTGAGCCATGCAGGTATAGAAACCGAAGATGGCGATGATGGCACTCCTACTGTAAGGAGAGTAAGGACTCTATTATTCAGAAATGTGCACACCAACAAGACCACCACTACCAAGGAGCAACCTTGAAATTATTTAACAATCTCTACTTGATGACTCTCACAAAGTGAAGATTACTATGTCCAACTACACACTGCTTACCATACTGATGGCCATTATGATTCATAAAACTATTCAATTTACCTATACCATCCATGTAACTGATCCATTAGGTCACTACTTGATCCTATCTGGGCATCTAAGATCCACCCCCGTGATGAAAGCTAAATCTCTAAATGCCACAAACCTGATATTATTTCAGCTTGTTGCATTTCCCATCCAAGGACAAACTGGCATCCACACAGCACACTCACACAGTTATTAGAGGAATGTGCATATCACACATATCACAGTGCATTTTCACTCTTAAGAAAAATGAAACTATCTAATTCCAAGTTATCACAAAAGACCTACAAAGAGCACTCAGACAACAATCCAAATACCCAACAAATTATAATTTGCTAAGAATATTTCTCTTAGAAATGCGTTAAAGGATGTCAAAATAGCAGACACAGATACATTGCGAAACAGCTATAGGCAAATCTATGAGAAGGCCAACAAACCCCATATACTCTTAGCAAGCAAATTGAAAGCCAAACAAGCACCTCATACTCATCAAACAATCCAAACAGCCAAAGGTTTGATATGTTTACCTCAAGCTATAGCCACAGAATTTCAAAAATACTACGCACAACTGTATAACCTCTTCCCTAAAGAAGAGAACAATCACTTCAGAAACAAAAGGAATTTCTTGCTAAAGCCAATCTTCCTAAAATTAGCCAGATGAGGTAGAACTAACCCCTATCCCTAAGCCTGGGTGGGATCACACCTTATGCACTAGCTATATGACACCTTATATGACACTGTTATTCAACAGTTGGCTAAAAGGCTCTCCAGTTCCACATACAGTCCTTAATTCCTTTATTACCCTTATCCCTAAGCCTGGGAGGGATCATACCTTATGCTCTAGCTATTGTTTCATAGACCTCCTAAACTCCTAAATTTGTACCAAACTAAACCACCACCTGACCAAGTGTGCTTCATTGTGATAATATTTGCAGAGCAATAAATGTAAAATCTTTATAAACAAAACTAAAACCCCAGCAATGATGTGCCTAAGCCTTGATGCAGAAAAAGCATTTGACCACTTCAAATGGAGTTTGATGTTTCAAACACTAAAAAATATGAGTTTTAAAGGCCCATTCATTGCTGCATTACACTCATTATACTCCTCCCCATCAGCACAAATGTGGCTCCCTGTGGCACTATCCAAGCCATTTCAGATATGTACTGGAATGAGGCAGGGATGCCCCTTATCCCCACTGCTGTTTGCCATTATTATCAAACCATTAGCCGCAACTATATGACAATCCCCTGATGTACACGGTAATAAGATAAGAGATACAGTTTATAAAATAGGCCTGTATGCCGACAACAGCCTGTTATCGCTTTCCTCCCCACAGACGTCCCTACCTAATTTACACCAGCTCTTAAGTCTATATGGATATGTATTTGGCTATAAAATAAACCATGATAAATCAGAAGCACTCCTGCTACATATAACTGGAACTAACCATAGCATTTCTAAGCAAACAATGTTTACAGACAGCAGTCAGGGTGGTCTTGCAATTCCAAATCTATTTCATTATTATACAGCAGCACAAATTAAATATGTCATGGACTGGACTGAACACACTCCCAAAATTAAATGGGCACATCTGGAACTTTCCTACAGCCAAGTACCACATCTTGCATATTATCTATGGACTGATTATCTGATGGGACCTACTCATCACATGTTAACATTGTGGCAAAAAACAATGGCTAAACACAAACTACTGCCAAAAACATCACCACTGCAGACTTACCCAACAGATTGGATCATACCAACATCCCCCAAGACCTAGAACGCAATCTGTTCCAATGACTTAAATTATTCCATCCACTGAAAATAAAGTTTAAAGCCTATCATAAGTTTAATTCAGATCCAAAAACATCAGAGTTATCGAGATTCTGCTACCTATAAATAAGTAATTTTGCCTTATCCTTTTTCCCATAAGGCCAGCTTCCAGAAATAGACCCAATCTCAGCACTCTGCAAAACGGCTTCATACAAAGAGGCCTTACTTCCAAATGGTATTTTAAGGAAAATATATATAAGATACAAATGAGATGGTACCATACACCGGTGGGGGGTATCTCCCCACACAACTTCACCAATGTGCTGGAGATGTGGTCAAGCAGAAGGAACCATGTTATACATATTCTGGACATGTCCAATACTAATTCCATTTTGAGACACTGTATCCTACTAGCTAAATAAAGTTTTGCTTACAGAAATACAAAAAGACCCACTAATATTCCTGCTAGGAGATAAAATCCCAAGACTTAAAAATCAAGCCTAGAGACTGTCGAATTCAGCTTTAATGGCTGCAAAATGCAGTATAGCAACCACTGGAAAAGAACAGATCATACAAAGGAAACTACTCAACTGAATCAGATATGCCAAACGAATGAACTTTCTAATGGTGTTACAAAATGATACTATTGAACAATTTAATATCTGGAACAATTGGGATGTCTCTCAGGAAGTGTTATCTAACACAAACAACACTAGGTAGTAACCAAATCCTGTCTCTCATCATGTCAGCTTTCCAACAAGGTACATTTTGTAATATTTAATGTATAATAAAAAAAATTGTATAATACCATGCCTTGTTTAGAAAAAAAGTTTTTTTAAATTGAAAATAGGATTCTAGAAATGTCATTTTTAACACATCCCCTTGTGTTATACCCTTTGCTTATCAATTTTTTTTCATACATATTTTTGCATTTATTTCATTGGCTGAGAGAATCAACCTACATTAAGTAGTTCTAATGAGGATTTTCAGTTTCTTTTTCTGTGTCGATTATGTCATTTTGTAGAATAAAAGAGGAAAATTCTCTTTCAACAAAGAATGTAGCTCTATACCATTCTAGCAGTTAAAATTGCAATTATTTACAGATGGAGATTGTGTTGGCAGATACAAGTTTAGCAGCATCTAAAAAAAGTTGGCTAATGCTTTAGCTCTGAAGTGTACACAGCATTATGACCATAATTTACAGATGGGATTAATTGGGTTATTTACAACCTTTCCAACTTTCTGATCTCATAAAAACAACCCCATGACTGCAGGCAGCAGGCAAATAAAGTGTGTGTGTGTATGGGGGAAAAAAATATATAAAAAAAACACCTGCTTTAAGTTTGGAAATAGAAGGGAATTAACACATATTAATTGAAAATTTCATAAACAATATAGTAGAAAATGTATTGCATGCTCATTTTTATTCTTACTTTTACCATAAAATAATGTTACATCAAAACACTAGATTAATTTCTTATAAACAAGCTTTCCAGATAGAATAAAACCTATACCTGTTTAGAGTAAAGGCACATGGGTGCCATAATCAAACACTGGTAACTGATGAGTGCAGAAGCAATGGTGAGGAAAGAAGCATATTTTTACATATTTTACAATCCACTTAAACTTCTCTTTATTATCAGAGCAACCATCAGAGGGTATCCAGGGGAGAAGGATAAAAGTTTTATTCAAGGTTGCAATCGACTAAAGCTTTTTCATTGGAGAACTGTGCCACCAATGTGCTCTTTGGGTCTATATAGTAGTTCTAGTAGATCTCTTGTAGGTCCCTTTCTGGGGTGCCTCCCTTATTTAAGCTTCTCAGCCTATGAGGGTACTGGTGCTATTGCTGTATTTGGTATTATTTTTGGTGATCTAAAAAACAATATCCAGTACAGTTCAGTATAACAGTATAACATACAGGGCGCAAAAGTTACAGTTATAAGGAACCCCAGTAAAAAATGTATTCTGATGGCATCTTTGGCCATTTTATTTTACTTTAATATACTATCACTATCAGAGGTACAACTGCTGTGCAATAAAACAAATGTGGCTCATTTAGTCGTAAATATTTTCCATACATGCTTACTGGTGAGCTACAATTTACTTACTGAAAATAAAAAAGTGAAATAACTAAAACTGATAGAACAATCTATTGTAATATGTTGTACTATTTTTGACATATTTTACCATCCTATTATCCAAAAAAGCTACACAATCTGGCAATGATATTTCCCACAGAGCTCTGTTTACATTTTTCATCTTTTCTGAACTGGCTTTTTCACTTTAAGAATAAGACAGTACCTTGTACATGAGTATAGCTAAGTCCGTGCTTATAACAATCCTATTGGCTGTTTTAAATGCCTTTTAATGGAGATCTATAGTATTTATGATCCAGGCCTTCAAAGTTGTGCACATGAACTCCCCATCTTGGATTTTGTTAGGAGTGTCTGCAACACTCACATGCTCAATGTTCTCTGGGCAGCTGTTGAGAAGCTAAACTAACCCATCACAAATTATCAAGCAGAAAATGAAGTTGGCCTGTAAAATAAGCTGACACTACAGGACAGATTAATTCTGATTAGAGATGTAGCGAACTGTTCGCCGGCGAACTAATTCACGTGAACATCGGGTGTTCGCAAGTTCGGAAGTTCGCAAACTTTTTGCGTATGTTCGCAATTTGGGTTCGCGTGGCGTTTTTTCCGCTGCGTTTTTTCTCGGCCTAAAAACGCCGCACAAGCCACACATGGCGTTTTTCAGCAAATCCAGTTTCAATGGTGCTAATAGTGCGAAATAGCAAAAAACGCTGCGTATTTCCGCTAGGTCTGCCAGCTGCCTTTGCGATTTTACGCAACGATGTGTCAACAAAGTATTTTTCAGATAAATTTTTGCCCTTGATCCCCCTCCTGCATGTCACTGTCCAGGTCGTGGCACCCTTTAAACAACTTTAAAATCAGTTTTCTGGCCAGAAATGACTTTTCTAGGTTTTAAAGTTCGCCTTCCCATTGAAGTCTATGGGGTTCGCAAAGTTCGCGAATATTCGCACTTTTTGGCGTAAGTTCGCGAATGTGTTCGCGAACTTTTTTTTTGAGGTTCGCTACATCCCTAATTCTGATGTAAGCTGCAATGGTTCCAGAGCTGCTATGTAGTAATTATCTGTATTAATTACGAATCAGCCTAATATTGTGACATTTATATTCTGTAAACAGTATATTGTGATTCGGTCCCTAAGCTCAGTAACTGACAGCAGCACAGAGCATGTGCAGTGAATCAGCAGAAAAGAAGATGGGGAATAACTGGGGGCATTTATAAATATAATAGTGGCGAGTCAAACAAGTAGGTGATTTGTGCAGGCTTTGTATTTTGGATTTATGTGCGGACAATGAGGGTCTGTGAGCATGGCCTCCAGGAGGAGCCGTGAGACAATCCCAGTCAGCAATATACAAATATATTAACTGTGTTTTTTAGCCTGCAAATTGTGATATGCTAAACCCCAAGTTGGGAGGGGTCTGTAAGTACCCATCTAGACTATCAGAATTATTTCATTTGTTTTGCTACTTTATCTGTGGGATCCTTTCCTTGTTATTAGGAATTAGGAGAGATTCTACAGTACATACTGTTCTATTTCCTGCCACATACAGTACATAAATTATACAGAAATACTGCACAACATAGAGTATATGCTTATTGCTCTCTTGCAGCTGATTCTGATTGCTCTCTTGCAGCTAGAATTTCTTTGTCTATTTGTAACATTCCCGGTGTGGAAGTATTGTTGATTCATATACATCAGATCCATGCTCAAGAAAATATATTGATGTAGATGTATTTTTTCAATACTTAGTCATTAAGGTGTTAGCTGAGTGAAATTATATACTGACGTAATGTTCTAGAAAATGCAAGATTGAGTCAACAAAACAAATGCGCCAAAAGGAGAAAAAATGATAAACTACATTATATCACATGGTTGGTGTTACTGCTTCACTTACTAGGGTTTTGGTTCTGTTCCAGCCTGGACTATTTTTGGTAGGCTAATACGTTAATCATGAAATTAACCCTAGCATCTAACAGAGTGTCTATTATAGGGATCATTTTAATTAAAACAGCTGGATACAGTGAATGTTGCTTGAGTTGTTTTGTAATTGAGCAGGTCCCATCTCACAGAAATTTAGAGATACGATGTTGCATTTAATATAATACTTTTAATAAAAGGTTCACAGCGGGTTTTTGTATTTATTGTTACTGTATATATCTGATATATATCATTTCTGCCCTTTGTTTTCTTTTCTTATATAAGATCAGTAAGTAATTTTATTATAATATTTATTACATTTGACTTTGTTCCCAGGGATATTACCCACCATTATGGTTATATTCATACTTTAACTTCCAGGTCATTTTATTGGCTTATTGTCTGTATTTCTTTATGCTTTGAGGCCTGGAAAATTTGAGTTCTAACCAGATATGTTGCCTAGCATTATAGTCACAAAGCAGATAATTAGCATGTGCTATGCCTAAAAATACACACTACATAAAATCAGCTGTTAAAGTCCCAGCTGCCATTTTATTGAATAATAAATCATTTTTAACAACAGCATATTCTTTTTACATAAACATAAACATTTCATTTGACATTCTAAATTATCCCAGGAAATAATTTCAGGCTAGCAAAAGAAAATCCAGATGTGGTCAGTAGCTATTTTATTTCAGAACTATAATTTTCTTATTAAAGTAATGGTATAAGAATTTCGAAACATGAATATATATATATATATATATATATATATATATATATATATAGTCATGGAGAGACACACTCAAAGACTTCATAATAAATGAATAAATGTGAAAAAAAATTCAGCTTTATTGTCAACGTTTCGGGCCCACTAGGAGATCTATCTCAACACATGTAATATTCTAGCAATTGAATTAACCAAAGTCAGCTACTGTCCATTTCACAGCTCTTAACAGAATTCCGAAGTGATGGGCAATATATTCCCAAGTACTGGAAGTGTTGCATTTTTTTCCCGGAGAATAAACACTAAAAACACCTTTGAGTTGTTTAATTTGGGTGCTTTGAGAAAACATAGCAGAAAACAGCTGTTTCAAACAATTCTGCATTTTACCAAAGACCTTGCAGACTACACAGAAAGTTATGAAAATAATCCTTCCAATTAGTGTGTGGTCAGTGCACCTGCAACAAAGATTGGTCCAAGGAAATGTGTCAGCTAATGTCATTGAGAACAATTCGTGAATTCATCGGCTCGCTCTCTTTACAATATTACATTTACACAGATGTTAATCCCTAGGGTGCAAACAACACAAGACTAACCCCACTAAAATCTAAAGAGCATGAGAAACATAAGTTCAGATCAGGAAAGCTGTTAATTTTCATGTATTGCTCATTTCATTGCTGAATCTATATTTTCCCGTGTGCAGTAAAGTCTACATTGCATCTCTACACACAGTTTTGTGGTGTATACAGTTAAAATCACACTGACCGGCATCTCATTATTTTCATGAAATATGACATCAGTCAAAGAGTCTAAAATCTGAAGTCATATCCAGATGTATTTAAATGTATCCCCTGCTTTTTTATTATTTGCACTCATTAGTTATTGGCCTTAACACTTACACTGGATTCTTATAGCTCAAAATAAATTCCTTCATGGTTCAAAAGGGTGTCACTGCTTCAACAGCAAACAACTTAACCAGATCAGCAGAGATATATTGAGCCTCTATTTCAAAGGGTTCTCTTCTCAGCATGTGCCTGTGGGAAAGTGCTTTTGAAGAAGGGTCCCCTACACTGCTTGTTGTTGTTACCTCTGAAACCTGAGGGATCTGATATGCTTGGTTATAAAAATAAGTACACATTTTATTAAAAAAAAACCTCTTATAGAACTGACATACTTTTATTCTCAAAATTTCTATTTTGTAGAATATTATTATATAGTGAATACATTTCTAGCTATTTGAAGTTCTGGTGGCAAGACCCAAACAGTTTTATTTATGTATAATAGCATAACAGTCTGCAGCTGTATACACACACTCCAAATATATACACATGTAGAATTTAAAACATGGCTATTGAAGTTTTAATATGACATTATAAAAGTTAGGTATCATGGCTTTCACAAAAATACTTTCCATCAGGAATATTAAACTAAAAGGCATAATTTTTGTATTTATAATTTTATTCTAATGGAATATTTTCCCCTAATATTTTCTGGCAAGTGGTATATTTCTCAGCACATCACTTTTGAAAAAGCCTTTCTGTATATGTCTCGTATTCCCCAGTATGGGCTCTTTTTTGGGCAAGATTCAATTTGATAAGAAGAGCTTATCTCCTAATTGGTTTCCAGATTTTCCCATACAGCCAGGTGCACCAGCTCACTGTTTATCACATGAAAACTCTATTGAAGTTTATGGGAAAAAAAACTAGGAAAAAAGTTTTTCCTCCTGAAATATTGTTTTCTCAACGATTTTAATCTTGCCCATTGGATTTTCTGGAGATGGGGGATAAAAAGACCCCATGCAAGGGAGCACTTTATACATCTATCTATAGGGGTAGGAACCTTATTATCACGAGTGGGTGTAAGTTGGAAAGAAGGGAAAAAGCAGAAATTTTTCATCTGTCTATACATCTGCGGAGCCAGCTAATGAAGGCTTCCCTTTTAATATGCCCTGTTCTAGTAATTTAGCAACTGACACATGGGCCACTTGGGAGGGAATTCAAAAGAGACTTGAACATGTAAAGGTAAACAAAGGTCCAGGACCGGATGGAATTCATCCCAGGGTATTAAATGAGCTGAGCGCTGTGATTGCCAAGCCTCTTCACTTAATTTTTCAGGATTCATTGAGGTCTGGCATGGTGCTGAGAGACTGGCGAATTGCTAATGTGGTGCCATTATTTAAAAAGGGATCCCTTTCTCAGCCTGAAAACTATAGGCCTGTTAGTCTGACATCATTAGTAGGAAAGCTTTTCGAAGGGGTAATAAGGGATAGGGTACTTGAATACATTGCAGTTCACAATACTATAAGTTTGTGCCAGCATGGTTTTATGTACAACAGATCTTGCCAGACTAATTTAGTTGCCTTTTATGAGGAGGTGAGCAGGAACCTCGATGCTGGAATGGCATTGATGTCATCTACTTGGACTTTGCTAAAGCGTTTGATACAGTACCTCACAGAAGGTTAATGATCAAAATGAGGAATATTGGCCTAGAGCATAATATTTGTAATTGGATAGAGAACTGGCTGAAGGATAGAGTACAAAGAGTGGTGGTAAATGGAACATTTTCTAATTGGACCAGTGTTGTTAGTGGAGTACCGCAGGGGTCAGTCCTTGGTCCTTTGCTTTTTAACTTGTTTATTAATGACCTGGAGGTGGGCATAGAAAGTACTTTTTTCTAATTTTGCTGATGACACTAAATTGTGCAAAACTATAAGTTCCATGCAGGATGCTGCCGCTTTGCAGAGTGATTTGACAAAACTGGAAAACTGGGCAGCAAACTGGAAAATGAGGTTCAATGTTGATAAGTGCAAAGTTTTGCACTTTGGTAGAAATAATATAAACACAAGCTATCTACTAAATGGTAGTTTGTTGGGGGTATCCTTAATGGAGAAAGAACTGGGGTTTTTTGTAGATAATAAGTTGTCTAATTCCCGGCAATGTCATTCGGTGACTACTAAAGCAAACAAAGTGCTGTCTTGTATAAAAAAGAGGATTGACTCAAGGGATAAAAACATAATTTTGCCTCTTTATAGGTCTCTGGTAAGGCCTCACCTTGAGTATGCAGTGCAGTTTTGGGCTCCAGTCCTTAAGAAGGATATTAATGAGCTGGAGAGAGTGCAGAGACGTGCAACTAAACTGGTTAAGGGGATGGAAGATTAAAGCTATGAGGTTAGACTGTCGAGGCTGGGGTTGTTTTCTCTTGAAAAGAGGCGCTTGCGAGGGGACATGATTACTCTGTACAAGTACATTAGAGGGGATTATAGGCAGATAGATAGGCCACCCCTTTAGATTAGAGGAACAGAGCTTCCATTTGAAGCAGCGTAGGTTGTTTTTCATGGTGAGGGCAGTGAGGTTGTGGAATGCCCTTCCTAGTGATGCTGTAATGGCAGATTCTGTTAATGCCTTTAAGAGGGGCCTGGGTTCTTGAACAAGCATAGTATCCAAGGCTTCTGTGATACTAATATCTACAGTTAGTATTAATGTTTGTATATATAGTTTATGTATATATTGGTATAGATTGGTAAGTATAGATTGTGTGTGTGCTGGGTTTACTTGGAAGGGTTGAACTTTATGGACAAGTAATTGTTCTACAGGGATAGAAGACCTTTGTTATAACAGAGTAATGACATTATACAGTGACAAAACAGATAGTTATCCTTATTATTGTGCCAGTGTACCTACTTTAAGTATAAGGCCAAGTTATTTAGTCTGCAGCCTAATTAGGCTAATTACACTGACACATATAAGATGAATCAATGGCAAAAAAGCACACCATTATTTCCTGCGCTTTCCCACTAATGATGCATCCAATGGTAGGGCACTCCGAAAAATACAAGCAACCAATCTCTTTAGAAAAAGATTCCATGAAGAAGGAAATCAACTAATGCTGTTATGTTCGGTACATGCATCATTTTTTTAAAAAAAAATTTCTAATTATACTGTTGTTATTATATATTTTTAAGATTCCTTTTTGAAGTATATGCAATATATAGTTCTTTACAGAAACAGGCTCAGTTACCCTCTTGTTGTGTGTATGTGTGTGTATGTGTGTGTATGTGTGTGTGTGTTTTCCATGAACCTTGAAATACTGTCAGATTACCCAAGGACTTCAAGATTTGAAGAGTACTTTACTTGCTTTTTGTCAACTGGAATCTAAGCTCCTTATTATCTTAAAAGAATAACATAGTCTTAATTAAATACATAATAGACTTTTCAACATCAATCATATGAGCCTGCAGTGAATAATATATTTAGCTTTAAATAATAACATTTGATGACAAGTATAATTAAATAGAACATATGTGATGAAACATTTAGCATGTTTTTTCTGAGGAAGTCCAGACAGCTAGTTATTAACTGCTAACTAAACATTGTTCTGGCAGAAAAATGTACAATGCTGCTAAAATAACTGTTTCAAAATTTTTAATCAAGGATCTGACTGTGAAATGTCTACCTGAAGGTTCATTAGTATCTATCAAAGTACATAAAAATGAATGGATTCAAAACTGAATTATGCTTTTTTTTATGTAGCCCATCTGAAAAAATATGTTGGTTTGTAATTTGCCCAATTATTTAGTGGGCATCCCTTCAAGATATTTTTATTGCTGAAAAAATGTCTGAACTTCAAAAAAATTTCTTCCATACACATAAATTTTTTTCTAGGTGATTAATATTATGGATCTCCCTTTTCTACAGCTTGCATGATTAAGTTGTTATCATAGTTGAAATATATCTCGGACAGTATCGCTATTTAAGTACAATATTCAGACTCTTTTGCCCATTATATTCAGACTCGACTAGCCGTTCGTCACCAGCTTTGAAATATGGTACAGGTATAGGACCTATTATCCAGAATGCTCGGGACCAAGGGTATTCCGGATAAGGGGTCTTTCCGTAATTTGGATGTCAACACCTTAAGTCTACTAAAAAATCAATAAAACATTAATTAAACCCAATAGGATTGTTTTGCATCCAATAAGGATTATTTATATCTTAGTTGGGATCAATTACAAGGTACCGTTTTATTTCTACATAGAAAAAGGAAATCAGTTTTACAATTCTGAATTATTTGATTATAATGGAGTCTATGGGAGACGGGCTTTCCGTAATTTGGAGCTTTCTGGATAACGGGTTTCCGGATAAGGGGTCCGATACCTGTACAGATAGAATACTGATGTTTTGCAGTCAAGTTAAAAGAGTGGTTCACCTTTAAACTAACATTTATCATGTTATAAAATAGCCAATTGAAAGCACCTTTTTAACTGATCTTCATTAGCTATATTCGTCATATTTTTTGAATTATTTGCCTCTTTCCAACTTTCACAAAGGGGTCACTGTCCCCAGCAACCAAAAATCTATTGCTTGGTGAGGCTACAATTTATTGTTATTGTTACCTTTTATTTCTTATTTTTTAATACAAGTCCTCTCTAGTGATGAGCGAATTTTTTCTCCAGGCATAGATTCGCAGCGAAATTCTGCAATTCGACATCGGGAAATTGTTTCACGAAACGCAGTAAAAAAAGGCACGGTCACGGCAAAAGGGTGCGGGCATGTCACGAAAGTCACGTTAATTGAAAAAGTTGTGCAGTACCCGCTTTTAACAGGACAGAGTCCTCTCCTGTCTTTTGTCCAAACCACACCCTGGATGCCAAGGTAATTTGAATACTAGCAGATAACTATTAAAATTTTAAGCTGGAGAGTTGCTGGAAAAAAGTAAAATAATTAAAAAAACCTGAAAAAATAAAGACCAACTGCACATAGAGAAAGTAGAATGTGCTCATAGGGGAAGTAGAATGTCACAATGATCAATCATAACAAATACACTACACACTATTTGTATTATTACATTAGGAAATGATATATGGATCAACTTATATATTTATAATGATAATATTTAATAAAAAAACAAGTATATCAATAAATAAAGACTCATGAAATAAATATTTATTGTACTTTGGTCCTTTAGTTGCTAGTTAAACTAGCATGTCCATACATTAATCATTTGGATGAATGAGGAAGATGTAGAGTAGTATTTTCTCAAAACTTTGTTATGTGGATTTAAATTGGGTACTTTTTGTAAAGAGTTGTCAAAAATAAAACATTACCCTGTAATTGACCCCAATTAAGATATAAATAATCCATATTGGAGGCAAAACAATCCTATTTGGTATATTTAATGTTTAAATGTTTTTTTAGTAGACAATCTATGAAGATACAAAAAACACTTATGAAGATGTAAAAAACACTTATCCAGACACCCCATGAGCAATCTGGATAACTGGTCCCATAGCTCTATTTATTAAGAATAGAAGAATAACTTCTGTTGCTATACTTCTAATTTGATGAGCCTGATTCTACAAGTGACATAGTTTACAAAGGTACTCAATTGTACTGGGCAGCTTAAAGTAAATTTTAAAGTTTGTTGAAATTCCATAAAGTGGCAGAGGTGCCTTAAATAGCAGCTTGTTCAATACTTGTAAAATGGAAGTGTTTTCTTAGTTCTGCATACAGAATACTTCTGGTGACTATTATTATGACAGACCCAGTGTGTCTTATTTAAATAATTCCTGCAACTCAAATAGTGTCTGACAAATGAGTATAAAGGTGTGGCCCAGTAATATTGCCTCCCTTTCCTTTTCTTGTTGATAGTTAACACAGTAGTTAGCCGATCATATTCTTTTTTGTTTATGGTTTTCTTCTCTTTCATATATTATTTTGTGGCCATTTTAACTATTACTTTTTCCTGGAAAATACCAATATCTGGTTATTCAATGGAAGAAATAAAGACCAAACTTAAAAATCTGCAATTTAGAAAACCAAAGGGGAAATGTATAAAGTTTCAAACTTTAAACAAAAAATACCTGAATCTTTATAAATGAATTCACTATTTCATTTTTAGCATTTCTTTCGTGGTTCTGGCCAATGTATTCCATTGATATAACATAGGAAACTGTCAGCCAACCGTTTAATAGTAAATGAGTTTACTTTTACTGGACCCTTTCATATGTAGATTCCATTCTGCATTTTTTGTCAGTGTTTGCAAAGATCTAAGCTTCCTTCCTGAGGCATCATCTTTTATTAATCAGCTTATCCAAAACACAGTCCAACAGTCTAACACTGGGTTCAGACAAATGTTGATGAACATCTTAAGTTTCTAAAAGTCTCAAACTTGTTCAATCATGTTTTATTTAACAGTCACCTCTTATTCATTTGCTGCCCTTTATAAATCATATTCAGCTTGAGATGCAAGTATTTCACATTGAAATATGCTCTATTTAAAAGACAGAGTCACTTTATTAAAAATATTCTGGACAGAGACTTTTTGGAAGAAGAAACTTCCCACACCAAACACACAAACTTAATTGTTTAAAAGGCAGCTTTACTCTTTTTTTACTAAAAGCACTGTCAACAAAATTATAAAATTATAATCCAGGAATTGGTTTAGGATTCTTAGGGTTTGGCCTTGGTTTGGAAGGCAACTTTAGAGAGTTCTAGACAACTGAACACAATTTTGTGTTCACCAATGATGCAATTTTAATTTATCTTAAAATTGAACACGTTAGGGTTTTGATTGAATTTGCTATTCTTCCAAATTTTATATGGAGTATTTGGTATGTGGAGGATACAAAAATTATGGAATAATTGCATCCCTATAAAATAAGAGACCCCTGGACAAGTACACTGGTGATGTTTTTTTATTATTATAAAGCACCAGTGCTGCACAAGAGAAAGGTATATACATCAAATTTCATATGATTCATACATACAAAAACTGATAAAAAGTAAAAAGTGCCCTGCTCGCTAAAGCTTCCAAACAAAATGTTTCTAGCGGGAATGTATTCTTTATATTGTCATTTTGGAAAAATGCACCTTCCATGTAATACGTAGCACAAGGACGAGACATGGATATCCTCTTACTTACACTTCACTCGATGTAAGACTGAGTACCAATAGACTAGCTCTTGGTGTGTGATGCTCTGATTTATATTTTATTCTGAAGAATAGAATAGCAAAAGCTGTGTGTTCACCTGTACTCTTTGAATCGGGTAGTACAGCCCTAGCAAGTAAAGGAAATCCATAACAAAGGCTTTGCCACAAGAAGTATATTTCATTACCTAATTTACTGTGCTGCTTTACTTATGCTATCAGCTTAAAGCCATTGCTATAACCCTTTTTCAGTTCAAGCCCCTTTTTGATGTCTAACCTTTGGTCAGGACCCTCCTTAACATATTACAGTTACAGGTAAGCAAATTCAGTAGTCTATGTTTAATAGGTTTACATTATACAGTTTCTTTAATGGATGTTGAAATGGGTGAGCTCCTAGCACTACTATGATAATATACAGCTCAAAGTGGGTTAACTATTGGTATCCAAGGCTTGGGTATGAACACAATTCCACCACATTTAAAAAGAAATAAGGCATTTTTATTAACACAAATCAAGAAAATAAAGAGGACAAAGTTGCATTGGCAACAAAATGATCATCAAGGTAGACAGCAGCAACTAGGGTGGAGGGAGAATTCCTGCAAGAATCTTGCTTGCATCGATAGTCTGTTGCTGCCATAGATGGAAAGTGAACTGAATCAGTGCAGCGGCAGGAGAAGAATTTGTGCACAGTTTATAACCCCATAACTTGTCGTACTAATAATAATTGCACAACAATAACATAGGCACGACTTTTTAAGGAAACTATTGTAATCTTGGTCAGGTGGTAATGTGAAGGCCTTTAAGTGTATTGGGGTTGGTTTGGATATATGAACTTTTGAAACTGTGTCTATAGGGGTGAACATAAAAGCTGCACCGCTTACTGCACTGATATCCTGCAAAATAAACAGTTTTATCACACGCTGAACGAAATCGTCCCATTGTACCATAAACACGTCTTCATTGTACTGGAATAACGATGGACGAAACACTGCATGTTATACTACAGTATTTTTGTGGAATCCGCAAATGAAACTATGCTTGATATTTATGGATTACATTTGCACTGATTGCACCACGACCAGGTGTAGTTATTAATTGACTTTTCTTTTCATAATTTTTTCAATCATACAAAAAAGAGAAATTTTTCTTAAAGATTGATGGCAAACTGAAGGAATATCCGTAAGCAGTTTATACGCACTTATTTGTCCTTGGTGAAAGATACCATATAAAACATTTTTGCGAATTCTAATATCTTGCATCAAACATTCAGAGTGAGGGGGCCCTCCTAGGCTGCTGCTGGTGTTTTTCTGGCTTAGGCAGTGTTTTTAACCAATTATGCCTCTTTATTTTCTTGATTTGTGTTGATAAAAATGTGTTTTTTTTTCTTTTCAAATGTGGCAATGCTTTGTGACCCTACCCAACACTGCTTGTAAAATAGAGACCCTCTCTATGGAACACACCCTCCTTATCTCTGAGGCCTTAATGCTGGTTGCCAGATGCCTATATGTGTACTACCAGGGTACTAACCCACTAACCTCCTGTTGGAGATTTGGGCTGCTCACTAGGTGGGTGCTGACCCACTCCTATAACACAACTTTGGCTAGTCCTAGTTGGAACTAAAAGAGGATTCCCCTGGGGGCCTTAATTCTCTATTGATTGCTGTTCAAGGAAGTACCCTGTAGATCCCAAGAGAAAATAAAACTACTTTTGACCTTTCTAATAAATATTTGGAAGTCACCATAGACAAGGGATGACAGTCTTTTTTAACTATGCACTTAAATGGGTTTTCAGAAACATGAATTAATGATATGGTAACTAGCAAGATATCCAATAAAAGACAAATTTAATTTACTCTCCAGAAATGTTTATTTCATAGCAATATTTGGCAAATGCCAATGGTTCCATTCGTATACATTTTTCATTATTTTTTCTTTAGATTACAGGAACTTTAGCACTGCTAAATTGTGGGGCTGGTAGTAGAATGTTGTACCATGTGAGCCATAGTATAGAAAAAGTAGTAATGTTATACACGTCCATATAAAAGTTCAGTACAAACTGATATATGTAATATGCAATGTTTATATTGGTCCTCAGACTGAAGAAACCAGAAAAAGTTATGAAATCTCTTTTTTAAGATATTCTTTTTTTGCTCCCTTGTTTCAGTCATGAGTCCATAAATATATATTAAATAAAACTCTGTTAAAGGGAAAATATACCCCCCATTTTGACATGAGCTCATTTAGTTGTGCTTATGTATAATAGGTGCATAAACAAAATCTGAACTTCAAGAAATATAAATGTATTTTATTTTTACACAGATGCACCTGGTTCCACAGATTAAAAGGGAAATCATACTGTGTGTTTGCTAGTTCCCCACCTCCTAGGGGGGGATTCACAAAAGCAGAGGTAGCCCTTTTTTGGAGTAAAAGTGGTGGAAAAAGTGGTGGAAAACACTTTCTTCAGATTCACAAACAGAAATCTGCCAAAATTCTGACTCAACCGCCACTTTTTCGTTTTTGGTGAAAGAAAGACAGTTTACAGACACTTTTGTGAATTTGTCGTTTAAACGACATTTATACGTCGTTTTAACGACATTTTTTCCTGACACTTTTCCCCGACATTTTCAAAATGGCGTAAAGCTTAGTGTAACTCTGTCAGACCAATTCTAAGCTCTTCTGTTTTGTTTTGTTTTGACAAATGGCATATGAAATGCCTAATCCTGCTGGTAAAATCCTTATCCCAAGGCTCCTGTAGCTGTGGAACTGGGTTTGACGGCAGATTTACTAAGAGCTAAAGGCAAATTCATAAAAAGAATGTCTGGAAAATGACAAAATCTGAAAACTGTCTGTTTAAAAGACAAATTCACAAAAGTGGAGATAGAGGTTTGTGAATACGGTGGAAAATCCGACAAATCTATCTCCACTTTTATTTTGTCGGAATATCACCACTTTTGTGAATTCCCCCCCTAGAGTCTCACTGTAATGCAAACCCACCCATATCTTGTTCCATTGTGAAGTGATGGATTCTGCGATTTGGAGTACCTCTGCTTTCCAAAGAATCTATGCACCACACATTATGGTAAGCAAAGACTTCACATCCCAGTATTAATCACTTTACAATGGAATAAAGGGTTATATAACACATTCCGACATAAGGGATTTTGGGAAATAGCTCATTGGAGTTATCATGGTGTCCTTCAAACTGTGGATTCAGATATGTTTGTGTAAAAAAAACATTTATATTGTGTTTATATCTGGGATTCAAACAGGGTTTATACACCCTTTTCTACATTAGCCCAAATGAATGGGTTCATGTAAAAAAAGGAGGGTATATATTTTTTTTTAAACCTGAAAGTACTATTTTAATATTAATTTATCTCTAGTGATGAGCGAGATTTTTCCGGTTGCATGGATTCGCTGCATAATTCTGCATTTTGCCATTGGCAGATTTTCTTTGCAAAACGGCCGCAAAAAGTCGCTACGAAAAAAATTTGTGGCAGTTTCAAAAAAAGTTGCAAC
The DNA here is from genome assembly GCF_000004195.4 of Xenopus tropicalis. Lineage (NCBI taxonomy): Eukaryota > Metazoa > Chordata > Amphibia > Anura > Pipidae > Xenopus > Xenopus tropicalis. Next base: position 87,573,994 of record NC_030681.2, read on the forward strand.
TGTCAAAAAAGTTGTGCAGTAGCAAAATCTTTCAGAATTTTCGTGAATTTTTCGGTGAATCGCAACAGGACAGATTCGCTCATCACTTTTTCTCTTTTTTCAGTGTTTCTTAGCATAAAACCTTTGTAAAAAAATATGTAATAAATCAAAATGTTAAAATGTAATAAATCAAAATGGTAAACATGTAGCTATACTAATTCTCACACAAAATATATGATCTGAAATAAATACATTATTTCTAAGACTATAAACACTTTGCAATAAATCCAAAGTCAAGCCATGCTTGTGGGAGTCATACTTAAATTAGTCCTCCACAGACAACAATTGCTTGTTTTTTCTCTAATTAAATGCAGCAATTACACATTTAAATGTTTAGTCTATAATCCTCTTTCACACTTTAGGTGGAAAACATTTGCCAGTAGATGAGTGCTGATTGCACGTTGTATTTCAGATTCAATTAACATAAAGCTCCTTTGCCTTCTATATGAGCAAAGCCATACTTTCAAAAGTGAGAAGTAAATACTGTGGAGCTGTTTGTTGAAATGTAGACACTACAAGTATAATATTCAGCTACTGATAAAAAAAAACACCCACACATATAACCTTGGTGCACTAGGTTTGCTATGGAAATCACTATGTTTGCTTATGGCACCTTTCCATCATTAACACTTTTGCAGTCACACTTAAAGGAGATCCAAGGGCAATAGCTACAGTCTGGATGTCTGCCTTGCTGAACACTCCCAATTCAAGGTACTGCGAGACAATATGGCTTTGTGGATATAAATGAGTTTGCACTTTGACCTTATAGGTGGCATGGATGACTTCAGTCCTGTCCAACAATATTTTTTAACTACCATAACAGTAAATGCTGTAAGAAGGGTTAATGAAGTTTACATATTATGTGTTTTATTTTCAAATTCACAGTGGTTTACAGCAATGTAAATAGAGTATTTAAGAAAACATAAGATAGAAAATATTACTGAAATAATTAATCTAATTCATGCTACAAGTGAATATTCAAGCAGCATAAAGAAAACTCTCAATTATGTGTTAATATATTAAAATATTAATATACAGCATTTTCTTGTCCACGTCATAACAGCCCACCGATTAGAGACGTGAGCTTGAGAATTATAGAGATAAACTTTTTTGCAACTCTCATACTAACAGTTTCTCAGAGTTGATCTCACATAGAGGTGAAGAAGTCCAAATTAATCTTTAAATCTCATGTTTTATTACATTCTTTTAAGTTTAAATATGTGCCATTTGTGGAAATCATTTTTGAAATCATTGCAATCTCTTTTTTTTTTTTTAGCTACAAGAGAGAGTTGAATAAACTATACACAGCAAAGCCATCAGGAACCTATATGGTCATTAGGGGACCTTTGGGCCACATAATGACTGAATAAAGAGACAGAAATAATGATTTTCAAGGTACCAAGGATGAAAACAGTCTTTAACACCAGTATTGTTTCCCTAAGAAAACCTTAGAGAAATTCTTGAAGACTATTAAACAATGTATTCAACCCCTTACATAATATTGTAGCATATTTTCAATGTATGAAATCTGAGCAAATGACTCTTAATCTACCAGAAAGCTAAAAAAAGAAGACGCAAATGAGGAAGAGCTTGATCTACCTCCTCAACAGTCCCCAACCCAAGTGGTAGGCCAGATAATGGTGTTTGGGTCAACCAGATTAAGTGAAATGTCTGTGCCAGTGTTGGTTTTGGTCCCACACAGGGGCCAACAGTCTGTAATTTTGGTCAAGTGTGTTTTGTGTATCTTTACTTTATAAGTATACACAAGGTTCTTGTTACCCATAATCTATTTTTGGCAGTATATACTTACATTTTATACTTTCAATTTGCTACATGCAAAAAATATGAATATGTGGTACATAACACCATGTTGCAATTGAAAGGGTATTACACACAAGGCTCACATGCCTCTGTCTTTATGTGCTATAGTTTGGTCCTTAGTCAGCATGGTTTCTCAAAATGTATTAAATTAAAATAATAGATTAATTCAATTATTTGTCTTTAAATTCAAGTGCTTTGGAAAGGCTCTTACAGAATCTTTTTGAAGGACAAATGTGCAAACATTTAAAAATACCTTAATCAAGGCAGTGTGGTACAATAGACTTCCAGGGCAGTTTATAACAAGCAACTAGTAAAAAAGCAGATTGAGTACAAAGTTTTTCAGCTGGTTTTATACCTAAAAGTGTTATCAGCCAGAGATGAGATTGGCCAACTGTGAATCCATGTATGGCCAGCTTTAGAGGTCTAACTTCTAAAGGTTAGTTACTATGAAATTGCTAAATTGATAAGTAATAAAAAAAGAAAAAATTGGTACACCCCCTCCCAGTACAGCATTAGAAACTATAACTTATTTGTTAGACCATAAATTCTATATTGCTAGCAGTTAAATTAATTAATAGATTTTTTCTAAAATTAATATTAAAGGGGTTGTTCACCTTCAATATCCAAATGTTATTAAACCACCAACAATGCTCTCAGTGTGTTAGAAAATCCATTTTCCATTAAAAAAAAACTAAAAAGGCCACTGTAAAAGCTACTTTTTATACCTATTAATTGAGTCATTCTCCTGTCTCTCTCATCAGTTTTCTGAAGAGTTGGGAGTGGCCTATTTTGAACCTGATACAATAATAACTTCCTATATGCTTAAATCATCATATCCTTTCTTTTTTCTTACTGGACCAATTCATTGTTTGCTTGTGCACTATAACCAGTTGCATAAATTGAAAGGTCATTGGTTAATTTTTCCCTTGCAATGGCATAGGCAAACAGACTCAGCATGCCACAAATTTAACATACTGTCATGTTAGATTTTCAGCACTCTGGCACAGGAAGTAATGTCAGACTGACAGGAGACACAGCCAATAGGAGTTAAGTCTGCTGCCAGCACTATGCATGACATCATATAAGTATAAAAGCAGCTATAGTGTTTATAGGGATCACTGACCCCCCAGCACAAGGTCTGTGCAGAAGTGAAGGATCAGCAGAGAGATGATTCTGAGGTGAACACTTTTTTGTTAACTATGTATATAGTAAAGATTGTTTTATTAATGTGAACTGTTAGATTTGAGTATGTTGTACAAAGGTGAACAACCCCTTTAAATTTATTATCTAGAAAGACATGGTCAGTTTTATTATGTGTAACATGCATATTTTAACTTAGTAAAGTATGAAATCATATCAATTCAGTTACACCAATTTATACAGTGTTGCAGACACAGTACATGACTGGAAGTGTGAACTGTTGTGAAACTGCCGGGGTAAGGATGTCAACGCGCCATTGTATGTTGGTGACAAGCGGTGTCTCAGGCCCCCTCCTCTGTTCAGGGATGGTTTTTCCAGGCTGGCATAAATGGCCTCTTTCACACTTCCAGTCATGTACTTTGAAGGATTAACACCTTCATCAATGAGAATCTTGGTACCATTGTGATTGGATCATACCTTCTTATACCTGTCAGTTTCAGCTAACACCTAACTGAACAAGTTCAATGGAACCATTGTGATTGGATGTCTGTGACTCTACTACCATCAAGAGTTTACATACCGGGGAATTCCCTACCAGTCATTTGAACTGAAGAAGCCACTCGGATGAGTGGTGAAACGTTTTCAAGAAAAACTCAGAAAAGTCCAGTTGTTTTAGACTTAATTCTACTAGATACTGTATATCATGACCTGGATGAATGAGAATCTTCATAGACATATTGCTTATGGCTGTATTTACATAGACCTTTCTGATAAAGCTTACTTAGTTTTTACCTTTCTTTCTCCTTTAACAACAAAGTTGGCTTTTCACTCTACTGTGCATGCGCCGGCCCAGGGATTTAGACGACAGAAGGAAGAGGAAATGCTCGCTGCAGGTACCCCGGGCTGGTGCAGTTCTCTCCTAACAGGGGCACCAGCCCGGGGTAAAAGTTAAGTGATTAAAGTCACTTGGGGGTGCCTAACATTTTGACAAACCCAAGTGACTCAGCCTTTCTTTCTCCTTAAAGTAAGTAAGTTTTCTTGTGGCTAAACTCAAATTTCCAAAATCTTGCAAAAAAAAAAAAAAACCAGATTAAAAAAATGTTGGTGTTTAAAAGCTGGTGATTTCATGTAGAATTCAAAGGGAGTTGTAATTTAAAAATAAAGCTATTTTTACATTTGAGTTTTCAGGATTAATTCTAAATTTTACAGATTTACATCACTAGATGGAACCTAATCAGTGATTTCACAATAAGAATCTAAATATATATATCTGGCAAAAAGGGAAACTATGGCATATTATTGTCTAATCATATAAGCAAAATGAAAAACACATTTCTAATGATACGATGCAAACACTGATTATTTAGGTAGTAGAAGCAGTTTGTTTTTGTTTGGCCCTCTGCGCAATCCCCTCTGCCTATCTGAATCATTCCCACTGCCAAAAGATCAACTGGCCCCCAAACCAGCTACTAAATCACAGAAATTCACAGTGGGGTTGGGGGCACATTACTTAAACAGCTATCTGAATAAAAGGTTTTCAGATAATGGATCCCATATTTCTAGCAGATATTTTACACAGTTGCTGTATAAGTGTATTTTCGGTTTAATTAGAAATCAAGTTCTATCAAAGTTTGTATTTGCTTTATTTTAGCTAGGCTTTAAGTATTATCTAAAGCTTTAAATAAACTGCTAGGGCTTTTTAAAAAGGGGGTTTCTAGCAAATGTAGTACTTTTCCTTCCAGGCTGGTGCATTTTTAATAGAACCCCCAGTTTATTGGGCTTTCCATATACTTTGAATTGTTAGTTGTCCTTTAATTTCTTCTCAATTTTTGTGACCTGGAAACCTCTGAATTCTTTGGCTTTATCAATATGTCATTTTTTTTGTTTTGTGATATATTTAGTGAGCATTTGATAATTTGATTGAATTCTGCTTTTGTAAGTTTAATACAAGATATCCTGTGCACTTTTGTCTTAGCATTATTAAATTACCTTATGGATCCATTCTGTTTTTATTGTGGGGACTGCACCCACCATGGTTGTAAATGAAGTATCTCTTTTTAATCTGCTGTGCTTCCAGTATGCCTGGTTAACTGTGTCTACATGTAGTTGTGAGAATTAGCTGGCATTACAGCACTGCCTTCTTCATTCATTGTTAGTTCTATGCTAGGATATAAGGCCAGGCCCAACAAAGACTGGTTTGTGTAACTATATGTGCACATTCAAGAATAAAAAGGTGCCCAGTAAAATCAATATGCTGTTGTAAAATGTTATGTCAACAATTCAATTTTCTAAACTAAAAATATCATGTTTATTTGAATATACCTTTATATCCTGTAAATATCAAAATTTGTTTTGTTGAGCTCACAGAATACTCAATTTCAGTTCTAAATATGAATATGTTGATTCTTTATCAGCAGGGGAACACAGAACAGGTGCAGGATCTATTATCTGGAATGTTTGTTATTTAGGGTTTTCCAGCAAAACACTCTCCGCAAAGATATAATCAAAGGTACAGGTATGGGACCTGTTATCCAGAATGCTTGGGACCTGGGTTTTTCCAGATTTTTCTGTAATTTGGATCACCATATTTAAGTTTACTACAAAATCATTTAAACATTAAATGAACCTAAAAGGATTGTTTTGCCACCAATGTGAATTCATGCAGCATAGTTACCACTACTACTGTTTTACTATAACTAGAGAGAAAATGGAAATCATATTTTTTTTAAATGTGATTTATTAAAATGAAGTCTATGGGAGATGGCCTTCCTGTAATTTGGAGCTTTCTAGGTAACAGGTCCCATACCTGTATAACAATTATTGCTGTGTGATCTCTGCGAACATTTAATGGAGAGCCCACTTCTACCATCCTAATAAGATTGTTTTGCCATCAACGTAGATTTATGTTTTGTTTATGGTCAGTTAACATCAAGGTGCCGTCTTGTTATAGAGAAAAAGCAAAGACTTGCTTGTTTAACTAGGGCACTACAGAAAATGTTATTGCAGAATTTTACAGATAATAAATTTCATCATAACAGTGGATTCCTTCCCTGTAATTACAAAGATGGCTATGACAGGAATCTGTAAGATTGTTTATGTGTGTTCAAGGATAGCAACACAGTGCATATAAGAAACTTATAGACACTTTTAAACATATTACAAGAAACCCTGAGGTTCAATGTTTGGTGCCAAAAGTTTTCTTCCACTACTATAAAAATATTCAGTACTGGTTTCTAAACACAAATCCCACCCTCACACGGTAAAACATATAACTTGCAACCTTTTCTTGTTTTGCATATGATTGGTAGCATACCTTTAAGCTGCTGTAAGTAATAAAAATATATCTGTGCAAGTTGGCTGTAAGAAATGCCAAAGTTTCACCTAATAAAATTTTGGTATGCCTCAATTTTCAAAGTAAATTTGATTTATTTGAGCCACCAGCCATCTGATGACAGCCCTGTGTTTTTTATATGAGTCATGTCCCGTGGGGCTCGGAGTATGCCAAGAGTGTATATTGGCCCCATGCCAGCGTCCGCAAACAGGTTTTCATTAGACTTTGATGCCATTTGCATTGGATTGTAGAGAGGCTGCTGAAAACTAGCTTTAGTTGGGATCACTTCTTTTCTTTAAGGAAAAATAACAAAGATCTCTTGTAGAGAAGTTTTTACGCCTCCACATTGTAGGTATATGGTAATATTTAAGGCAACAGTAATCTGTTATTGCAGGTGGTCATGCTTCAAGCACTTCCGTATTTTGAGAATGGATCAGACAAAGTGCAACAACTTTTATTGAAAAATTGCCGAATTTGTAAATTAGAAACACATTTCATGTTGACTTTGATTAAACTAGCTTTTCTTTCTGCCACTAGGAGTTCCACATAACTATAAAAGTTTCATCATTTTACACAATTAAAAACCTTTAAGTAGTACAGATGTTGGATATTGAAGGGAAATTCTTTATGATACCTAATTTTATTTCAGTTAATGTAAATCTTTCTAGACAATATGTTGGAAACAAACTTGGAAGCTAAAAAACTTAATAATTACATACCATACTGTTCTGCAGTAAAACTGGAGATGTCCTTACGTCAAAACTAGTATAGCTTCTAGAAATGATAATTATTAATACAATTGTTTAAAATGGTACTACCATTATTAAAAAAAAAACAATCAAATAGGTTTGGGACCTGTAATCCAGAATGCTCAGGTTTTCCAGATAAGGAATCTTTCCGTAATTTGGATCTTCATACCTTAAGTCTACTAGTAAATGATTTAAACATTAATTAAACACAAAAGGATTGTTTGCCTCCAATAAGGATTAATTATATCTTAATTATGATCAAGTATAAGGTGCTGTTTAAAAATTCATAACTCCCTGGATAAAGAGTTTCTGTACCTGTACTGGATGTTTGGTTGCACATTGTCCTAGCTGGGCATGGGCTTGCATGAACTTGGCAAAATGGGAGACATTTTTTTTCTATAAAGATAAAAGATAAAAAAGATATCTGTGGATTTACCTAAAGCTGGTTTACTTCACCAAGGTTTGTATTGTATCCAGATACTAGTTTGGATTTGGGCTAGGAGTAGATCTAACTCTAAAAATAGAGTCTAACTCTCTAAAAACAGAGTCTAGCTCATTCATCTCTGTGGTAGATTGTTTCTACAAAAGGCAGACATCATTGCTTTAGATCTCATTTAGGCTACATATTTTCATGCAGTTTTGTCAGATTAGATTCAAATCAAGTGTGTCTACTGATTGGATACAAAAAAAGCCTATTGATTTCTATGAGGATATGATAGACTGCGATCAAACTTAGGGATTGCTTAGGTTGAAAACCCCGTCAAATAATCAAATACCTACCTACTTACCTACCTAATAAAACCCTATAATTTATTGCTATTGACTCCCCAGATCTCCACATAACATAGATTATAGTAAATTAATTAACTTTGGAGGCAATCATGAAATTGGAAAAAGCATCATAAGTGCTGGAAGAATTTTTGTTAAAGGTTACTCACTAGGAGAGCTCTGTCTCGCTCCAGTTCTGCACTGGACAGCAGGGTGTTGTGAAATACTGATAATGTATAATAAGTGCCAACCCTTCAGCAGCATGAATAGCTCTCAGATGGAAGGCTCAGCAGCATTGTCTCCAAAAAGTAACCTAAAATAGACTTTCTCAAAGAGTTATACTATAGAAGGCTAACTTTCCTGGCACACTCACTTCTTTGGGCTGTATACTTGCTTAGACAGGAGATTTAGTTCTCTTTGCAATAGTGAAAGATACTGGGATTTTAATGCACCTAGTGGACACTAAGGAGCACACCTCAGGGGAAATTCCACTAGGAAAATAATTACCACACACTTTGAAGCAATGATAACTTTATATAACGGTTGAAATAGAATAAAGAATAACTCAATGTCTATCCATTCCTGGCACAGTTCCTTCCCCAAGAGCTCTTCAGTCTAAGAGCTAAGTCACTTGGGGGTGCAAAAATGTTGCCCCCAAGTGACTTTAATCACTACTAACCTTTTACCCGCACCAGTCCGGGGTACCTGCAGTGAGTGCTTCATTCTTCCTTCTGTCGTCAAAATCCCTGGGCCAGCGCATGTGCAGTAGAGTGAAAAGCCAATTTTTTTGTTAAGGTTCGGCTTTTCACTCTACTGCATGCGAAGAAGGAAGAGGAGACCACGCTCACAGGTACCCTGACTGGTGCAGTTTTCTCCTAACAGGGGCACCAGCCCGGGGTAACATTTTGGCACCCCCAAGTGACTTAGCCTTTCCTTCTCCTTTAAGTCTTAAATTCTCTGATCCCTACACTTGTCTTAAAGTGATACTGACACCAGAAATTAAACCTTTTTTACATCTTTCATAACATTTGTCTTTGCATGAGCTTTATAATTTTGACATAAATGTATTTCCTGAGGCTTTTACATTTCCTATGTGATCCCCCATCTTTCTCTATGAGGGGGCGGCCATATTTGTGCAGCAGGAGGCCGTTGGCATTAGAAGCTATAACTGACAGGCTGAGAAGGGACAGTCAGGTTGGCAAAACAGTCGGGTTTAGGAACTTCAAGTAACAATTACTCACAAAAGCAGCCCTATCAGTGAAAAACGATCAACATGACCTATAGGCAACTTTTTATGTAGATTCATATTTTAAAAAGTAGTTTTTTCGTGTCAGTATCACTTTAATAACAGTGTTTACCAAATGGCATCTGCCTGTTTGCTGTGACTGTGAATTCCAAGACTGAAGAAAACAAGATTTAATTAATGTATATAGTGTAAGTAAATTTTATTTTGCTCAACTAACGTAATAGGAAAGAATTTGGAACATTTATCAAAACTCTTGGTGAAATGCTGTCCTGACAATAGAGCACAGGTCCCAACACATGAAAAACATTCCAATACAGGTAACTTGGTGGGGCGCATTTACTAAAGGGCAAATTGTTAATGTAAAACCTATTTTCCCCCAATTTTTTTTACTCCTGTATTGTTACAGACTGCGCATTTCACACATGATGATTGGCAGCCTCCCACAAAATTTTTTTTTTTAAATGAAATGATTTTAAATTAATAATATTCTCTTAACCTGTAAATTGTTTGAGGTTAATTAAAGTCATTAACATGTGTATACTGTTTGTCCAGGAATTTAGACAACACAGTTCATTCATCTCTCCCATTTTAGGCCATGGTTCACAAAGGGTTATTTGATGTTGTAATGGTCATTAGTTTTTAATTGAAATTGTTACCCACAAGGCTTATATATCCAGCCAAAGAGTTTTTGGCCTTTTGTGTGGTGTCCGTATTTTCTTGCTCCACAGTTGTGTGCTGCAGTTGGCATACCTATGGAAAACATCAAAAAGCCAAGAATCTTTAAGGAAAGATTGGCATTATTTGCAAATTTGTCTGATCCAAAAATTGTTGCAATGTTTCGCTTGAGCCATCCGGTGATTCTTGATCTATATGTCCATATAAGCCATGACCTTGAACCCATGATGGCTTAACATTACGCTGTGCCAGGCATGTGTAAGCTGCTATCTTATGCTTTCTTGGTAATCAAAGCTTCCAGCATGTACCATCACAAGTCATGGGAATTAGCCAACTAACATTATCCAGAAATATTCCGCAAGTGTTAGAAGCAATTCTTAAACAAACACACACTTATCTTGGCTTCCGAAATTCCTTCCAATGATTCGGTTTAAAATGCAGTTGTTAGGGTTAATGTTATGCAGCAAATACTCACAATGCAGATGTAGAGCAAACTGATTGGCAGGTATAATGTAGAGTAAGCGTAATAATGATGCACCACTGTGAGGAGTAGTTGGTAAGCAATCTTTATCCTTGGGGTTTCTACCTTAATTGACCAGATCTCAAACAGCAGACCTGGATCAGGGAGAAGATTATGCCTGGTACCCTTGTCAATACTGCAGTACCTACTCAAAGGCAACAGAGCCTGTAAAAGAGAATACGCCCAGCTTTCTCCCCTAGATGGAGCAAATAAGCTTCTCTTTTTAGCTTATTCTGACTATCCTCCTTTCATAGAAAGTGCTATTACAAAACATATCCTGTACTTTCCAAATCATGGGGTCCCTGCTCCTCGACTTCACTAGAGATATGATGGCTTTCTCTAGGGCTGAACACTTAGGGCCATGTGGATCCCAGGCTTCCTGGAGTACATCCACACAGATCAACTGCTGAAGGCCAAGGACAAAGAGCCACCCCTAAACACAAACTACATTAAAATGTGGCATAAGTGGTAAAACCTATGGGCCAATAAAGTTCAATATGTAAATAGGAAAAATAGTAACAGTGAAATAAGGAAGTGGTAGAGTTCAACGCTATATGGGATTCTAACTCTATAGGTCCCTACACTAGCAATGTAAACATCTGGGCACAAGTGGAAATAGGCATTCAGTTGCACACCCCTTATTTGTGTGCTACTGGGGGATAGATGAAATGCCTACGTGTGTAAAGTGCAGTGGAAGTCCTTAATTTAACCTTGTTCAAAGCAGGTGTTAGTTTACAGGGCTCTATTGAGCACAAGCACTTTCACAGTATGGGGCATATTTATGGATTTTTGCCTGTCTGGTTTCAGGCCAACGTTTGCACAAAATGCAAGTGAGTTCCCAAACTCAGTCATATTTTATGCAATCAATTGCTTTGGCATCCTACTGAATGTGTTATTGCGTATTTCGTTCCCACAAAAGGGTTTTTAAAAATAAAAAAAAATGCTGGCAAACTTTTAGGTTTTTTATTTTAATATAGAAATATATATAGAAATATAGTTTTTTTAATAACAAAAAAACAAACCTATTTGGTAGCAAGGCAAATCAATTGAGTGCGTGAAATGAAAGTAAGTAAAGGAACTTAGTGGCAATTTCTGCAATCATTTGCCAGAAACCAGAAAGATGAAAATTTATAAATCTGTCTTGTGCCCAATGAGTTAATGTAAGCCCAAGAAACCCAAGGGTCTAGCATACTCTTTTACAGAAGCATAGGTTAGTACAATTATATGAATTCATTTTTTCCTGTAGTTATTAAATCATTATATTGATATTTAAGGTAACTGCATCCAATGGCTGAAATCTATTTTAATGACATTCTAAATACATATTGTCCCATTTCGCTTTGCAGAAAAATTTGCTAAGCAGTGAAAAAATTCGCTCATCACTACTCAATAGCCCATGGAAGAAGTTGAGAACATGACAAACAGAGAAAGTGTTTTTTTCAAATTTGCCCAAAATGATTTCTATGTTGAATATACATGTTTTATATGTTAGAACATAATTTGGCTGGTCAGGGGAAACTTCTGACCTTTCTACTCGCTTTATTTTGCCTTGCCTAACCCCTTGGCTTCTGTGCTTGGATGAGCCATGGGGGGGCATGGTTGCTTGTACAGAAAGCACAACTTCTGGTCAAAATGTTGAATAAGACAAGGCTCTCACCTGGGCCCTGTAATGGATGGAACAAAAGTAGTCTAAATTAAAATTTTTTAAAAAGGCGGGGGATTGATACTGTGTGATTTAGGAAATGGCAAAATTACATCCATATTTGTAACCATATATTTTCATTAAGCCAACCCCTCATTTCTACAATATTATTTGAATGGTATTATTAGGCAGGACCCATTTTTATTTTTTTAACAATCCCTCTGGAGAAAGATCCCACATGGAACCACTAAACACATCAAGAGAGAAGACTTCACAAGCAATTTGATTTCTGATGGAGCTGCGGCATGGTGAAAAGAAACATTTGCTTTGATTATTCTTTTATGAACTACAAAGTATAGTGTGAAATCATAAAGTATTTCATCTTACATCAAAAGCATAAAATAAACATACTTTATAATATCTACTATGTATAATTCTTGGGATACAATTCTGATTTTCATTTCTGTTTCAGATAAAATGTGTCAGATGGTGTAACTTGTTATTTCTTAAATGTTATTTAGGTTAAATGATAACAAATGTTTTTTATAGGTCTCTAAAAGAACATCTTTTTTAAGTTTTTTTCCCCATTTTCCTTTTATTTTTCTCACCCAATAAATCTTTTATCATCCTCTACCAAAAACTTGGACTGATTTTGAAAAGATTTTGTGGTTGGTTTTATTGCCAGCTGTTTCAAGATGACACATTCTTTCTGCCGGTTATTTATAACTATCTGGAAAATGTGAACATTTAGGAATGATATGAATGAGGAGGCCTTTTTGGTAAACATACAAATAATTTGTTAACATAATTTTTTTTTAAAGATTTCATTCATAAATAAGAATGTTTCTGCCAAAAATATAGCGAATAAGAACACCATGTAATTATTTCCTTTAACATTTATCTTTGGAAACCTTTAGGATTGATACCAGAGTGGTTCATTGTATTTGCAATGTACAGGTATGGGACCCTTTAACCAGAATGCTCGGGACCTGGGGTTTTCCGGATAAGGGGTCTTTCCTTATTTCAGATCTCCTACCTTAAGTCTACTAAAAAGAATATTTAAACAGTATTTAAACCCAATAGTATTGCTTTGCTATAATAAAGATTAATTATTTCTTAGTTGGGATCAAGTACAAGTTACTGTTTTATTATTAAGGAAAAAGGAAACCATTTTTAAAAATGTGAATTATTTGATTGTAATGGAGTCTATGGCAGATGGCCTTTCCGTAATTTGGAAATTTCTAGATAATGAGTTTCCGGATAAGGGGTCAGATACCTGTACTACTGTATACATAGCAATTTCGGCTTCGCAGTTTAGAAGACCATATTTTAAAATGCAAATACTAGAGCAAAAAAGTACAGGATATAAGGGCCATATCATATAAAAAAACATTTGCTTTTGCCAAAAAAACATATATGGTTTAATGACTGAGAATAACATTTGAAAAAAAAATCCTTTTAAAATAGGTTTTAGCAGCTTCTTGTCTGTTTCCATATTCCCTGGTAGTCGTCCTTTTTTGTGTGTTATCGGCTGTATAATTCTTATTGAGTCTCAATTAAAAAAGAGCTTGCAATCTAAATTATTTTTTATATCACAGCCTTTCAGACCCCTTAAGCAAAGTGGCGGATAGTAAGAACAAATAGAACAAGAACAAATATTGAACCTATTATTCAGAATGCTCGAGATCTGTGGGTTTCCAGATAAGGGGCCTTTCCATAAGTTGGATCTCCATTTCTTAAGTCTTCTCAAAAGTTATTTAAACATTACATAAACCCAATGAGATTGTTTTAACTCCAATAAGGATGAATTATACCTTAGTTGGGATCAAGTACAAGGTACTGTTTTATTATTACAGAGAAAAAGGAAACATTTTTAAAAATGTTGAATTATATGATTAAAATGGAGTCAATGGGGTTTGCAGAGAATGGATTTCATGCCTGTATTTGTTTACCTTTTCCTATCCCCTTTGTTTTCAATTCAATTTTTATTTGTTTTGTCAAAAAGATTAATTAGATGATACAGAAAAAATAAGGGGGATAGGGGACAAGTATACAAACTTATGAATAAAGAAAATGAGCAGTAGCATGTATCATAACAAAAGTTTACAATTTGTTGTTACGGTATAATTATTTGTATTTAAAATTTGTTATTTATTATTCTCTCTTGTATAACTGTGATTAGCTGTTAGTGATTTATACAAGGATAAGCAAAAAGCAAAATAAGAACCGCACACAGTTTGCCATAGAAAAGGTGTATACCTAATTTTTATTTGGCCACAGAGAGTGCAACAGATGTTTCCATCAATCAAGAGCAACTTATCATAATTTACACACAGCTAGAACCTTAGAACTAAAACCAAAATAAAACATATTCTATTCTGAAAGTAAAGTATGTCTATATATTTTACATAATTTCAGGTATAAATAAAAAAAATTCTTCATATAGCAGTATCCTTTTTTAAATATTTAAAGCTTTTAACTTCAGTGAATGCTACAGTGAGAATTGTTTTTCAATCAAGGCTTTCTTGTTTACAGTAGAATAGAAAATATTTTTAATATGGTATTATATGCACAAGAAAAAATACCATAAACTTTCCATTCCCAGTTGGGCAGTATTTTCCCAAGAGCAGTGTTAAATTTTTAAGACATATAATACAAAGAAAATTAATTTAGTGGAATGGCTAAAATGACAAGATTCAAGCAATCTTGGCATAGGGCCTTATTTGTTGAAGCGGACTAAAGCTTTCAATATAAACTCTATACATGGGATACAACTACAATACTTGGGAAAAAATAGGCAGACTAGCCCAAGACCTATTATGCTGATAAGAAAAAAGGAGCAACTTTTTGATAAATGTAGATGCTACATTTAGCATCTCAGTGATAAAATACCCTTTATTTTATCACTGAGATTTTAGTACAAATTGACCTTTGCTGGTTTGAAGAGACTTAATATGTACTTCAGTGTACAAGTCTACCCACAAAACAATGACCCATATGTAAAAAAGACACCTCTAACCTACAGCAACCAATAATATATTTGTTTTTAAACAGGTGACCAGTAAATAATAATATATGGTGCTGATTTCACTTTGGACTAAAAATTAATTCTATCTCTAAAAATGGCCCTCTCTATAGATCCTCTCAGTTCTCTGTCCGTGTTTCAATTGAAGGGTGGGCATGTCATAACAGTCCCTGCCAGAAGCACAGCAGGAGGAGGATAGCCAATCACAGCCTTGCACTCACACAAGCAAACACAGACTTCAGTTCCCTATTAGGTCAGCCTAGCTGCTGATTCCTACAGTGCCTGTACTGAGAGCTGGCAGCTCCCCTGCACATCCAGAGAATTCAGCCAGCAGGAAGTGGAACATATGAGCGGGACTAGTGAGGTTTTGGTGGAATTTCTCAATAAATCAGTCGGAAACACAACTTTTTTAACCACAATCCTTCTATATTTAGATGAGTAAAATTCACTGGTAATTTCCTAATTTTTATATGATATATCTCCTTAAACAACATTCATCTAAGCCCATCGCTTGCCTCAATTAAAGAAATGACTGATAAATATAATTCACCTTGCAGGGAAGAATCAACCTCGTCATAATAAAATTTCCCTTCTGAAAGTGATATTTGTTTCTCACAGGGCCCAGTAAAATATCTCTAACTGGTGTTTTTAATGTAAATCAATGGGAAAAAAGAGCTACAAGTATGTGCCACATTGCAAATGTGATGGAAGGTTCTCCTCAAAAGAACATCAACTGAACTTGCTATGGCCACACACAACCATACCTGACATGGTCATAGAATTTCTAATATCATTTTTCTTTCCTTTGTATTTATATAGCTCTAAAAGGCTAAGTTCCCAACACAAACACTACTGGCAGACAAGGTTTTTTTTTTGTTTTTTTTTTATAAAGTGCTAGCTTGTTGCTGCTGTATAAATAAATGATTGATTGATGATGATTATGATGATGATGAAAGAAAGAAAGAAAGAAAGCAAAGCAAAACAGAGTCTTAAATATCTACACCTTAAACTGACAAGATTCAACTGTGGTCCATAAGACCTTCTCAAAATGAAAGGAAACTGTTGGCACGTGAAACTGAAATCATTCTAAATCATATAAATCTGTACCAAAAGCTGAGTAATAACAGATTATTAAGCAGGCTTATTTAACAATGTTTTGGTTAAACTAGCAGTTTATTACATTTCTGGATAATTCATTTTAAATCAGACTGTTTTAATCAGGAACATATCTCTGCAATAATTTCCCAATGTAATTTACTTTCTGATTCTGTTTATAAAGGAGATGCCGCTGTTCCATGGGATTAAAATGTGTCTTCGGGATTTGGCTGCACCTACTTAGAAATCTCTCACACATTACAGGATTGTTTAGCATATGTACAAATGTACTGCTGTAAAACCAGTTAAATTGTTGATTTAGCTACATTTTTTTGCATTAGAAAGCGGCATATGTCAGTGTTTTTTTGTAGCACCAAATTTTCAAAGCTGTTTTGCGAAAAAATCATCAATGGCAAAATGTGGAATTTCACAGTAATTTGGCCACGGTGGTACTTTTATTGCCAGACCGTCCTTAAACATTTTGCGCTCTTTCACTTCAGGGTCCTTTTCTAGGCATTAAATATATTTTCTGGGGGGGCAGCCTAAGCTTTCGAAATATGCTAGAATTTTTTTGTAATTCCACTTCTATAACGAGATATAGGCTGCCTAAAAAATTAAGAAAATTTTATTTTTTCTATAATATAAACATGTATAATACAACTTATTTGGAAAGTCCAATGTCCCCTGTACGCACCAATACCAAATATGTATAGTTTTATGGAGATTTATCACAGGTAAAAAAAACTCCCAGCAGTACACTACCAAATTTCCAAAGCACTGCTCCAGAAAACTGCATACTTTAGATTTCTAGGTTAAATATTCCATTTACAGCAGATTTACCCTAGAAAACTATACATTTTTGGAAAGAACATATTCTGATTACCTCAGAAAACTCCTCCCAATTACTAAGTTGCAATGCTTTCCTAAATGTATCAGTTTTTATAAAAAAAAATTGACATTTTTAAAAAAGAATTTCAAACTTTGCAGTCAACAGGGGTCCACTGAACAGTTGATGCCCAATGTGTATAGATTTACCTATGTATGTCGCTCACAGAGGCCCCAACACTAAAATACCCCCATATGATGTATCATTTCTGTCATTTCCACTATTGCAAAATTAACATGTTTACATCATTTTACGTGGGATAAAGCTACAAAAAAATATGCTTACCCCAGAAATTCATGTATTTTTGGAAAGTACACATTCCTCCAAATCTAAAATGGGTACACATATCTTTCTACTCCAAAGTACCAAGCTGCAAAGCTTTCCTAAAATTGGCAATTTTGATTATGCATCTGAAAATCCCCTCAAAGCTTTCAGTTTGCAGCATCTTATCTCCCACATATCATTAGTTACCAAGGTAAAACACCCTAAATATGTATTCCAGGGGTCCACTGAAATGTTTATCAATGTACATGGCACACAGAGACCCCAAGATATACCTTGTGCATACCAATTTCATGACTTACATTTACCTTAATCATAAAATCACGGACAGTTTTATGTGTGGAAAAGCTGCAAAAAAGTATGATGGCCCCTGAAAACCATATATTTTTGTAAACTACACATTCTAAAATGGGTAAAATGGGTAAATATTTTTTTCTACCCCAAGCCACCAAACAGCAAAACTTTCCTAAAATTAGCAGTTTTTATGACATTTCTGAAAATTGCCTAAAAATGTTGCGATTTGTTATTCATCTCACACAATTTTTTAACATACAAAAGCAAATCACCCCAAATATGAATGCATATTCATATATATATATATATGTCCAATATGCATAGACATACCAAAGTATGTGGTATGTACAGACCCAAAAGGAAATTGTGCATATGAATTTTCTAATCTGCCAACTCTTTCTGCAAACAGAACCCCCGGACTGTGTATTATGTGTCATAAGACCATTAACTGTATGGAGACCCCTATAATACCATATAGTTTTAAAAAGTACACATTCTGATAAATCCGAAACAGGTAAACATGTCTTTCTACACCACTTTCTGAAAATTGCCTAAAAATGTTGCAATTTGCAGCATTTATCTCACACAATTTCTTAAATTCTGTATTTTAAAGCTATTTTAAACTGGAAGTTCAGCTCTTAAAGTTACAAGGAACGGCTTTTTGCTGCCCCTGGTAACTTACGGGTTGCTGCCTTCTTGATAATTGCTTTGAGAATAATGTGCTAAAAAACTTTGTTTACAGACACAGCCTAAAAACTGTAGAGTAGCTTATATAACATAGATTAAAGGGGATGTAAAGTCAAAAATCATAATTCTTTTGTGTGTCATTTAGACCAAATGAAATAAATTTGCAATATAAACCTATAAAAATTTAACTGCTTTGCCATCTGTTTTTTTAGAACAACATCTTATATAAGTACTTTTCTATTTTAGGGCTATATATATGAATTCTGAATTAAAGTTATATCCCCTTTAAAGCATTTGATCCAGAAAGTGCTTTTGTTGATCCTGTGTTTTCTCTAAATAATTATTTTTATTACCTTATTGTTGTTTTATTGGGTTGGAACAACTGTCAATTATCAAGAAAAAAGCTGCCAATGTAATCATAAAATGTTATGATATTTCTGTATTTAACCAACAATAACATTTAGACAGAAACTGAAGTACACCAAAAGCCAGCTTGAATATATTGCAATATATGGACAAACAATTCATGTTTTGCTTGAAGGGGAGGGCATTTCTTGGTAGCATAATGTCTTAATGTCCTGTATATATTTATAATCGGTGAGTGCAGAGGACCTTTTACCTCTGTCTTTATGAATTGCACTTCTGTCTAATGCAGGGATCCTCAACCTTTCTTACTCGTGAGCCACAGTCAAATGTAAAAAGTTCATGGAGGAGTCAAATAAGGGCTAAGATTGGCTATTAGGTAGCCTCTATGCAACATCCAAGGAGTTGGTGAGCAACATGTTGCCCCCAAGCCACTGGTTGGGGATCACTGTATTACATACTTAAAATTAACGTAAAGGTAAACTACCATTTAAAGGGGAATTAGCATATAAACAACAATTTAATATAACTTTTAGCCCATAGAAATAAGAAACTTTCTATAGATAAATATTATAAATGATATACTGTTTAAGAAATAATCATGGCAATCTGTTTCTCTACAAGCAGTCTTTTGGGCAGATTTATCGGATTCGATCTTGAATTCTTTTCTCGGTTTGTGAAAAAAAGTAGTAAAGCAGTAAAAACAGTGTATATATGCAAAATGTTGCATAAAAGAATTTATAAAGTAGAAGCTGCCAAGTTTCTATAGAAGTCAATGGAAATTGTCTTAAACACAAACAAACTTGTTTCTTTCTAACTTTATTAAATTTGAGATTTTCTTGATGAACAGTTAATTTCTAATGTCTCATTGGTCTGCTCTCTCTTTACCTTGGCGATGCATTAGCCCTATAAAACTTGAAAAAAAATGTGAAATGATAAAACAACAATAAAGGCTGAAACACTGAAAGGCCCTGAAGGCCCTGCTGGTGATCACTAACTACAAGTATATTTGGAATTCCGAAGACCATTTAAGTCATGTGTCTCATTCGTGTATAGCTTCCATTAAAAGTGACATATGTTCCTGTTTGACACTCAAATTTGATACAGTAACTAAAATTCAGCAGATTCAGTTATTAACTATTTATTATATGAAGATTGTTGTGCAATTAATTAGTTAAATGCATTCTTATGGAAAATTGTGAGTTTTCATGTGTATTTTAGACTTCAACATTTTAATTGCAGTTTCCTCAATAAAACTATTGGAAATCATCCATGTTGCCATTAGCACATACAAAAAAAAAAACCTGTTAACAATATGTTATCCAGACACAGAAACTTTATAATTAATGTTGGAAAGGCCTTCAAAGTCTAATGACTAAAATTTTTACCTATAAAATTACTGGATTTCATTCAAAGCTGCTCTGTATTTTTACTGTGAAGAAAATGTAAAGAGAGGGAGATGGATTTGGTTGGATTAAATAAAAGAAAGTGTGAGATTTAACTCTAAAATTACAAACTCTTCTGGCCTTTATTGAACTGAAAAAAGAGCTTGAAAAAAAGGCCAGAAGGGCCTGAAATGCTGTGTGTACTGTTCAGATTTTGGCCATCATGGAATAAAGGCCTTTTATTTTAAAAGAAATTCTCCTGACTGGCGCTGTTCATTACGGACTTGGTAAATATTGTAACACGTGATTGCTACTGAAATCTGCACCGAATACTTGAAAGTATTGGTGTGGAAGAAGTGTGCTGTTTCGCTCTGTTTTAACATTTTATTTGAGTCTCAAAGTAGTCAGCCTGATCAGCAGGAGAATAAGGGGGCAGGCTTAGGTAAGTGTTCCAAACCATATTCTTATATTAAAAATCATGAAAAGGCTGCATATTTTTTAATCAATGTATATTGCAAGGTTGCTTGAAATTATGTTTACTTTTCAAAATGCTTCATTTCTTTTAAGGAGGAGTTCATCCTAAATGCTTTAAACTACCATCCAACCCCAGTTAATAAGCCTATGATCCCCTAGGTGGTCAAAAATTCCAGCTTTAGGCAATGTACATAGCAGCATAGAGTAAACAGTTGTCAAGATAAAAGTTTCGAAATAGCTTTCCCTCTGTAAAATCACATTTCAAATAGGCCACTCCCGTCCCGTCAGAAAACTGATCAGAGAGACACCATAAGGACTGATTTAACAGGTATTAAAAGAAGCTTTAACAGTGGCCTGCTTACTTTTTTTTTATGGAACAATGATTTTCTAACACTGTGAAAGCATTGTTGGTGGTTTAATAAGATTTGGACATTGAAGGTGAACAACCCCTTTAAGGATGCAATAGGGCCAACTATCTCTGCTGTCTTCAAGTAATATAGATAAGTGATTAACAACAGAACACATTTAGCAGCCCTGTGTACAATCTATTGAAAACTAAGCCACCTGCCATAACAAGTTTAAATATAGAAACAAATACTAAATAGTCACATAGTAGCTGAATCAAACTCAACCTTTTGCTGAAATAAATTGTGGCAAACTTCCAAATGATTCATAAGGTGAGATGTGCATACTGATATGGGGCATTATATATGAATATGAATGTATTTATTTATATAACACTACTTTTGTATGCAGCTCTGTACAGCAGAACAATAAATTAATAGAACGAACAGGGGTCAATACAATGATAAATACAAAGTTCAGTTACGTTATAGGTTTAAACCTAAATTCCAAAGGGACAAGAGGAAGGAGATCCCTGCCCTGTGGAGCTTACAGTCTAAGCAATGAGTAACTTACAGGCACAAATAGGTGGTCATCATGGGGACTAAAATGTTGTATGCATGGTCATATAAACAATGGAGTTTGTTTTCCCAGATAATGGAGGTCAACATCAATAGATGAGAACTCATACACAAATTGCTTTTAGTGTTCCTTTACAACAGTGTAACTAATACACAAGCATTAGCTTTTCCTTAACTTGCTCAAGTCTATTCTAAGTTCTGGACATTAGTGGAAAGTAAAAAAGCAGATGAAGTGTGGCGGGGTTGGTGGTTAAAAGTGGAAGCAGCAATTTAGATGGATGGCACAAATAAAAAACCAACAAAACTAAATGAAATTCTTGTGGTATCAGGTAATTACATTAGTGGATAAAAAAAGCAACTTGTAGCAATAAAGTGTGGGCGGAGGCAACATGAATTGCAAATGCGGCTATAAATGTTGGTCATACTGTCAGGGATATGTAATGTCACACTTCCCGTATTACACTGTGTTTCTTTTATTATGAGAAATTAAAAAGAATGTAGCCAACTCTTATGTGGAAATACAAATTAAACATATCTTGAAACTTTATTTCCCAGTGTGCTTCATATACAGATATGGGATTCATTATCTGGAAGCCTATTATCCAGAAAATTCTGAATTAAGGGAAAACCATCACCCATTATTCAAATAATCTCCCATTTAATAAAAAAAAAAAATCAAAATTTTCAAACTATTTCTTTTCTCTGTGATAATGAAACAGTAACTTGTACTTGATCCAAACTAAGATATAATTAATCATTATTGGATTACATTTTTAGTACACTTAAGGTATGGAAATCCAAATTATGTCAAGATCTCATCTGTGGAAACCCTGGGTCCCGAATTCTGAATAATAGGCTTCATACCTGTATAAGCAAAAAAAAATGTTTTAAATGTAAAAATCAAAAGTTACAAATAGAGAATAACCAATAGGCATCTGCTGAACAGCGGAAGTGACATACTACAGATTCAGGAAGCTATGCTTGCTTTATGTATATAGGGAAGGCAAGGGTTTGCTGAGAAATTTTAGTGCGGAGAACATGTAAATGCAATTATGTTTACAATTATCATTATATCTGAAGATTATATAGGAGAGGCATATGTGCAGCTGCACACAGAAATGCAATGGTATTATGGAGATGCCATTGACTTTTTCTTTAAGTACCAAACATTCTTTCATATTGCTTGCCTCTTTTATGTGCCTCTTGCAGCCCAACACTCAGTAGACAGCTACAGACAAGGAAACATTAAAGAGGGTTTGCAACCAAAAACACCCACCTAGCTACAACCCAGCTATGCACACTTATGCCCAAACCATGCCCTTTCCTTGGCAATCTCCATCAATTTCACATAGACTTCTGCCTGGACTCTTGACTATCCCCCCCACCTTTGCTCTAGTGACTTAAAAGTGGTCTCCACCCAATGTGAAAAAATGTGATTTTAAGAAACCTTTCAATATATACAACCCGGATTCCAAAAAAGTTGGGATACTAAACAAATTGTGAATAAAAACTGAATGCAATGATGTGGAGGTGCCAACTTCTAATATTTTATTCAGAATAGAACATAAATCACGGAACAAAAGTTTAAACTGAGAAAATGTACCATTTTAAGGGAAAAATATGTTGATTCAGAATTTCATGGTGTCAACAAATCCCAAAGAAGTTGGGACAAGGCCATTTTCACCACTGTGTGGCATCTCCCCTTCTTCTTACAACACTCAACAGACGTCTGGGGACCGAGGAGACCAGTTTCTCAAGTTTAGGAATAGGAATGCTCTCCCATTCTTGTCTAATACAGGCCTCTAACTGTTCAATCGTCTTGGGCCTTCTTTGTCGCACCTTCCTCTTTATGATGCGCCAAATGTTCTCTATAGATGAAAGATCTGGACTGCAGACTGGCCATTTCAGTACCCGGATCCTTCTCCTACGCAGCCATGATGTTGTGATTGATGCAGAATGTGGTCTGGCATTATCTTGTTGAAAAATGCAGGGTCTTCCCTGAAAGAGATGACGTCTGGATGGGAGCATATGTTGTTCTAGAACCTGAATATATTTTTCTGCATTGATGCTGCCTTTCCAGACATGCAAGCTGCCCATGCCACACGCACTCATGCAACCCCATACCATCAGAGATGCAGGCTTCTGAACTGAGCGTTGATAACAACTTGGGTTGTCCTTGTCCTCTTTGGTCCGGATGACATGGCGTCCCAGATTTCCAAAAAGAACTTTGAATCGTGACTCGTCTGACCACAGAACAGTCTTCCATTATGCCACACTCCATTTTAAATGATCCCTGACCCAGTGAAAACGCCTAAGCTTGTGGATCTTGCTTAGAAATGGCTTCTTCTTTGCACTGTAGAGTTTCAGCTGGCAACGGCGGATGGCACGGTGGATTGTGTTCACTGACAATGGTTTCTGGAAGTATTCCTGTGCCCATTCTGTGATTTCCTTTACAGTAGCATTCCTGTTTGTGGTGCAGTGTCGTTTAAGGGCCCGGAGATCACGGGCATCCAGTATGGTTTTACAGCCTTGACCCTTACGCACAGAGATTGTTCCAGATTCTCTGAATCTTCGGATGATGTTATGCACAGTTGATGATGATAGATGCAAAATCTTTGCAATTTTTCGCTGGGTAACACCTTTCTGATATTGCTCCACTATCTTTCTGTGCAACATTGTGGGAATTGGTGATCCTCTACCCATCTTGGCTTCTGAGAGACACTGCCACTCTGAGAAGCTCTTTTTATACCCAATCATGTTGCCAATTGACCTAATTAGTGTTATTTGGTCTTCCAGCTCTTCGTTATGCTCAAATTTACTTTTTCCAGCCTCTTATTGCTACTTGTCCCAACTTTTTGGGGATTTGTTGACACCATGAAATTCTGAATCAACATATTTTTCCCTTAAAATGGTACATTTTCTCAGTTTAAACTTTTGTTCCGTGATTTATGTTCTATTCTGAATAAAATATTAGAAGTTGGCACCTCCACATCATTGCATTCAGTTTTTATTCACAATTTGTTTAGTGTCCCAACTTTTTTGGAATCCGGTTTGTATTAATGAAACATTCCCAATTGTTTTAAAGTTCTTTGTAAATGCAATAGCAATTTAAACTAGTAAAACATGACAGGATAAATCAGTTCTCCTCCAGGTCAACTGGCTTCTGATACATTGTTTCACTATGTAGTAGTGCAGAGAATATAAACAGTCAGATAATGCTTCAGTTGCATTACATTAACAAATAACTGCTTAGGCATTGAAAATTGGATAGTTAGCAGAGTATAGACTCCAGTATTAATGTACCTCCCTTCCCCACATAAAGCTCATACAGAAACAATAAATTGGTAATAACGTGGATGGTGGGCAAGCTAGGCTCAATTAGCAAATAGAAATAATTATGGTATGAGATAATCAAAAGAAAGACTCCACTTTGCACCCTCCCATCTGTTAAAGCAGGGTATGGCATCCCTTATCTGCAAAGCTGTTATCTAGAAAGCTCTAAATTATGGGAAGGCCATCTCCCATACAGTCCATATAAGTAAATAAATCTATTTCTAGAAATACATTTTCCTTTTTCTCTGTACTTGATCCTATCTAAGCTGCATACATGAATATTGGTAACAAAACTATCCTTCTGATTTTATATAATGTTTAAATGCTCTTAGCAGATTTAAATTATGCTAATCCAAATTACAGAAAGATCTCTTATCTGGAAAAACACAGGGCAAAACAAATTACGGATAACAGTTCCTATAGCAGTACTACAAGGTGGAGAAAATCACACACATAACCTGGGAACTAATTTGCCAGGGATCTCAAGGTCAGGTACTGCCTGGGATTTAAAATAGGCCTTGGCATTTCAAGTACACAGAGGCCAATAAATAGTGAAATAGTCTATGAAATCTTACAGCATCATTTGCCAGAACACAGATTGCCAGTCCAGGCCTGTAAAGGTTATACTTTACTAAATGAATTAATTAAATGGATGCAAATGGAGCTACTTTACATAAGATGGCAAACGAATAGTGCAATTGTATCATCATGCAGAAAATACCTTGAGCACTAAAAGTCCTTATTTCTTGATAACACAAAAAAATGGTTTTGAAAGGAGACCCAGCTCTTTGAAATTAACATATCAGAGACATACATTTCACTGTAAGATTTGTTATTCAGTGAAAAAGAGAAATGGTCTATAGTTGGAGGAGGTGTAGCCTACATTTAAATTAGACAAGGATTTTTATTACCACTAAGCCCAAATACCCAGTAACATATGAGAATTTAATGGCTGAAACTTGCCAATAAGTTTTCTTTTCATACTGCTGGAGAACCTAAATTCACTAGCAATTTTGCATCCAAAAAAATGTCTCTTTTTTAAAATCCGTTGTAAGTATTTCTGCAGCTGTGATTAGTAGTTTTGTGTATTGCATAGTCATATTATATGATTAGGAATAAAGGCAATAACATTTTTCAACTCCAATATGTTGGGTGGCCTGTTTCACATGCCCATAACAACAGGCACTCTCTTCTAGTCAGAAGAACTACATTCCACTAAGATGAGAAGTACGTGCAAACGCAAAAGCTAGCTATAGATCAGCTTGCAAGGTCACTTATCAAGAGAACACTGCACCAAGTTACTGTTATGTCCTCACCTAATAAGATTTTTAAATTTCCCTAAAAAGTATCTGCCCATTTCCTAACCAGATATTGTTCAGACATGCTGCTATTTTGAAGCCATAAACCAATATGCTGCTGACAAGCTGCTGGATAGAGAGGCTGATTCAGCAACCAATGTCATTCTGCGTCAGGCCATCTTAAGAGTCATGGCAATTCCTATTCTCGATTTCATCAGTGCAGCCCTTTTTCCCTTAAAGGAGAAGGAAAGTTTGAATCACTAGAGGGTGCCAAGTGTTAGGAAAAGGATGGGTCCATGGTGCTTGCTGTTAAAGGACGTCAACCCCAAAAATATATATATATTTTTTTGCCTTATAAAAGAAAACATAATTCCAATTTTTAGTGCATTAAAAGTTATTTGTAATTGTAATTAATGGCAATGACAGTTCCTTTCTGATAGAAAAACAATTTTGCCTCCCTTGGACACAACGACACATGTTATACCTTAGGGGTATAACAGAACAGGCAACAAGCAGCCAGTCTTTAGAGATCTGTCTGTGTATGCTTAAGCTGGGTTTCTGTGTTCTACAACTCAAAGCAGAAGCCCTGAGTTCATTAAACTGATCTTTGTATTCCTGGACTTCACATGTGGATGACAGCTGAACTGCTCTGATAACTGTTCTGCCGCACACATTTGTTTCACCTTTTCTACTGCAAACAAGAATAAAACTCTGCACTTATATAAGGCTGGCATGCTCCATCTGTTTCTTCTTTACCTACTGGAGCCCTCGCTAATCTGCTTTTTATGTGATGACTGCACTTTGCATTGCTAACAATATTCCTCTTAAAATTCCTTTTATAATTTTAAAACCCTTTTTTTAAATAATTATTGCCATGATTTATTTTAATATCTGCAAATAGTTTAAATCCTGTAATGTGACAATTTTCTAAACAGACTTCAGCCAGCCTAGTTTTGTATCATGTATGTTTAATTATTGCCCTTTATTCAACTTACATATATTTGCACCTGCCTAATAAAACATCCCACCATAATGAGAGTTTTACAGTGCCACTTTAGTATGCAGACTATACATTTCTGAACTGCAAAACTTTGCACAGATTGGAAACAATTGGGCCAAGATTTATTAAAGGCTATATTGGCCTGATATCTACAGTGGATTCCAAAGCAGCCAAGTCACATTAACATGTACCTGGAAAACCTGCTCATTAATAATATAGAAGGGTAGATTTAGCTAGGAGAATATACTTGGAAAAATTCAGCATAGCTCTAAGTTGACACAGACACATACATTTAGTGCTTTTATTTCATTGCATGTAGAACCAGTCATGTAAGGAACAGTAAAGAACAGACAAATACTGCTTTTAACAGCACTTACTTTACAATTAACCTTAAAGCCACGAAAATGTACAATACATGTTTATTTGAAAATTGCTTAGAAATACTGTATATTCTGTTTATATTGTGCAAAATGTTACATTTGGATTTGCAATCTCTTTTATATACTAACAATTGTAACAAAAAAGAATAAAGACCCATGGTCGGACTGGCCACCAGGGCACCCTGGATGCAAATGCTTTTTAAATGAGCATTAAGTATGAGCATTTGTGCCTCTTAGTGCTCTAGCACAAGCGTCTGTAGTAGTCTTCTCATACCCACATTCTAAGCTATTTCCTGCAATACAACAATATAATAAAATATTTTTGGTGGTTTTGAAATTGTCAATATAATTGCTACTGAGAGCAGTATCTATCTTCACTGCTGACTCTGACTCCTAAAACAATGTAACAGAAACAGAAGCTACATTGCTTTAAAATTAGAGAACAGAAAATTCTCTAATTTTCTTTTTTTGAATCCCTGATTGGAGCTTTCTTCTTGTGGATTCTCCAATCAGAGCACAGCTTTCTTGACAGACAGTAAAATTGACCAATCAAGGTACAGATGCAGACAGGGCTCGGTGAGATATTACAGATTGAAGACAGCGCAGAAATAAAGACTGAAAAGAAAAATCTGCAGGCTTTAAACTTTACCTAAGAACCAACTTTGAACTTTTGCTGCAGTTTTCATCCCACGGGTACTATACTGCATATTTTCTAATGGCTGAATCACTAGCTGAAATTAAATTGTTTTTTTGTCACCTGACATATATAATATCCCTATCACCTACCCTAACAAATGGATGGTAAGTGAACTCTTTCCCCCTGAAAAAGCTCATTGTGCTTTTATATATTTGTTGTTGTTGTTTTTTGCACTTTCAATTTTTTTTTTTACTTTTGTCATTGTTTTGTTCATTTCTAGTTAGTTACAGTGGGGCCAATGTTGTGTATCAGTGCCAGTGTTATAGTGCCAGGGCCTGAATATCTGCCATCAGTGCCCACTGCTTCTCCCGGCATATAAATGTGCTGGTTTTGTATATAAAGACTGCGTCTCACTGTATATAATGGTCCTGGAAAGTCAGTACCCACTGCCTCTTTCTCTATAAAACTAACTTAACACATCTAAAGGGAAGGTTCACTTTTAAGTTAACTTTTAGTATGTTATAGAATTGCCTATTCCTAGCAACTTTGCAATTGGTCTTCTTAATTAATATTTTTATAGTTTTTGAATAAGTAAACCTGGTTGCTAGGTAAATAAGACCCTAGCAACCAGATAGCTGCTGAAATACCAAATAGAGAGCTGCTGAACAAAAAGCTAAATAACTGAAAAACCATTAAAAATAAAAGAGGACCAATTGCAAATTGTCTCAGAATATCAATGTCTTCATCATATTAAAAGTTAATCTAAAAGTGAACTTTAAGCTAACTGATCCCAAACACAAATGTATGGAGAACCCCTAACAGAAGTGCCTGTATGAGGGTTAAAAAAAGCACTCCCACCCGCACTTTTGCACAGTATCCCTGGAAGTCAGTGGGAACTGCAAGAGGTAGTTGGGGGTTCATTTTTTACACCAGCAGCGAATCCACTAAGTCTCACATTAGATGTAGGTCAGTCTATGCATGGCCCACATTTAGCCTCCCCAAACCCTCCGCCTATGATTAGAAAATGAAGAATAGCCTAAAATGTTTCATGCCTAAAGGGCATTTACTCAGAGGCACATATAGGGAAATACTCATCAGCCTATAAGTAAGTGTTCCTTTTAGGCACAAAACACATTAGGCTGTTCACCATCTTTAATAAACAGATTAACCTTTTACAAATTTTGCCATATGCATCTTTTGGAGGGGTTTATATAACTGTCTATGTGATTCAATATTACAGTGAGGAACATAAGTATTTGAACACCCTGCAATTTTGCAAGTTCTCCCACTTAGAAATCATGGCGGGGTCTGAAATTCACATTGTAGGTGCATTCCCACTGTGAGAGACAGCATTTAAAAAAAAAAATTAGGAAATCACATTGTATGATTTTTAAAGAATGTATTTGTGTTGCACTGCTGCACATAAGTATTTGAACACCTGAGAAAATCAGTGTTAATA
The DNA here is from genome assembly GCF_000004195.4 of Xenopus tropicalis. Classification (NCBI taxonomy): domain Eukaryota; kingdom Metazoa; phylum Chordata; class Amphibia; order Anura; family Pipidae; genus Xenopus; species Xenopus tropicalis. The sequence goes on from NC_030681.2 coordinate 87,603,446, forward strand.
TTTGGTACAGAAGCCTTTGTTTGCAATTACAGAGGTCAAACGTTTCCTGTAGTTCTTGACCAGGTTTGCACACACTGCAACAGAGATTTTGGCCCACTCCTCCATACAGATCTCCTCTAGATCTGTCAGGTTTCGGGGCTGTCGCTGAGCAACATGGAGTTTTAAGCTCCCTCCAAATATTTTCTATTGGATTTAGGTCTGGAGACTGGCTAGGCCACTCCAGAACCTTGATATGCCTCTTACGGAGCCACTCCTTGGTTATCCTGGCTGTGTGCTTCGGGTCATTGTCATGTTGGAAGACCCAGTCACAACCCATCTTCAATGCTCTGACTGAGAGAAGGAGGTTGTTCAAAAGGCTCAAAATACACAGCCCCATTCATCCTCTCCTTAATACAGTGCAGTCGTCCTGTCCCCCAGAAAAGCACCCCCAAAGCACGATGTTACCAACCCCTTGCTTCACAGTAGGGATGGTGTTCTTGGGATGCAACTCATCCTTATTTTTCCTCCAAACATGGCGAGTGAAGTTTAGACCAAAAAGTTCTACTTTGGTCTCATCTGAACACGACTTTCTCCCATGCCTGCTCTGGATCATCCAGATGGTCATTGGCAAACTTCAGACGGGCCTGGACATGTGATGACTTGAGCAGGGGAACATTCCGTGCAATGCATGATTTGAAACCATGACGGCGTAGTGTCCTACCGACAGTGACCTTTGAAACTGTGGTCCCAGCTCTCTTCATGTCATTGACCAGCTCCTCCCTATTAGTTCTGGGCTGATTCCTCACCTTTCTTATCATCAGTGATACCCCACGAGGTGAGATCTTGCATGGAACCCCCAGTCCTAGGGAGACTGACAGTCGTCTTTAACCTCTTCCATTTTCTAACAATTGCTCCAACAGTGATCTATTTTCACCAAGCTGCTTGGCAATTGCCCCGTAGCCCTTTCCAGCCTTGTGGAGGTCCACAATTTTGTCTCTGGTGTCTTTTGACAGCTCTTTGGTCTTGCCCATGGTAGTAGTTGGAGTCTGACTGAGGGTGGACAGGTGTCTTTAAAGAGCTCAGACAGGTGCTACTAATTTAGATAAATGAGTGGAGTAGAGGTGGACATTTTAAAGGCAGAGTAACCGGTCTTTGAGAGCCAGAATTCTTGCTGATTGCCAGGTGTTCAAATACTTTTGTGCAGCAGTGCAATACAAATACATTCTTTAAAAATCATACAATGTGATTTCCTGAATTTTTTTAAAAAATTCTGTCTCTCACAGTGGGAATGCACCTACAATGTGAATTTCAGACCCCTCCATGATATCTAATTGGGAGAACTTGCAAACTCGCAGGGTTCAAATACTTATGTTCCTCACTGTGCATACCCTATGACTTGGGCTCTAATGTGTATCTCCCACTCTAATTACAGCCATTTGGATGGCTTTATTAACTTCAGCTCATAATTCTACTAATTTAGGATAGATGGATTTTTTGTGATTGAAAACAATAAGAAAAAAGCACAGGTCCTATTCATTAGATGTATGTTGAACAAGTGTATATTGCCCCCTTAAAGGAACAGTAACACCAAAAAAAAAATGAAAGTGTTTTAAAGTAATTAAAATATAATATACTGTTGCCCTGCACTGGTAAAATGTCTATGAAGTGTCTCATTCATCCAGGTCATGATATACATTATCTAGTAGAATTTCTAAAACAACTCAGAAAAGTCCAGTTGTTTTAGACTTAATTTTACTAGATACTGCACTGGTAAAATTTGTGTGTTTGCTTCAAAAAGACTACAGTAGTTTACATAAATTAGTGGTTGTGTTGCCATGGGGGCAGCCATTCAAGCTAGAAAAAAGACACAGGTTACATAGCAGATAACAGATAAGCTCTGTAGAATGCAATGCTGTTTTACAGAGCTTATGTGTTTTCTGTTATGTAACCTGTGCTATTTACCCATATTTCAAGGCTACACCACAGCTTTGTTTATATAAACTATAGCAGTATTTTTAAACAACCACACAACTTTAACCAGAGACGGGCAACAGTACCTTATATTTTAATCTAATTAATAATCGCTTTCATTCACTATTTACTATTACTACCGTTTTAGGTCTATAGGGTAATCCTGATCGCCAGGCTGCCATTGCAATTTAGACGCAAGCCAAATATTACCGACAGATGGCGAAGTATACTCACAACTCTTTTAATGTAGTTCTTACACCACGAATCCCCACGCTAGGTTCTTCCTTTTAGTAGGTCGTTTAGTACAGTACTAACTTTAAACAAAGAAAACATAAACAGTTCAGAAGTTCAACTAAATTCCAATTGTCCAATGTGTATGACATGGAACACACGTTTCACATTCTGCAGAGTTCAGGAGGTTTCACTTCAAGCCCCGCCCCATGCTTAGTGCCCGCCTTTAGTTAGTCGAACAGAGCGATACCTGTACAAGTAGTAACAAGTGCGCATGTGCTAACGGATGGCTGCTTGGATGCAGCCAGATAGTAAATGCCTGCGTTCTCAATAGCTCCTTATATATTTAAACGTAATAATTTTATATTCCTAAAGTCTGTGAGCTCAGTGCTCTTGGCATAGGGAGTAAGATATTAGCTAAATTGGGAGTGCATGATTTCTAATGGAAAAACCATATTCTTTTCATATTTGAGCTAATTTAACAAGTCGGTATAATGACAATAACACACACTAAGTTCTGGGCGGGAGTGTATAAATGAGAGCGGCCAGCAGGTCACCATAGTACGCTGAATGCTGAGACAGAAAGCGCGGGAAGCTGTTGCTTTGGCTTCTACATTCAGGAATGAGGGCTTTTTAATACCAACACGAATTATAAACCAGAGGCTTCTTTACCTTTAGACATGGCACTCTTTTACTGTGTCAAAATTATTAGAAACCGGGATCTTCCTGTGCTGTAGACATAGGTGACTTCAGACTAAACATAACTGGTTCTGCTCTTATGAACAGACAGGCCTCACTTCTGGGGCCCTCCAGCTGCTGTTGGCATAAAATGACCAGCATTCCTTCTGCTGACTTTTAGGGTACTGGGACTTGTAATTTATAGACAGCCAAAGGGATTAAGTCTTGCAATACCTGGAATAGCCCACTTAATCCCAAATGTTTAAACAGGTAGGCTTATGCTGATAATTATTGGTACATATATTGTTAAACTGTTTTTCCTGCATATTTTTGGGCAATGCCTATTGAATTTGGCAATAGAACACCTGGGTTGCTACCCTAAAACCTAGAATCATAGGACAAAATAGAGTCCTTGGCCAATATGGACAGCTGGTTATTTCCTCTGAGCATTCCAGATCTATTCTTATCTTACCATAAACCCATGTCATGCATTATCCTCCATAGTAAGAAAATTTGCACATAGTTATGAGCCATAGGCCCTATTGTGAGGTTAGTTGTAATAGAGGTGGGGCGACCTGAATGCTACCTTGGCAACATTGGTCTTATCATAGTGGGCACAGATTCCAGCATTATATTGTGAGAAGCTTGTGGAAGGCTACCTTAAAGGAGAATGCAAGTCAAAATTTAAAAAGCATACTGCCCAATAGTCCTCCTATTGTTTAGTAAAAACGCCACACTTTTGGCTCACGTAATCAAATATTTACTCAGTCACACTTACTTCACATTTTCTAGAACATGCAGCCATCTCTAAAAAGGTATTCTCCCTTCCTTTCCCTCCTTGCTTCATACTGCCCATGTGTTTCATTCCCTCCCCCCCTCCCCTCTGCCAGATCCGCTTCTGATTGGCTGGTGGGCATGTGTAGCTCAGAACAGCAGACAGGATCAAGTTACACACATGCTCAGAGAATAGGAAGGCTGCCGCTGGCACCTACAGGAAGGGGAGAGAGATTTCAGTGATGTCACTGTAGTCTTCACACTGCTGTAGGCTGCCAGCACCATATCTCAGAGAAGCAATCAGGGATCTGGGAATTTAGATATGCAGTAAGTACTTAAAAAGAATTCCTTTAGACTTAAGCTGGCCATACACGGGCAGATCCGCTCGCTTGGTGATGTCGCCAAGCGAGCAGATCTTCACCCGATATCCCCACCTACGGGTGGGCGATATCGGGTAGCAAGTAGGTTAAAAAAAAAAAAATCCGATCGTTTGGCCTTTACTTTTAATTTATATTAACCTTTCATTGTCCTTTAAATTTGGTTCAACTAAAGCAATTAAAAGGCAATTCCATTAAATACTAACAAGGGTGTGACCGACAGAAAACCAGATATGGTTAATAAAAGCTGAAATAGATTGTTCTCTAAGCTATTCATTTGGAATGATCACTTGTAAAATATTAATAGATACCCTATTTGACCTAACATAGCCAATGTATGGTAATGATTAGATTGTAGTTGTTTTAGTTGTTAGATTGAGTTTATTATAGGTGTATGTAAATGTTAGGACACGGCTGTATTCCTGTATGGTCAATTATAGTATAGTATGCTGTGAAAATGTATTATATAGCTATTACTGGAATTTTGAAATGATGGCTGATTGAGTGATTTCTCTATCTGTGACCTTGTTATGAGCTAATAGGGGACCCATCTAAAAGACTGGACCTCCAAGGGGATCCTAAATTGAAAATATTAACCATTGACATACAGCAAGGCCACTATCAGTAATTACAAGTTCCCTACTATTAAGTTAACCAACTCTTAACACACACTACATATACACATACATATAATTCATCCAAAAATGTACACATCCTACATCCCCCACACAGAAACACAGATATAATACAGTCATAGATATTCACAGGCATGTAGAGACACACACACACACATATGCACAGATACATAGATACACACAGCATACATGCATTTGTTTTAAACTGCCAAAAGGTGAGCAAAATGTAACAGTTAATTAACATATTGTTTCATTTCTGTTTGATTGTATTTGTTTTCTTTTCATTTTTTTTCTTTATCTCAGTTGACTGAATTGTGTTTCTTTGTTTTTACCAGTTAGATTCATTTTAAAAACTAGGCCTCTGGCACTTTATCCAAAGAACAAACTGTGAGAGTGACACATAGCTATGTGTATATACATATATGTAAATATGCTTATGTATGTGTGGCACAGATGGGCCCCACCCACACACGCTCTAATCCCAGCAGTGCAACATAACAAATATATTACTGGTACAAAAGGATATTTAATTGTGCAGGAAAATGTGTACATACCACCCTGGACAAAAATGTTAATTATAACCAAACCAATTTTGGTTGCAGTTAGTTTCCATGAGAGAGCTGTGCTTATTAATTATCAGTAGCTAATATTGCAACAGATATCTGCTACTGTATATTACAATGCTATATATAACATGTACATAACATGTTTACCTCATCCCTTCTGCACTTGTTGCAGCCCAATGCACATCACTTTAGAGCCCAGTGTGTAAACCTTCACCTGAACTACATTACAAAGAGGAGTTAACATTTGGGAACTCCCTTGGGTAAGTTGGGAAGCCATAGCAGCTCTTTGCTGTTACTTTTACTACAACTGAAACCTTGTTCTAGTCTGGCTTATGTAGGGAAGAACAAAGACCCCAAGCTGAGCTCACAGGCAAGTGCAAATGTATATCATACACCTACTTTATATTGCTGCATCCCACAGAGAGTAGGGCCTGGGGGAACAGGATTCCTATAAGGATCCTTTGATATAGGCATCCAAATAAAACCAGACTCGCTAAATTGTGCTATTTGCACCAGTACCTTCTCTTACAGACATTTTCTATCGCTATAGGGGGCGCTAAAGTTGAGAGAGCTGATCCTGAAGTCAAGGCAGCCTAGATTTATAAGCTAAATTCTCCATATCTCCCACAACTTTCTATAGCTTTAAAGAACAAACATATCAACATGTAGGAGTCCATTCTTAGCAGCCTTGGAATAATACATTTTCCTGCACTTAGGTCAGTGTTTCAGCAGAGTTCAAATAATGTTACAGTGTAACAACAGGCACCATGTAATGCAAGCAAGCTGCGCTGATATTAAACAAATGTTGTATTTGCTGCCTGTTAAAAACCAAAACTTGCTCTTATTTCAAAGCGCAGGTCGTAACTTCCCCACCCTCTAATAAACTAGGTATTTGATGTGCCCCGGTTCTCCGACAATATCATGTCGCATGTATTGTGCCTGGAATAGAGTGGAAGTGTCCGTGTGTGTGTGAGCTGCCATATCTATTCCCTCAAGAGCGTCTTATAATTAGGGTTTTACAGGTGTTTTAATTAATTTTCTTATATTTTTAACTGAACATTGGCCGGCACTAGCTGCAATGCCTAATTATAGTCTAAATTAGTCTAATTATAAACCTTAAATGAAAATGTAGTATTATAATGAGCACCGTGCTAAATTCGAATTTGCTAGTAAATTTGGCAGCTACCAAGCTATAAATAAACGATACATACAGATAATTCTGACTGTTTAATAATCGAATAAGATGTGTGTTATATGATAGATAGATAGAAAGGAATTATAAGAAAAAGAGATTTAGCAATCCGATCCTGCTGGTGTTAAGTATGTAAACCTTATCAAAACTTGTAAAATAAATGAATGCCAAGTCTCAAGGAAGGATATAATAATTAGTAGTTAGAAAGCAGTTATAAAGACAAACTCTGTAGTGTCGTAAATTATTACAAGAATGTAACGCATCTTGTCAGTACCCGCACCTTTGGGGCAATAATTCACATGAATTTATGTAAATTGTGCAACATATAACATATATTATAGAGGACTGGCTGGTAATATCCATCAATGCTCATCTAGTAATATTGTGAATGTTATTTGTATGGGCCTTTATTAAATGGGATTACAACTGCAAATGTTTGGAATATTGTATCTCATATAACTGCCCCCTTATCCGTTGCAGTCAATTAGATAATGCATTTCTTTTGTAATGAATAAATGCAATCACAAATACACAAATATTCCCCTTAGATCCAAAGATGACTGATGAAATAATTTATGAACAAGCTGCTAAAGATTAATTAAATTAATTTATTTTTAACTCTTCTCTCTGGCACAGAATTTATCTTTAATCCCTGAGTTAATTCAAAATTCAGTGAACCCTTTGGGAACAGGAAATTGTGCCCAAAATATCACCCTATTCTCTAACTTTAAAAATCTGTATTTTAGTAAGAGATATTCAAACTAAATATGAACCCATGGCAGACCAGACATCATTTGGGGAAGGCAATGCAAAATGACTGTTATTATCCCCATTTTTTCATCATTAGTTAAAATGCATTAAATGACATGACAGAATAAAGTCAGCCCGTAAATTAAAAATTTTGGAATTTTATTTGAATGCTTAATGAACCACTAATTTCCTCATTTATAACAAATGTTAACATTATATTTTTAAAATAAGGAAATTTCGACCTTTGGTGATTGGCGCTCTATAAGTATGAGTGAGGAAACAAACGCTCTCTATACTGATCTCCAACCCAAGGCTACAGGCGATCTTATAAAAGGAATAGCTTACATATGAGCCATTCCTGACAGTCCGCTTCTCTGAGTTTTCATATATCTATTCAACTATACCAGAATTTGTCTGAAAAACATAATTTATTTTTGGTTAAGAATAGAATAAACGTTTAAGAGAGAATTTGATGATGTTGCAGTTAATATACAAGCCGCTTTAGCCCCCCTTTGTAACGAAACACAAAAACAAACGAAGCTGAACAACTACCGCTAGTGAAATTGTACTTTTATTCACCAT